>NW_004443980.1:15340605-15378240 GCF_000243295.1 Trichechus manatus latirostris
ATGAAGAGACCCTGAGAGTTATGTGGGACACAATCAAAAGCAAAAATCTACGAGTGATTGGAATTCCAGAACCGGGGGAGAAAACAGAAAACACAGAGAGGACCACCGAGGAACTGCTGACAGAAAACTTCCCCAATATCATGAAAGATGAAAAGCTGGCCATCCAAGAAGCTCAATGAACCCCATATAGAAGAGACCCCAAATGAACTGCTGACCTTTTCGTTAGCAGGTGAGTTCTTAAACACTGTGCCACCAGGGCTTCTATGTCGGTATAGTTGTGGATAATTGTATATACATATTTTTATGTGTTGCATCTATACTCATATAAAAAATATGGCACACAGAGGGCACAGTTAAGGAAACTTCTTAGATATATCGAAACACTTCATGGAACTGAGTTACTGAGCTTGAAGTCTAAGGACCATAGTCTTGGGGGACATTCAGCTCAATTGACATAACATAGTTCATAAAGATAATATTCTATATCCCAGTTTGGTGAGTAGTGTCTGGTGTCTTAAAAGCTTGCAAGTGGCTGTCTGAGATACTATTGCTCTCTTCCCATCTGGAGCAAGGAGAATGAAGGAAACCAAAGACTCAAGAAAGAAATTATTCCAAAAGGTTAATGGCATACACAAACCACAGCTTCCTCTAGCCTAAGACCAGAAGAAGTAGATGGTGCCTAGCTACCACTATGATTGCTCTGACCAGGGACACAATAGAAGGTCTTGTTTAGAATGGGAAAAAAATGTAGAACAAAACTCAAAAACAACAACATCAAGAACAAAAAAACACACACTAAACTATTAATAATGTAAATTATCTTTAGAGGGTATATTAGGGTTTGCCAGAGAAACAGAACCAATAGGATATATATATATATGTATATATATATGTATATAGTTATTGTTCTGACTCATAGTGACCCTACGCACAACAGAATGCAACACTGTCTGGTCCTGTGCCATCCTCACAATTGTTGCTATGTTTGAGCCCATTGTTGCAGCTACTGTGTCAATCCATCTCTTCGAAGGTCTTCCTCTTTTTTGCTGACTGTCTACTTTAACAACAACAAC
This sequence comes from Trichechus manatus latirostris, assembly GCF_000243295.1. Classification (NCBI taxonomy): domain Eukaryota; kingdom Metazoa; phylum Chordata; class Mammalia; order Sirenia; family Trichechidae; genus Trichechus; species Trichechus manatus. The sequence goes on from NW_004443980.1 coordinate 15,341,679, forward strand.
AAAAAACCCAATGCTGTCAAATCGATTTCAACTCATAGCAACCGCATAGAGTTTCTAAGGCTGTAAATCTCTGCAGAAGCAGACTGCCACATCTTTCTCCTGTGGAGCCACTTAGCAGTCAATTGCTTAAACCACTGTGCCACCAGGTCTACTTAACCTTCTACCTTACCAAGCATGATGCCTTTTTCCAAGGACTAGTGCCTCCTGGGAAACCCTGGTGGTGTAAGTGGTTAAGTGCTACGGCTGCTAACCAAAAGATCAGCAGTTTGAATCCACCAAGCGCTCCTTGGAAACCCTATGGGGCAGTTCTACTTTGTCCTATAGGGTTACTATGAGTTGGAATTGACTCGACAGCAATGCTTTGGTTTTTTTCTTTTTTTTAGTCCCTCCTGATTAACATGTTCAAAGTACGTGAGACAAAGTCTAGCCATCCTTGCTTCCAAGGAGCACTCTGCCTGTATTTCTTCCAAGACAGACTTGTTTGTTCTTCCGGTAGTCTATGGTATATTCAATATTCTTTGCCAACACCATAGTTAAAAGGCATCGATTCTTCTTCGATCTTCTTTATTCATTGTCCAGCTTTCACATGCATGTGAGGCAATTGAAAATACCATGGCTTGGGTCAGGTGCATCTTAGTCCTCAAAGTGGCATCTTTGCTTTTCAACACTTTAAAGAGGTCTTTTGCAGCAGATTTGCCCAGCGTAATGCGTCTTTTGATTTCTTGACTGCTGCTTCTGTGGGCATTGATGATGCATCCAAATAAAATGAAATCCTTGACAACGTCAGTGTTTTCCCTGTTTATCATAATGTTGCTTACTGGTCCAGTCGTGAGGATTTTAGTTTTCTTTGTGTTGAGGTGTAATGCATACTGAAGGCTATAGTTTTTGATCTTCATCAGTTAGTGCTTCAAGTCTTCTTCACTTTCAGCAAGCAAGGTTGTGTTATCTGTATATCGCAGGTTGGTAATGAGTCTTCCTCCAATCCTGATGCCCCGTTCTTCTTCACGTAGGCCAGCTTTTTGGATTATTTGCTCAGCAAACAGATTGAATAAATATGGTGAAAGGATACAACCCTGATGCACACCTTTCCTGATTTTAAACCATACAGTATCCCCTCGTTCTGTTCAAATGACTGCCTCTTGATCGATGTACAGGTTCCTCGTGAGCACAATTAAGTGTTCTGGAATTCCTATTCTTTATAATGTTATCCATAATTTGTTATGATCTGTCATGGATTGAATTGTGTCCCCCCAAAATATCTGTCAACTTGGCTGGGTCACGATTCCCAGGCTGTATAATTGTGTACCATTTTGTAATCTGATGTGGTTTCCTTATGTGTTGTAAACACTATCACGACGATGTAATAAGATGGATTAGCGGCAGTTATACTGATGAGGTATATAAGATCGATAGTGTCTTTAGCCAGTCTCTTTTGAGATACAAAAGAGAGAACCAAGCAGAGAGACATGGGAACCTTGCACCACCGAGAAAGCAGTGCCGGGAGCAGAGTGCATCCTTTGGACCTGAGGTTCCTGCGCAGAGATGCTCCCAGACCAAGAGAAGACTGATGCATTGCAAGGACCTTCCTCCAGAGCAGACCGAGAAAGTCTTCCCCTGGAGCTGACACTCTGAATTTGGACTTGTAACCTACTAGACTGTGAGAGAATAAATTTCTCTTTGTTGAAGCTATCCACTTGTGGTATTTCTGTTATAGCAGCACTAGATGACTAAGACATGATCCAGACAGTCAAATGCCTTTGCGTAGTCAATAAAATACAGGTAAACATCTTTCTGTTATTCTCTGCTTTCAGCCAAGATACATCTTACATCAGCAATGATATCGCTCATTCCATGTCCTCTTCTGAATTTTGCTTGAATTTCTGGCAGTTCCCTGTCGATATTCTGCTGCAACCAGTTTTGAATGATCTTCAGCAAAACTTTACTTGTGTGTGATATTAATGACATTGTTTGATAATTTCTGCATTCTGTTGGATCACCTTTCTTTGGAATGGGTACAAATATGGGTCTCTTCCAGTTGGTTGGCCAGGTAGCAGTCTTCCAAATTTCTTGGCATAGATGAGTGAGCACCTCCAGGGCTGCATCTGTTTGTGGAAACATCTCAGTTGGTATTTCGTCAATTCCTGGAGCCTTGTTTTCACCAATACTTTCAGTGCAGCTTGGACTTCTTCCTTCAATACCATCAGTTCTTGATCACATTCTACCTCCTGAATGACTGAATGTCTACCACTTCTTTTTGGTATAGTGACTCTGTCTCTATATATGAAGAAGCCCTGTGGCCCAATGGTTAAGCCCTCATCAGCTAACAGAAAGATTGGCAGTTCAAACCCACCAGACGCTCTGTGGGAGAAAGGTGTGGCAGTCTGCTTGTGTAAAGATTACAGCCTTGGAAACCCTATGGGGCAATTCTTCTCTGTCTTATAGGGGCTCTATGAGTTGGAGTTGACTTGATGGCAACAAGTATATGTATATGTGTGTGTATATATATACATACACGAGCTAGAGAAAGAGAAAGAAATGTATTTTAAGGAATTGACTCACGTGATTACGGGGGTTGGCAAGTCCAAAATCTGTAGGTCAGGTGGAAGGCTGGAAACCCTGGCAGAATTTCTTTGTTAGGGTCTTGAGGCAGAATTCCTACTTTCTGGGAAACCTCAGTTTTTGCTCTTAAGGCCTTCAACTGACTGGATGAGGCCCACCCACATTATGGAGGGTAATCTTGACTTAAAGTCAACTGATTGTAAATGTTAATCCCATGTAAATGCCTTCATAGCAACATCTAGACTAGCGGTTGACCAAATAAATGGGCACCAGAGCCTAGCCAAGTTAATATAGAAGATAATCATCACAGGGGGTCAAACTATGGGGGACTTTTTCTTTTTTATATACTTGTGAACTATTTGATTTTTTTTCCAAAAGGCAAAAACACTACTTCCTTATGGCATCTTCCACGATTACCCCTGCCTTGTACTATTTTAAGTCTTTGCTTCAACCTTGGTTGTTTAACATGTTAGTCTTCATGCCTCAGCTGTAAAATCCTTGAAGCCAGGGTTTGCATCACGCAATTTTGTATGAGGTCAAATGATATTAAATTGCCAATAGCTGGCCTTTTTTTTTTTTTTTTTGCTTACAAAACATCAGTTCAATAGAGTCCATCCTACTGTCTCCTCAGCACTCAGCACAGTGCAAGACTCTTGTCTAAACTGACTTAAACTGATTTCACTTTAGCATTTGGCATTTAAAAATAGGCCAGTTAGCTGTCTCACACAAACACCCTTACATGTATTCACGGTGTTAGTACGATTTACAGCATAACTTATACTCGCACTTTGTAAATACAGTTCAAGTGTGTGTATCATTTTACAATTGTTGAGATATTTGTACAGAGAGAGAGATTGAAAATGGGACTTCAAGAAGAAAGCCTCTGAATGTGAGGAAAAATACACAAACCTCAAAGTCTTTCTGGTTCTTGTTTTTTTTTTTTTTTTTTTTTAAGGTCTTGTCAGCTAAAGAGCATGGAGAGGCTTGAACCAAAGTCTATGTAATTTTTTCCACTCAGAGCAAACTTTCAAACTGCCTGGCTATGAGAGCGAACACCAACAACAGGGTTGTGTTGGGACGGATGGTTCGTCGATGCGCTGCTTCTCTGCAGGCACTCCATTTGTGTGGAGGCTTTGTCCAAGTTTCTCGGTTAAGGATTTGTCCTTTTTTCTTTTCTTTATTACAAACAGATGTGATATTAAACCCTGTGACTGATCCCCGGGCATCAATTTTTCCACAGGCTCTCACGACAGTTCTCTTTTGAACACAAGAAATTATGTCAGGTGGTCCGTTTGCTGTTGGGGGAAAAAAAACAAATATGCAAACTTGGGAAGCTAGACAAGAACTGTCCTTTTTTTTTTTTTAATTTTTTAAAAAAATTGTACTTCAGGTGAAGGCTTACAGAACAAATAGTTTCTCATGAAACAGTAGTACACATGTTGTTTTATGACATTGGTTAACAACCCCACAACATATCAACCCTCTAACTTCTCCACCTTTTTTTTTGGTGAAAATACACATAGCCAAAGAGACACCATTTCAAAAATTTCTACATGCACAGTTCAGTGACATTGACTACTCTCTTCCAATCGTGCTGTTATTCTCACTTAAGATGAAGGCTTACAGAACAAAAGAGTTTCTCATTTAACAGTTACTACAATTGTTGCCCTATGACAATGGTTAACAATCTCACAACACATCAACAATATCCTTACTCAACCTTGGGTTCCCTATCACCAGCCTCCTTGTCCCCTTCTGCCTTCTGGCCCTTGTCACTGGACTCCTGTACCTTGTTAGTCTCATTAGGTTTTACAGGGCTGTCCACTCCCAGGCTGAACAGTGAACCTCGGAGGTAACTTCACCACTGAGCTAAAAGGGTGTCTGGGGGCCATACTCTCGGGGTTTCTAAGAACTGTCCTTTTTTAAAGGAGTGTGGTGTTTGAGGAAGAGATGAGCAGCTTCCTCACAGATGGCACCTTCACCTTTGGGAGTAGAGCATGGAGCTGAGGGACAAGAGGGACGGCAGCAGACGGCCGGCCAGTCTCTGGGATTCTCATCCATCACGCCTGGACGGAGCCTGTCTCTCGACAGGCCCGGAAGGAGGCCAGCCTTGCTGAGCACTGGGGAATTGGGGCAAAGCTGAAAAACAGAATGGTAATTCAGCTCTGAATAAGCATCTTAAGTTATTAAGTAACTTAAAATCAGAGTGCATTAAAACCAGAAGAGATCTTAGAAATTTTCTAGTTTCCTAAAGGTCTGCAGGATATTATTAGATAGAGAGCTAGATAGTTACAGTCAAATCCACTCTGACTTCTGGTGAGCTTACATACAACAGAACAAAGTATTGCCCTGTCCTGCATCATCCTCACGACTGCTGGTATGTTTGAGTCCATCGTTGCAGCTATGGTGCCAATCCATCTCACCAAGAGACTCCCTCACCCTTGATGGCCCTCAACTTCACCAAACATGATGTCCTTCTCCAATGATTGATCCCTCCTGATGATGTGTCTAAAACAAATGAGTTGGGCAATGTTCTGTTGTGATTCCTAGGGTGTTCACTGGCTGATTTTCAGAAGTAGATTGCCAAACCTTTCTTCCTAGTCTGTCTTAGTCTGGCTCGGCTGAAACCTGTCCATCATGCTCCACCCTGCTGAAATTTGAAATACTGGTGGCAAAGCTTCTAGCATCATAGCAACACACGAGCCACCACAGTATGACAAACTGAAACACAGGTGGTGGTGGAGGAGGATTGTATTAGATGTTTAGAAAGAAGGAGGAGTTCCATGTTAAGCTTGGGAAATGCTGGATGTAGCAGAGGTTGCTGGTGCCTCACTAGGTTGCTTTGGTCTTACAGCTTCAGCACAAGAGACCAACTTCCAGCTGCCAGTGTCTGCATCTCTTTGTCTTGGGCCCTTCCTGAAGCCATGGAGGGCTGTTCTGTCCTGACAGAACAGGAGTTCTGGAGTGCCAGGGCCTTGACACCCACCACAAGCCTCCCTCACACTTCTCACTTCTCAGCTGGGATAATTGAGGAGTGTCCTCTACACTAGGTCTTGGAAGTTCCCCAGTGGGATGGAGCCTCGGCTGCCCCAAGTCATCCATTTGGGCTGCCTTCCCTTCTCTGTCTCGCTTCCTGACTTCCTTACCACATTTCCTTCACTTCCCAAATTAACTGCTTGAACTCAAATCTTTATCTCAGCATCTGCTTCTGGTAAGATAGCTGGGTAAAGGAAACCAAACAAATTTCTTTACTACAGAACTTTCCAGAGCCTTTAACATGCTAATGTGCTTTGTGAATATCCAAGAGGACAATCAAGTCTGCAACATTTTACAAATATTTGACTACGAAACCATATTTTTCCACACAGATGTCTCCTGTGACCAGTATTCCAAGGAGCATATTTTGAAAGCACTTTATTTTACTTACGAGAATAGTCAATCTCCACATTTGCCTGATACGAGAAAGAATCCCTGGAAAGTCAAGGATTTGCCTAAAGTATCACAGCCAGGAGGGGCAGAATTATGATTAGAATCTAGATTTCCTGACACCTGGTGTTTTTCTTTCTTCATTTCACCAATGTGCATCTGTACACCATCCTAGAGTAGCACAGCATCAGAATTTTGAGGTCAAAGAATATGGAATTGGGGATTAGGACCCAGGGGTCCTGTCTGGTCTCCATCACCAGCCAGCTGTACCTCTCTGCTTAGTCACTTCTTCATTTCTTTATCTATAAACCAGGAGTTATGTTAGCTGTCGTTTTAGGTTCCTTCCTGTCTTAAAATCTATACATCTTAAAACCACATTAAAACCACAACAAAGTTGACTCCAAAAACCTTATGCTCTACCATAGATAGTTGTCTCATTTACCTAAATTACCTAAAAATAAAAAAAAATACCCATTGCCATCAAGTCTATTCCAACTCATAGTGACGCTGTAGGACAGAGTAGAACTGTCCCATAGGGTTTCCAAGGAGCAGCTGGTGGACTTGAACTGCTGACCTTTTGGTTAGCAGCCATAGCTCTTAACCACTGTGCCACCAGAGCTTCCTCAGTTACCTACCTAGTGCTGCCATAATAGACATACCACAAGTAGGTGATTTGAAAGGGAAGAAATTTATTTTCTCACAGTTCAGGAGGCTAGAAGTCTGAGTTTAGGTCCTTCCATGTCAACAGCCGTGAGCTAACTTGGCATTCCTTGGCTTCTGTCTTCCCCCCCGCGTGTGTCTCTGTGTCCATTCTGTTCTTTTTATAACTCAGAAGTAATTGGGTTTTGACACACCCTACTGTGGTGTGACTTTATTAATATAACAAAAGAAAACCCTGTTTCCAAACAGGTACAGGGGTTAGCGTTTCAACACAAATTTTGGGGGGACACAATTCAATTTGTAAGTAGTCTAGAACCCAGCTACTCCAAACGTGGTCCCTGGACCAGCAGAACCAACAGCACCTGGGAGTTTGTTAGAAATGCAGAATCTTGGGCCTCATCCCAGACCTTCTGAACCAGAATCTGCATTTTAACAAGCTCCCCAGATGATTCATATGCGTGTTGAAACTCCTCTAGAACACAGCATGGCTTTAGCACTAGCCAGATGGAATAGGCATTTGCTTTTTCATGTTTTAATTCCAGAACAATCCCATCCTGGCATTCTTGTTCTTTCTGCTATTGAAAAGCAAGACCTAACTGTGCAGCCTGATGGGGCAGGTCAGGAGGGTATGGTCCTTCCTAACCCTGACATGCAGAGATGGATGTTTTTCTCCAGGGTTGAATCAGATCAATCCATATGTCTACATCTTTTTTCTATTTCTCTTCCTTCCCCTTCTCTCTGCTCCAAAAATAAATATAGCCAGTGGCTGTACCTTCTATATATTTTTTTTCAGAAAAAAAAAGAAAGAAAAAGAAAAGACAGTAGCGCTGGTTTTCAGTCACCCGTCTGACACTGTTTTATTTCCTAGCTGCTCCAAGTAAATTGCTTGTAGGCAATTCCCTTCTTAACCTCCAACTGGGGCTTTGTGCATCCGAGGTGGTTATTATCTCAGCAAGTGAGTGACATCAATCCATCCCTTCTCCTGTGGGATTGTATGCCTTTAATGAGAACACTCCCTGAGGGTCCACTTCTGAGTCGCAGGGGCTGGTGCAGGGCCGAGGGCAAGACCTCCCTATTCTTTTGCCAAGGAACCTTAGAATCAATAAAGCTCTTCTCTGACACCTTGGTGCTTATACTTCATCTGATCATTAGCCTTAAAAAACACCTTTGGCTCAGGTAGATTTCTGGAAATGATAATAACGAACACGATACCAGTCCTAATAGACATGCTCACCTTGAACCTGGGCTGGTTGCTTATTACTGTGTTCCCTGATGGAAAATCTTGTTTTTAATGGCTTCCTGAACCCACCGCCTACTCATTCTAAGTTGTCTTTTAGTGGCGTGAACATTATCTTTGTTTATACTTATTGTCTTTACATACAGCACACAGGTAGCCGGAACTTGAAACCAAAATGTGTAGTTAGTTTCTAACAACTCCTCAGCAGGTGCAAACCTGAAGGAAGGAGGTGGGAGGCATCTCTGTGTAAACAGATGCTCAGTGTCTGTCAAAAAATGAGTCTTGTCTAAATGGGCACACCAGCTCAGGGCAAGGACGGGAAGGCAGGAGGGGACAGGAAAGCTGGTAATGGGGAGCCTAAGGTTAAGAAGGGGAGAGTGTTGACATGTCGTGGGGTTGGCAACCAATGTCACAAAACAATATGTGTATTAATTGTTTAATGAGAAGCTAGTTTGCACTATAAACCTTCATCTGCAGTGGCTGCAGGAAAGGACTTCTAGGCGGAATGATGGTTTATGTGGTGGACATTGTATTTGACTGGCCACCATCCATTCCCTTCCCTTTGATTAGCGTAAGCCCATTGTTGTTGTTATTAGCTGCTGCTAAGTTGGCCCTGACTCATGGCAACCACAAGCACAATAAAACAAGACATTGCCTGGTCCTGCACCATCTTTACCATCATTAGTATGCTCAAGTCCATTGTTGTGGCCACTGTGTATTTTGAATGTCTTCCAACCTAGGAGGCTCATCTCCCAGCCGTATATCAGGCAATATTCTGTTGTGCTCCATAGGGTTTCACTGACTAATTTTCAGAAGTAGCTTGCCAGATATTTCTTCATAATCTATCTTACTCTGGAAGCCCTGCTGAAGCCTATCCACCATGGATTACTCTGCTGGTATTTGAAATACTGGTGGCATAGCTTCCAGCATCATAGCAACACACCAGCCACCAAAGAAAGACGAACTGAAAGATGGGTGGTGGCTAAACCCATTAGGGCTATCCTATTACTTTGCTAGTGATTGGCTCTGGAATAGCACCTGGCCAAACGAGGGATGCAGTGATATCTGGGTGTGGGATGGGGGTATTCTGGAAGAGGTTTCTGTGTTTTATGAAAAGATAGTTCCTCTCCTTTCTGTTGACCCCGTCATATCTGGAGGTGATGCCTGAAAGGCCTGCTGCCATATTGCTAGCAGCCTGAGTATGAAGCCAGCACTGAGACAGCAGCACAGAGGGGTGGAGGAAGCTGAGACCTCGATGACATTGCTGAACTGCTGGGTAAACAAACACTGGGACACTGACCTGTGGTCTCTCAGTTTTGAGGGAGAGCAAATTTCCTCATTGTTTAAGTCAGCTTCAGTCAAGGCTTTTGTTTCCCACAGCTAAAAGCATCCTAACAGATACAGAGGGACAATATGATCAGTTTCCCAACATTTCAGTCCTTTGGGTTTATTGAGCTTGTACTATTGTGAATTCATGGAATAAAACAGATCCATATTCCAAAGTGACTGTATAAACATGTTCTAAAGCCAAATATAAATTAAATGTAACCTATTTTAATGTTTGCTTACATTTTACACTATCTACCCCCCCCCTTTCACCAACACAGATAACCGGGAGTCGGTTATTTTATTTCCACTGAACTATGCACCTTTTCCACCATCTGTCTGTCAATTTGTTACACTGTGGTGGCTTGTATGTTGCTGTGATGCTGGAAGCTATGACACTGGTATTTCAAATCCCAGCAGGGTAACCCATGGTGGACAGGTTTCACTGGAGCTTCTAGACTAAGATAGACTAGGAAGAAAGGTTTGGCGATCTACTTTTGAAAATCAGCCAATGAAAACCCTACGGATTAAACAAAATATTGTTCAATATAGTGCTGGGAGATAAGCCTCTAGGTTGGAAGGCATTCAAAATACACAGTGGCTGCAACAATGGACTCCAGCAGGCCAGTGATTGCAAGGATGCTGTGGGACCAGGCAACGCTTCATTCTGTTGTGCACGGGGTCGTCATGAGTCTGAGCTGACTTGATGGCAACTGACAACAACAACAACGCACCTTTTGTGTGAAGAGTGGTAACTCTGCGTCCAGTATCTCCCAGCTCACTTTATTCCTCTTTAACTTGGCTGTGGACTCATGCAGGCACGGCTCGCTCCTGACTTAATGATCACAGTCATCACAGCACATGTGTCAACTCCATTAATTTGAAGGTAGGGTAAAACTGATTTATGAAAGGAAATTCTTTAAAATTAAATATTAGTTATTTTCTGAACAGTCGATTCATGCGTATGGTATGAAAGGGTATACAGTGAAAAGAAAGTTTGCCTCTTACTCCTGGCTTCCAGCCACGCAGTTCTCCTTCCTAGAGGCAACCACTGTTATCAGTTATGAAAGGAAAACCTGTCTCCCTAGTGGTCTCGGGCCTTGGGTCAGTTTAGCACACGTGCTCAGCAGGTACATATGATCTTCTGGACAAACAGCGTGTCTGTTGGAAAGGGTTTAGACTGAGACTCGCGAGGATTGGGCTCTGGTTCTGGCTCGAGAGAACAGCTGAACTGACCTTAAGTCAGTGTTCGGGCTTCTTTGTTCTCTGCTGTCTTTCTAATGGGGTTAATAATGCTACCCTATGCTTCTCATGAAGTTAGTTAAGCTTCAGATGAGACACAATAAGTAAAAGTTCTCTGGAAAAGATGACAATAACAAGCAGTTCAGTGCAGACAAATGAGAATATTTTGCCACTTTGGGTCCAAACACAGGTACTTTTTTTTAAAAAAAAATTTTTTTATTGTACTTTAGGTGAAGGTTTACAGAACAAATAGTTCCTCATTAAACAGTCAGTACACATATTCAAACACTGGTACACTTTTTCTTTCACTTACTTAGAATTCTGTTTAATGCTTTATTATATTTTGGTGATACATATGTAAGAATAAAGGATTATGGAATCTACTGTCAACAGGCTCTAACTAGCTGGCTACACTATTTTTGACCCCCTCTGAGGCACAGCAGGAGTCCCTGGGTGGTGAAAACGGTTAACATGCTCACTTGCTAACTAAAAGGTTGGCAGTTTGAGTCCACCCAGAAGTGCATCAGAAGAAAGTCCTGAAGATCTACTTCTGAAAAATCAGCCATTGAAACCCTAGGGAGCACAGTTCTACTCTAACACACATGGAGTCACTATGAGCCAGAGTCCATTTGAAGAGAATTTTTATTTTGAGGTACAGGAAGCTTTTGGTATGTTCATATGTTCATTTAAATTTTCCCCAGCTTTAGGATGTGGGTAGATTTTATTTTTTTTTAATTCTAGGCATTGAGCACTTTCGTTGACACCTCAATGCAGGCGTAAAGGATGGAAGAAAAGGACCTGGTGTCTAATGGTGGCCGTGTCCTGGAATAGCACGGTGGCGGTGATGGGCCCATGGGAAGAAGCGCTCCTGCAGCCGGTTTCCTTGTTCTAGCATTTCGGAGGGCCCTTCCAGGCGCCTGCACAGTGTATGTATGCACGCATGCCTGGCCGGGTGGGAATGGGCAGCGAAGCGAGTGCCCCTGAAGGCACAAGGTGGTGGCTTCAGGAGTTCTCATTCTGGACCTGAATTCTTACAGAATGAACGCGCCACCACTGGAAAGCATACAACAGAGCCTCTGTTTGAACTAGGAGCTTTTAGGAATACGCTGAGCAGCAGGCCTACCGCGGAGCAGCCAAGGCGGAAGGCCCCCAGCTGCCAGCGCTCAGCTTGGTTCGGTAAACGAGGGCTGACCGGCCGGGAACAAGCCAGCTTTGTGAGGCTCCAGCTGCAGGCTGTGGGGAGACCACACGCTGGAGTAGAGACCCTGCCGAATGCATGGTCTGTTTTTCCTGGCACGCTTCTCGGTAAAGCCTTGCTAAGCCCCATCCGGGATACTGCCAGGTATGAAAGAGCGCTTCACCTTCGGCGTGATGCTTTTCCGAGGCCTTTGGACATTGGCGGTTAAATCTGTTTAGATTTCGAGCCTGGCAGAGACACTGCCCCTCTGTGGAAGTCGGCTGCGGCTCAGAGAGACTCGATTCTTTAAGAAATTTCTTTCTTTCTGAAAGCCAAGCCTCTCTGAATTAGGACTCAAGCGACTGCCCTGGGATTGGGCCAAGAATTTTTGGTAGCCATAGCAACAACACCTTCTCCTACCTAAAAATGATTCCTTTTTCTCAGAAGTAATGCAGCCTTTTGTACGCCGCGCTCCCCCCGCCCCCAGGTCTGTGTGTGCGTGTCTCTGTGTGCACCGATGGTCACCTCTGGAATGGGTGACGGGTGCCACTGCCTCTGTTGACAGCGTCGTTTCTCTTGCTTCCCTCTGTCCCCTGCTCAGATTCAGCTCCAGCAAAATATTTATGACTTTGACAAAATTGGGCTTTGACAGTTTACCCAACTGCCTTCACATCTCCTTTCTTTTTCCAGTTTAAGTAAAGCAGAGTGATTAAGCACAAGGCTCCAGAATTAGAGTTTCTGAGTTTGAATTGCAGCTTCAACATTTGCTAAGAATGTGACTTCAGGTAAGACACTTAGTCCTTTGGTTTTCTTATCTATAAAATGGGGCTTATTATAGTACTTACCTTATAGGGCTTCAGGGAGGTTTAAAGCAGGATTATGTGTGCAAAGTTCTTAGCACAGTGCCTGGAATGTAGCAAGCTATTAGTTACTTTTGTTAGGAGTCAGAAGCTGTGCTTGGCTCTTTTAGGTCAAGACAATACACAAGGCAAGGAGCAGAGACAGTACCTGCAGCCACGGACCCTAGTCCATCGTAGCCTTAGTACGGGCCTACCCTAGCTCCTTCCACACTTGCTCTGGTTTCTACGCTATGTCTGCTTCCTAGGACATCAGTTGCTTGCACATCTGTTCTTGTAGTCCACACTCTACATACATCCATCTTGGCTTGACTTGTCCTGGGTAACTGCTACTCTTTCTTGAATCTACCCTTTCCAAACCAAAACCAAACTTGTCATAGAGTCAATTCTGACTCATAGCAACCCCACAGGACAGAGTAGAACTTCTCCATAGGGTTTCAAGGCTGTAATCTTTATGGAAAGGAGTCCTGGTTGCGCAATGGTTAAGCTCTCAACTGCTAACCGAAAGGTCAGTGGTTCAAACCCACACGCTGCTCCATGGGAGAAAAGACCTGGAGATCTGCTCCAGTAAAGATTACAGCCTAGGAAACCCTATGGGGCAGTCCTACCCTGTTGTATGGGTCACTATGGAAGCAGATTGTCACATCTTTCTCCCTCGGAGTACCTGGTAGGTTTGATCCACAGACCTTTTAGTTAGTAGCAGAGTGCTTCACCACTGAGCCACTAGGGCTCCTTATGTCTGTTTTTTTTTTTTTTTTCTGATTCAGATTCACTGTTGACAAGGTCTGGGTTTCTATTGCCCATGCTGTTGGATGTGTTCTGGGGCCAGGCAGTCTATAAATAAGGTTCTTGTTCTACATGGCCAGCTCAGTTCACCCATTCCCAGCGCACTTGATGGAGGAACTTAGTATCTCAGCAGAGATGCACCCCTCAGGAACAGCTCCATTCCTACCCTGCCAGTGAGGTCACTCTGGGCACAAAGACCTCTCCTGGCCACCTTGGACCTGGCCCCTTCTTGCCTGATGGAATGCCCCATGTACTTTTGGGGGTCTTCACAGAGCTTCCGTTCTTCCTCATCTGAAAGGGCTGCCTACATGTTGATGCCTTCAATTCAACCTGAGTGAGACCCAGATCTCAATGACAGATATCTAATGGACCAGGTAGAGAGATGAATCCAGCTGCAGGAGTACAAACAAAGTCCCCTGCAGAGGCCTGATGAAATTAATTTTAAATAACAGTACAGTAATCTGCCATTATACTGTGCCATAGTTTATTATATGGATCTACATTATGAAAAAGGAGCAGTGGTTAAGCACTCGGCTGCTAACTGAAAAGTTGGCCATTAGAACCCACCAGCTGCTCTGTGGGAGAAAAGACCTGGAGATCTGCTCTGGTAAAGATTTATAGCCTAGGAAACCCTATGGGGCAATTCTACTCTGTCACATGGGGCCGCTACAGTCGGAATCGACTTGACAGTGCACAGCAACAGCAACACATTATGAAATATGGGAGCCACTAGTTACATGGTTAAAGCATTCGACTGCTAACCCAAAGGTCAGCGGTTCGAAACCACCAGCTGCTCCGAGGGCAAAGATGTGGCAATCTGCTTCTGTAGAGATTTACAGCCTTGGAAACCCTATAGGGTCACTATGAGTCAGAATCGACTTGATGGCAAGGGTTTGGTTTTCGGAGTCTATGGAGCACTTGAAATGTGGCTAGTCTGAAGTGAGATGTGCTGTAAGTGTAAAATACACACTATTTTTTTCAGTCGCTTTTTTTATTGTGGTAAATAAATATGTGTGTGTGTGTCTATATATATATACATATATAACCACTGTATATATGTGTGTATATATATAGATACACATACATACATTTGCCATTTCAGGATTTTTTTATGTGCACAATTCAGTGACATTAATTACATTCATCATGTTGTGCAACTCTCACCACTGTTTTCAAATTTTTCCATCACTCTTAACAGAAGTTCAGTGCCCCTAAGGAGTATCTCCCCCTTTCCCCCTCCCTCCCACCCCTAGGAACCACTAATAAACTTTGGTCTCTATACATCTGCCTAGTCTAGATATTTCATATAAGTGGGCTCATACAGTATTTGTCCTTCTGTGACTGACTGATTGCACTCAGCATGATGTTTTCAAGGTTCATCTATGTTGTAACGCGTATCAGGACTTCATTTCCCTTTAAGGCTGAGCAATATTCCATTGTATGTATAGACTACCACACTGTATTTTGTAGACAGTACAACAAAAGTAAATTAATTCATTTTTGATATTGATTATATATTGAAATGTTAATATTTTGGATATACTAGGTTAAATAACATATATAATTAAAATTAATTTCACCTGTTTCTTTCTACTCTTCTAATATGGCTATTAGAAAACTTAAAATTATGTATGCGGCTCTCATTTGTGACTTACATTGTATTTTTATCGGCAAACGTTGCTGCAGATTGTAAACTCTGCTATAAGTTAGGGATCAAGGAATACAGGCATTATTCTAGGCATTGTAATCAGAAAATGATTTCACACAGGGAATTAGGTGCTTGCAAAACTATTGGTAAGGCTGTTGCTGTTGTTAGATGCTGTGGAGTAGATTCTGACAGATAGCGACCCATGTGACAGAGTAGAGCTGTCCTGTAAGGTTTTCTTGACTAGAATCTTTATGGGAAGGAGCCCTGGCGGCGAAGCGGTTAAGCACTTGGTGGCTAACCGAAAGGTTGGCAGTTCGAACCCATCTACCACGTGGAGAAAGATGTGGCAGTCTGCTTCCCCAAAGATTACAGCCTTGGAGACCCTGTGGGGCAGTTCTGCTCTGTCCTGTAGTGTCCCTATGCGTTGGAATTGACTCAACGGCAATGGATTTTGTTTTGGTTTTTTAATCTTTATGGGAGCAGATCACCAAGTCTTTCTCTCACAGAGCCGCTGGGAGGGCTTGAACCACCAACCTTTAGGTTAGCAGTCCAGCATTTATGCGTTTACACCAAGGAGGAATGAAAATTGGGGGAGGGGCTTTCCTTAACTTTCAGGTTCACTGCTAGCTTTCAGAGAATCAGAAGTTACTGTTCAGAAAAGGGCAAGAAGAGTTTGCTGCCGATCCTTGCTGCCCCACAACACCCAAGGCTGGCAAAACCCCACATCTGTTGAAGCCCATATGTTGCTACTGGAGAAACGATACCAGCCAAACTAAACCCATTGCCGTTGAGTCGATTCCGACTCATAGCGACCCTATAGGACAGAGTAGAACTGCCCCATAGGGTTTCCAAGGAGTGCCTGGTGGATTTAAACTGCCAACCTTTTGGTTAGCAGCTGAACTCTTAACCACTGCACCACCAGGGTTTCTGGAGGAAGGATAATGCCTTCCAAATCTCTTGCAAACACATCTCTCTCGCTGGCAGGATGTAAATCACTTCCAGGACTCTGGACACAGTGTAGTTCCCAATCTTCCAGTCCCATGATATATAGATGTTAAAAACAATAAGCCTTTGACAGTTAAAGAGAGCAACTATTTATTAAGAGAGCGAGAAAGAGAGAGAGAGACGTTTGCCAATGGGCAGGCAGTTCTAGAGAAACTGCTGCGGGTATCGCGAAGCAGCTTTTTGCTTATGTGCCATTTACAATCTTGTGATAAGAGAAAGAATGTACAGTTGGTTCTTTGACGGTTATATAGTAATGCAAAAGGACAAGTCACATGAGATACATAAAATCTTAGAGATACAGGTCTTGGGAAAAAGAAACTTTTAGGTTAAACATCTAACATTTGTTGCTTCAAAGTGAGCAGGGTCCTTGGGAAAACAAGAAGGGGCATTTTTGAGAGATTAATGAGCTTGGTTTGCAGGGGCAAATTTAATGATAAGACACCTGGAGGTCTTGGAGTGTTGTCCAGGCTTCTGGGGAGTTGTTTAATTTTAACGCAGAAGAGCATTGAAAAGGGTGCATGCTAATTGTTAAAAATAAACAAAAACAAGACAAACTTCAATATTCAAAATTAACTAAAGGCAGTGGCCAAGTTTGAAACAGTGAATTCCTTTCCGCTCCCAGTGAGAGTTAAGGATAATTACATAGACATTTTGACGTTTTCTTCAGAGAAGGAAATCATAAATGATAATAGCTAAATGAAACTTTCATTTTCTTCCCTGAATCGTGTTGTGTTTCATGGCAGGGACCCAATGATGTCTGATGTGGGTATGAATTACACTCTAAGAACAAATAAATACCTTTCTTCTCTCTAAGGGGAAGGTGATCTGGATGATGGAAAGAATCAAGCCAGGAAAGGCTTCAGATGTCCTTACTTGTAAAGAGGAATAAATAATAGGACTTCCTCATAGGGTTATTGTGTGGATCAAATGCCTTAATACACAAAAGAGCTCCTCAGTATGCCTGGCACATAGCAAGTGCTTGGCAAATGGTGGCTGCTGTTGGGACAGGTGAGGCTATGCCTGTTACTCGACCACCTCATCCCTGATTCTGTCAGCTAATTATACCCTGAACTGCATTTTATTTTATGATCAGTAGACAAGAGACTGGTGACATTAACTGGGAAATACAATTATCTATAAAAGCCCCGTGGCCCTTCTAAGGTTTATGATGAGGAAAATGTGTGCAAAGTGCCTGGAATTACCATTTGTTGCGTCAAAGAATGGCTGAGCTGGCAAGTGTCTTTGGCATCATTCACTGATATCATTTTATAAATGAAGAAACCGAGGCCCAAGAAAATGAAGCAAAAGCCCAAGGTTTTCCAGCAAGTTAATGGAAGACCTAGGAATGGAAGTGAGGTTTTCAGACCCCCAGATCAGTGTCTTGTCCATTCTACCAGGGTACTACGTCCAACCGCTGACCAATGTGATGGACATGAGCAAGAGGTGGTGATGAGGGGACACACTGTGTCTCATAATGTCCCTTCCCCAGACCAAAAAAGGGAAGGAATGCTGTTTTGTTAGAGATCTAGTTTCCCTGGAACAGTGGTTCCCAGCCCTTATGAGAATGAGGAATACTTTCTAACATCAAGAAATTCCATAGACCATTCCCCTTCCAACATGATGTAGTATATATAGATTTGATACCCAACATTAGAGAAAATGCATTAATACTAGTTGCTGTTGGTCGCTGTTGAGTTGGTGACAGACTCAAGGTAACCCCACGCACAACAGAACTAAACACTGCCTGGTCCTGAGCCGTCCTCATGATCGTTTGCAGATTAGACCACTGTGATACATAGGGTTCTTATTGGCTGATTTTTGGAAGATTGTCAGGCCTTTCTTCCTGGTCCGTCTTAGTCTGGAAGCTCTGCTGAAACCTGTTCAGCATCAGAGCAACATGCAACCCTCTATTGATAGACAGGTTGTAGCTGCACATGAGGTTCATTGGCTGGGAGTTGAACCCAGGTCTCCCACATGAAAGGCGAGAATTCTACCACAGAACAACCACTGCCCCCGCAATATTGTAGCTATACCAGTACTTTACAATGAAGATACACAGGCATATGAAAAGTAGTTGCACCTATATAATTTATTCAGATTACAAATAAAGATTTGGATTTGTGAGCACTTTGCAATAACTCCCCCACCTCACTAGATGGCTTTCACGTCCTTATCAATAAAGGGATTATTTTCTGGGAGCTGCAAAAGGAGAATAAGAATGTAGGGGTAATGTAGCAAAAATAAAGAGAAGCAGCAGGCTAAAAGCCTCTGGTACCTTCTCTCAAATGATCCAAGGCCAAGCTCTAGGCTACAAGGAATGAGGCTTAAGTGAGTAGAAAAAATTCCACATAAACAAAGCTCTTTCTTGTTCTCTCATATAAATGCAGTGGTAAATTGATACTCATTTGGGACTGTTGGCCCCAATAGTCTGAGAGCCAAAGTATTTGGGACAGTTATGGTTCATTAACTGCAGTGAAAAACACAGAGTGACAGTCAAAGCTGGAGGCTTCAGCAGCCAGATGTCTATGGAATTTCTGATATTAAGTAGTATGCATATGGCAGAAAGAGATTCAAGTTGCAAAATCCTGACTCCATTCTCTCTATCTCAAGGAAGAGCTGTGAAATGTGGAAAGAGAGAGAAGAGTTTCTGGGAGATGGTTCTGAAGGACGTAGACATCTGCCTCTTTGGAATAGTTTTGGGGCAGGTCTGCGCCCTTGAGAAGGACACTCAGTAGAGTTGGAGTTCACCACCAGGAGGGCAGCGGTGGTTCAGTGGTAGAATTCTTGCCTTCCATGTGAGAGACTCAGGTTTGATTCCTGGCTACCACCCTCTGTCAGTGGAGGCTTGTGTGTTGCTATGATGCTAAACAGATTTCACCAAAGCTTCCAGACTAAGATGGACTAGGAAGAAAGGCCTAGTGATCTACCATATTTTTTACGCAAATAAAGTGGACCTTCTACATCTGTTTGCCAACCATGCCCTCCCCCGCAAGCTATTTTCATCAGCGCGCTATGCTAATTTATTTTTTTTACAGCAACAGGTGAAAAAAAATTGGCACAGCGGCACTTACAAAAATACCTCAAGGGAAGAGGGTGTGGTTGTCAAACAAACGTAGAAGGCACTCGTTATTCTGTGTAAAAATATGGTGCTTCTGAAAAGGAACCAGTGAAAACCCTAGGGATCACAACTCTCCGATCCCCAGCCAATCATGGGCATGGCACAGGACCAGGCAGTGTTTCGTTCTGTTGTGCATGGGATTGCCATGAGTCCGGGGCTGACTTCACCTGGCTAACAACAAAGCTTCTCCTGCTGAGCCTCTGGGTGGTGCAACAGTTGACCCACTTGGCTGCTAACTGAAAGGTTGAAGGTTTAAGTCCACCCAGAGGCACCTTGGAAGAAAGGCTTGGCAATCTGCTTCCAAAACATCAACCATTAGAAACCCTATAAAGCATAGCTCTACTCTGACGGCAACTGTTAAAAAATAATAATAAAAATAAAAACAGTTTCTCCTGCAGGCTCCTTGGGAGTTTTCTTGAGGGAAGTTGGTGGGAGGGGCTTCTGGTTATGGCCGGACAAGAGGTCAGTGATTCATCTCCCCAAAAACAAGTATAAAACTGAAAAAGTTGTCAAAGCAACCATTTCAAACTCTATAAGTTGTCCAAAGGGAGACAACAAATTGAGAAGCTTTTATTCTTGAAAAACTGCAAGTGCTTTGGGTCTGAACAGCAGAAGTCTGTGGCCTTCTTGCCTGGAACTGCTTCTATCCCCTCCTGCCAACTCAATTGGCGAGAACTATAGTTTTACAAGTTGCAGGGCTGGTCATGAAAATGAGCAGCTTTGCTGCCAGAAGAGATGGACTCAGTTTGGCGTGTGTGTGTGTGTGTGTGTGTGTGTGTGCATGTGTGTGTGTACCTGTGGCTTGGCTGTCTAAAAGTGGAAAACTCGATTGGGAATGAATGAGGAAAACCTGCGACTTTGCTAGCCCAAGGCTGTGTTCCTGGTTGGGGTGAGCAGCGGACCAGCCAGAAATTTAATGGGGAGATCCAGGACATGAGAGAGCGCCACCGAAGGGCTAAGAGAAATTCTCCACATATTCCAGGCTGACTGGGAAATGATGCATGCATGGGGGAGACCCAGGTGAGTGCAGCAAAAACAGAAAACCAAGGGAGAATAGAGAATTGGCTGTAACTTTCAACGTGTTCCCCAACCCCCACACAGATCTCCCAGTAGAGGCATCAAACCTGGTCATCTGACTTCTGGCTCAGTGCTCTTTCCACTGCCACATATGGCTGGGAGGCTTGGGAATCTCGAGGCCACAGGTGATACTGGATGTCAGTTTACTACATGCTATTTTGGGTGATTTCTCAGTGGTGGTGTTGAGGCAGTGCGATGTGGTAGAAAAAACATGGCTTTGGGGCAGACAGAACTGAGTTTTAATCCCAGCTCTATCTCTTACAATCTGTGTGAGTTATGCAACCTCTAGGAGCCCTGGTGGCGCAGTGGTTAAGTGCTTGTCTGTTAACCAGAAGTTCAGAGGTTTGAACCCATCAGTTGCTCCTTGGAGAAAGTTGTGGCAGTCTGCTTCTGTAAAGATGTACAGCCTTGGAAACCCTACGGGGCAGTTCTACTCTGTACTACAGGGTCGCTATGAGTCAGAATTGATTTCAGGGAAGTAGGTTTTTTTTTTTTTTTGTTATGCAACCTCTCTTTGTCTTATTCAATCCTTATAAAAGTCCAGTGAGGTAGGCATTATCCTTCTTTCCATGTTCTAGGACATGATGATATGGAGAGTTTTTAAATCTGTAAAATAGTTTGTGGTTTTCTTTTCATGAAGATTAAATACTGTAATGGTTGTAAAGTATCTATTTCATGGTAGGCGCCCAATAAACAGTACTTGTTGCTGCTGCTGCTGCTGAAAATGCAGAAGAAGAATTATGACCAGGTTGATAAACCCAGACAGCTTATCCCCCTGAGACAGTCATCAAGAAAATCGGAAGATGCTGGACTTGGTGCTTCGTTGCTGCAGCAGGCTATGCCTCTGTATTGGTTTTCTATTGCTGCTGTAGCAAATTACTGCAAACTTCAATACTTAAAATGACACAAATTATCTCATAGTTCTGTAGGTAAAAAATCCAGCTGCAGTATGGCTCAACTCGGTCCTCTGCTTAGAGTCTCATAGGCTGAAATCAAGGGGTTGGCAGGGCTGGGTTCTTTTCTGGAGGCTCTGGGGATGAATCTGCTTCTAGGCTCATTCACATTGTTGGCTGAAAATTCAGTTCCTTGCGGTTGTAGGACTGAGTTCCCTATTTCCTTGTGGGCTGTCAGTCAGAGGTTAAGCTTTGCTCCTAGAGGCTGCCTGCATTCCTTCTTACTTCTGTTTGGCTCCCTACAGCAACAGCAACAGTGTGTTGGAGAAATGCTTCAAATGTCTCCCAAGGTTTCCTTTCACGGCATTTCTCTGACTCTGTGCTTTTAAGGGCTCATTGATTAGATTGGGCCCACCTGGATTTGTTGTTGTTGGGTGCCATTGAGTCAATTCAGACTCATAGAGTAGAACTGCCCCAGAGGGTTTTCTAGGCTGTAATCTTTATGGAAGCAGATTGCCAGGTCTTTCTCCCACAGAGCCGCTGGGTGGGTTTGAACTGCCAACCTTTCAGTTAGCAGTCTGCTGAGCACTTAACCATTGCACCACCAGAGCTTGGATTTCTCCAACTTCTTCTGCATCTTTCTGACTCTCTCTTTTTTTTTTTTTTTAAATATTTTATTGTACTTCAGGTGAAGGCTTACAGAACAAATAGTTTCTCATGAAACAGTAGTACACATGTTGTTTTATGACATTGGTTGACAACCCCACAACATATTAACCCTCTAACTTCTCAACCTTTTTTTTTTTGGTGAAAATACACATAGCCAAAGATACACTGTTTCAAAAATTTCTACATGCACAGTTCAGTGACATTGACTACGCTCTTCCAATTGTGCTGTTATTCTCACTTAAGATGAAGGCTTACAGAACAAAACAGTTCCTCATTTAACAGTTACTACAGATGTTGTCCTATGACAATGGTTAACAATCTCACAACACATCAACAATATCCTTACTCAACTTTGGGTTCCCTATCACCAGCTTCCTTGTCCCCTTCTGCCTTCTGGCCCTTGTCACTGGACTCCTGTACCTCGTTAGTCTCATTTGGTTTTACGGGGCTGTCCACTCCCAGGCTGAACAGTGAACCTCGGAGGTAACTTCACCACTGAGCTAAAAGGGTGTCTGGGCACCATACTCTTGAGGTTTCTCCAGTCTCCTTTAGGCCAGTAAATCTGGTCTTTTTTGTGAGTTAGAATTATGCTCTACATCATTCTCCAGCTCTGTCCAGAACCCTCTTTTGTGATCCTGGTCAGTGACTCTCTGCTTTTAAGGGCTCATTGATTAGATTGGATAATCTAGGCTAATTTCCTTATTTTGAGGTCCATAACCTTTATCATATCTGCAAAGTCCCCCACTCACAGGTTCAGGGGATTAGGGCATGGACCTCTTTTGGGACAAGGGGCATTCTGACTACCACAGCCCTGAGAGAAGATCAGCCAGAGACAAACTCTCAGGACAGGAAGCCACATTTGGATGAAGCCAGCAGTAACTAGACTTTAGGGAATGTGAACGTGTGTAGATTTGGGTAAGTGAGGCTGTCTCTAGTGGACCTCTGTTATTTTTATCTACCCAGCATTCCTTTCTTTGGGGAAAATGCACCTTTATCATTCTCTGTAATTTTCATGGGGCTGCCAGCCACCGGATCCCACTCACTTGGCCACAGAGATGGACCCATGATGCAAAATGGACCAATTAGACCATTTCTCCACCATGAATTGACTCTTGAGTGGAGACGCATAGGCTTTGGAAGTGACTAGAGTGGAATCAAGAAGCCCTGGTGGTACAATGGTTAAGCACTTGGCTGCTAACTGAGAGGTCGATGGTTCGAATCCACCCAGTGGCTCCACGGGAGGAAAGACTCTGTCATATAGGGTCTCTATGAGTTGGAATTGACTTGATGGCACACAACAATAGCAGAGTGGAATCATGGAATGTCAGCGCCCTAGAGGAGTCGTTCATGAGTTGAGCTGTTGTTGACCAGTTTGCTACAGCCCTCATTCAGTCCTTCCTGGGGCCTGGTTATTCAACTCTTCCTTCAGTACTTAGAATTCTTGCAATAAATCCCTTTCCTGGCTTACGTTACCCAGAATTGGTTTCTGTTGCTTACATCAAAGGATCTTAATGGTTACTCTCCCTCTCCATATAATGGCTGCCACCATCATTATACAAAAGAACATTTATTCAGATCTTCTCGCTCAGAGCCTTGCTGGGAACTGAGACTGTTTCTACTCTTTATA
This sequence comes from Trichechus manatus latirostris, assembly GCF_000243295.1. Classification (NCBI taxonomy): domain Eukaryota; kingdom Metazoa; phylum Chordata; class Mammalia; order Sirenia; family Trichechidae; genus Trichechus; species Trichechus manatus. The sequence goes on from NW_004443980.1 coordinate 15,364,986, forward strand.
GTGGAGCTTCTTACCTTTAGCCATGTCTTTTTAACACTTTCTTCCTTAACCCTGATAAACATGAAACAGACAGAAAAGTATTTAGTAACATGTAATACTTCAGAGAAGCCCTGGTGGCACAGTGGTTAAGAGCTCGGCTGCTAACCAAAAGGTCGGTGGTTCGAATCCACCAGCCTCTGCTTGGAAACCCTATGGGGCAGTTCCACTCTGTCCTATAGGGTGGGTGTGAGTCGGAATCAACTTGACGGCAATGAGTTTGGTTTGGTTTGGTTAATGCTTCAGAAATTAAATTTCATTAAAGGCATCTGTCAGACAGAAAGAAATCACCACTACTTTTAATCTTTTATTACCCTGTTGCTCTTGTTAGTTGCCGTAGGGTTGGCTAATGACTCGTGGCAACCTTATGTATAACAGAACAAAATATAGCCCAGTCCTGCGCCACCTCCATGGTCGTTGGTATGTTTGAGTCTATTGCTGAGGCTATTTTATCTATCCATCTCGTTGAGAGTTTCTTTCTCTTCTTTTCTAAATATTATTTATTTTGTTGTTGTTGAGAATATACACAGCAAAACATACACCAGTTCAACTCTTTCTACATGTACAGTTTAGTGACATTGATTACATTCTTTGAGTTGTATGACCATTCTCACCCTCCTTTTCTGAGTTGCTCCTCCCTCATTAACATAAACTCACTGCCCCCCAAAGTTCCCATCCAATCTTTCAAGCTGCTGTCATCACCTTCATCCCATATAGATAGTTTATAAAAGAACATAATGCTCAAGGTAGACATTTTTTACTAGTTAAGCTAAACTATCATTGAGGGTTTCCACTGTGTTCGCTGGCCCTCCACTTTATCAAACATGATGTCATTCTCCAGCAATTGGTCCCCCCTGATGACACATATAAAGTAAGCGGGTCGAAGTCTCAGACGATATTCTGTGATCTATAGGGTTTTCATTGGCTAATTTTCGGAAGTAGATCACCAGGTCTTTCTTTCTAGTCTTAGTCTGGAAGCTTCACTTAAACCTGTCCATCATGGGTGACCCTGCTGGTATTTGAAATACTGGTGGCATAGCTTCTATCAGCACAGCAACATGCAAGCCACCACAGTATGGCAAACTGATAGACGGGTGGTGGTTTTACTCCCTACCACGTGTGAATTGCAACCGCATAATATACTATTACTCATTTGAGATGACGGCCTGAACCATAAAATTTCATGTATGAAGTGTACTGTTTATTTCAGCAGGAAAGTATGCAATACAAGTAGTTTCCCTGTTTATTTTTTATGATTCAGTGCTTTAAGAGGTAAGCTTACATTACATGGCACATTTGCTCCTGCAGAACGCCTCGTCCCCTGACAGCGAAGGGATCAATGAGGTGTTTTAGGAGGTAAGAATTAAGATTTGACTTGTGTACAAGCCACGGGCAATTGTACTTCTGGCACACTTAGTGAGGGGAGTGTTCCGAGGTCTCGTAAGCAGAGCAGGGTTGGAGGAAGCAATGCTTCTATTGCCTCCTCTGCTCCCTCAGAGGGCAGCGACTCTGGGAAGTGGCCCTGGACTGGCGCTCTTCAAAAACACCTTGACATGAAGAGCACAATACTCATTTTGATTCTTTCTGAAGAGAGTTAGTTCCACCCCACTTCTCACAAGGTCAGACATCCAGAGCTCAAGTTGGTTCTCTGTGGAGATTAGGATGTGATGAGCCTGCCTGCTGAGGCTTCCACCAGAATCCCTTGCTGCCTCTCGCCATACCCCAGGGGCCCAATTTCTCTAAAGAAAAAAATATGGAGAAACAATTCACTCTTGCAGTCTAATTTTCTTCTTAGTCAGGGGAACAATCTCTCAAAAACAATTCAGTCCAATAATAATAGTAATACAAGCACCATAACCACCTCCTGTATTTATATCACACTGCCTTTCCAGGAGACAGAGGCTTTGAAGATTCTCTCCCATTCCAGAAGGCAAGGTACCGCTGCTCCCTCTTGAACTGCTAGGAGAGAAGGTGGCGATTAGCCTGCAAGGATTTGCTTTTCACAAAATCAACTCCGTAACCTGTGATCTTCTCAGAGCTTGTAAATGGATTTTTTTTTTCATTTTTAGCTTTTATTTCAGAGACCCTTTATTGTGTCTTTCTTTCTTTTTATTGTGGTAAATATATATGTAACAAAACATCTGCCACTTCAACATTCTTCACATGTACAATTCAGTGACATTATGTTTATCATGTTGTTCAACCATCACCATTGTCTATTTCTACATTTTCTCATCCCCCTCAACAGAAGCTCAGTGTCCCCTAAGCAGTGAGCACCCCCTTTCCTCTCCTCCTGCCCACCCCGGTAACCACGAATCTACTTTGTTCTCTATACATTTGCCTATTCTAGATATTTCATATAAGAGGGATCATACAGTATTTGTCCTTTTGTGACTGACTTACTTCACTTGCAAATTAAATGTTTGATGTTACACTCTGTTGAGAGTTTTCCTTTCCCTCCCGCTCTCCCTTCCTTCCTCCCTTCGTCTCTGTCTTTCTCCCTTCCTTCCTCCCTCCCTCTCCCCCTTCTTTTTCTTTCCTTTATCCTTCCTTTCCTTGGCTCTCCCCCTCCCTCTCTTCTAAGATTTAGCAGTAGATGCCAGCTTACAGCCATCTGCCAGGCAGCTTCTTTTCTTGTCTCTAAGAGAGGCCGTCTAGTGGTACTTTTCCAGTCTTGGGGCTTCTCAGCAGGACTCTGGACTGGCACAGAATAGTGGCCGCCCGGCAGTGCCTCACTGCCTCTCCAAGTGCCCTGGATGTATTGCTCTCCTCTGCAGTGACTAGACCAGCACTCCAGTCCTTTAGCACAAAGGCATTGTTATTGACTAGTTTTGAAGGGAAATTCATTTTCCTCCACCCTCCTAAACCACAACTCCACCACCTCCTCCCCCTCCTCTTCACAGCAGGTGCAGTAGGATGTTCAATTACAGCGAAAAGCCCTAGCTTTAAGTGACAGATTAAGAGGCTCAGCGGTTCGCCGCTATAATGTTCATTTCACCTGTTGGTTTATTTTTCTAACCTGCAGGTAAGCTTTTTGACAAGGTGCTGTTTGCTTGATGGCTGCCAAGCCCTCCAGGCTGGGCACAGGGGCGGTCTTTGGGGGAGGCCGATTGCAGGGGGCTTGTCTGTAGGGCGCCATCCACTGTCTGGTGCTTTTAATCCCTGGCCCCATGGCCAGATGCTCCAACCACCCAAGGTGACCCTAGAGCAGAAAGAAACCCTCCAGACACATCCCCTCCTGCCCCAGGCACAAGCTCCTGGCACAGTGCCTGGCACACAGTGGGCACTTCATAAAGCCTGCAGGATGAAAGAACAAAACACTCAGAAGCAGTGAGATTTAAACGTCTGCATTTGCTTGAGATGGAGACACGGGGAGAACTCCAAATGGTACCCACTCCTCTTGAAATGACAGAAGAAAACATACCTTTCGTTTTGCTTTTTGGCTTCAAAAGATATATTAAAATTTAGGGAAATTCCAAACAACAACAGCAAATGTACGTGTTTATATCCTGCATGCCAGGCTAATCTAGAGGTTGGTTTTGGTATCCACCATGGAAGTCTGCCAGGCCAATCCGGACAAGGCTGGAGAAAATGACTCATGTTTCTGCCCTCCTCCAAAGACCCTCCACCGGAGTCCTCAGCTACCCTGGGGTCACACAGAAAGGTGCTGTCAGCCATTTATAGAAAGTGGGACATTCTCCTAACTTGGGGGCAGTGCTTTCTAGGGAACTTTGCTCTTTAACAAGGATGCAAGACTTCTAGATCCACAGGATGGTATTCTAGTGGTGGAATTCAGATACTCCTTTCGGGCATGCTGTGGTTAATTTTTTGTGTCAACTTGGCTAGGCTCTGGTGCCTAGTTGTTTGAGCAACCGCTAGTCTAGATGTTGCTATGAAGGTAGTTACATATATTAACACTTACAGTCAGTTGACTTTAAGTAAAAGAGATTACCCTCCGTAATGTAGGTGTTCATTCTTCTGGCAGTCCCTGATATATTCAGTATGCTTCTCCAACACTGTAATTCAAAGGCATTAATTCTTCCTGGGTCTTCCTTATTCATTGTCCAGCTTTCACATGCATATGAGGTGATTGAAAACACTGTGGCTTGGATGAGGTGCACCTTAGTCCTTAAAGTGACATCTTTGTTTTTCAACACTTTAAAGAGGTCTTTTGCAGCAGATTTGCCCAATGCAATATGTCGTTTAATTTCTAGACTGCTGCTTCCACGGTGTTGATTGTGGATCCAAGTAAAATGAAATCCTTGACAACTCCAGTCTTTTCTCCTCTTATCATGCCGTTGCTTATTGGTCCAGTTGCGAGAATTTTTTTTTTTTGTGTGTTGAAGTGTAATCCATACTGAAGGCTGTGATCTTTGATCTTCATCAGTATGAGCTTCAAGTCCTCTTCACTTTCAGAGAGGAAGGTTGTGTCATCTGCGTATTGCAGGTTGTTAATGAGTCTCCCTCCAATCCTGGTGCTGCATTCTTCTTCATATAGTCCAGCTTCATGGGTTATTTGCTCAGCATACAGATTGAATAAGTATGGTGAAAGGATACAACCCTGACACACACCTTTCTTGACTTTAAACCACGCAGTATCCCCTTATTCTGTTTGAAAGACTGCCTCTTGGTCTATGTACAGATTCCTCATGAGCACAATTAAGTGCTCTGGAATTCCCGTTCTTTGCAATGTTATCCATAATTTGTCATGATCTACACGTTGAATGCCTTTGCATAGTCAATAAAACACAGATAAACGTCTTTCTGGTATTCTCTGCTTTTAGAATATATATATATATATATATTCTGTTGGTTCTGTTTTTCTGGAGAACCCTAACAAATACAAGGTGGAAGAGGAGCTAGCTGGAAGATCTATTCTGCAGTATCTCAAAGCATACTTATTTCTTTCTGTATGAGTGAAGCTGCTGACACTCAGAACTTCTCTTCTTGACTGGGATGCTGAATATCTTCCTAGTTACACCTCTGCCTCCGCTCGCTGCCCTCCAGATTGTTCACAGCCCCAGGGTCCCTGCATTCAGGGCACTCAGGGAAAGCTTGTCCTTCTAGAGTGCTCTCAGGGCACCTGCTTCAGGACCTGCCCTCATGCTGGAGCCAGACCTTACTCCCTGTCTGACTAGGGTTTCTCTCTTGCTGCTCCTGGAGTGCCTTGCACTTCCCCTCCTCACCGTATTTGAGTAAAGAAAGGCACGTAGAGATGTGTCTTTCCTTCTAGTAGGCTGTAAGTTCCTTGATGGCAGACATAGTCTTTCTCATCTTATATTCCCTGTGCCCAGTACAGTGTCCCGCACATTATAAATATGGATGAAAATGATAAAATGGTGAGGAAGAGGGAGAGAGGAAGAAGAAGGAGGAGGAAGGAGAAGGAGGGCGAGGAAAGAAGGAAGAAGGAGGAGAAGAAAGAAGAAGAGGAAGGAGAAGAAGAGCAAGAGGGATAAGGAGAAGGAAGAGAAGAAGAAAAGGAAGGAAGGGAGAGACAGAACGAGGGAGGGAAAAATTACAGGTTAGGTACCTAGTTTCTGCCATTTCCAACTAGTCTAATACCTATAGACTAAGATGCTAAAAGAAAACTTGTGGTATAGACATTCTTATGGGATTGAGTTTCCATCCTGAGCACCAATAGAGTCTCTTGCAGAGATTGACAGGCAGGAATTAGAGCTCTTGTCTTACAGCTGTGATGGTGCCATCTCATTTATAATTAAACTCAGGGTTTTTACTTGATTCCTTATTGTTAGTAACCTCTCCAATCTTAAGCCCCTTTTGAAATTGGTCTTTTATATTCTAGCCTTTATCAGCAACCAGTTGGTTTCTGGTAATTGCAAATTATTTGAACAAGAGGCAGATTGGATAACAAAGAATCTGAAAAGGTCAGGAGAGCTGTGTCTAGAAGATTCAGCTAGAGGGTGGAAGAACCTTGACTTGAAGCATTTACTTTACACAATCACTAGGCTGCACTAAATTAGATGAGAATTGCATCTGATATTCAGTCCCTGGTCCTTCTGCAGTGAGCAGACTTGGGCAGAGCTTCCTGTGATTTTAATTTACATTCCCTTATTGACTAATGATTTTGAGCACCTTTTCATGTGCTCATTTGACATCCATATCTTTTTTGATGAAGTGACTGTTAAATCTTTTGTCCATTTTTAAAATGTTTTTTTATTAAGTGTCTTAGTTTCTTAGAGATGCTATAACAGAAATATCACAAGTAGGTGACTTTAACGAACAGAGATTTATTTTCTCACAGTTTAGGAGGCTAGAAGTCCAAGTTCAGGGTGCCAGCTCTAGGAGAAGGCTCTTTCTGTCTGTTCTGGGGGAAAATCCTTGTCTCGGCTTCTCTAGCATTCTTCTTGCCATTCCTTGGACGCCTATCCAAGTGACATCTATCTTTCCCACATTCGTACTTGCTTTCTTCTGTGTTATATGCTCTTTTATATCTCGAAAGTGATTGACTTAGGATACACCCAAAACTGATATGGCCTCATTAACCTAACAAAGAAAGCCCTAGTCCCAAATGGGGTTACATCCATTGTGGGGGACACAATCCAATCCATAACAGGGACCTCAGGTGAGTGACCTCACCTCTGTGAGTCTCAGTTTCTTCAGCATCCCTGGAGTGCTGTCAGTGTAAATAGAGAGTGGATGCATGAGTGAGGGGACTGGAGGTGTCAAAACCCAGGTCCAGCTGGCTGGGGCTGCTCACAGCAGCCTTAGGATATTGGGACAGTTATTCAGACCCATCAGGGATGGATGAGCAACCTGTTCATGCTCAACCTCCAAGTTATCTCCACCCTGTCAGCTTCCCTGGGCTGATGATGATGACTTTGAGGGCCTGGAAGAGTGCAGGCAGTGCTGGTGCTTGGGCCCATGACTACAAGATGGCTTTCCTCTCACCTGACTAGAAGCTCCAGGATAACCTTACAAGATACTACAGAGGACCTTCCTTTAGTCATCATCTGGATGAAGCTGTGGAGCTCCCAGGGTACAGATGGTTCTGGGCTCATACAGGCCTACCTGGGAGTAGGATTCAGGTAAGCAGGTCAGTTCCATGTGCTTGATTACAGACCTTCCCACGACGACTTGATGGTTCTAGAGTGTAGTGGTTAAGAGCAGGTGCTTTGGAACCATACAGATATCGGTTCAAGTCCTTTACAACTGGCTGTGTGACCATGGTGAGCAAACCCAACCTCCTGAGCTTCAGCTCCCTCATCTGTAAAAACAGGGATGACATCAACCTCACGGTGTAGGCATGACCATAACATGAGATAATGTGTACAAAGCTTGTAGTAGAGTTCTTAGAGACCTGTCATGAATTGAATGGCGACCCCCCAAAATGTGTGTCAACTTGGCTAGACCATGATTCCCAGTATTGTGTGGTTGTTCACCATTTTGTGATCTGATGTGATTATCCTATGTGTTGTAAATCCTAACCTCTCTGATGTTAATGAGGCAGGATCAGAGGCAGTTATGTTAATGAGATAGGACATAATCTACAGGATTAGGTTGTATCTTGAGTCAACCTCTTTTGAGATCTATAAGAGAGAATCGAGCAGAAAGGAGAGGGAACTCATTACTACCAAGAAAAAAGTGTTGGGAGCAGGGCACGTCCTTTGGACCTGGGGTTCCTATGCTGAAAAACTAGACCAGGGGATGATTAACGACAAGGACTTTCCTCCAGAGCCGACAGAGAGAGAAAGCCTTCCCTTGGAGCTGGCACCCTGAATTTGGACTTCTAGCCTCATAGACTGTGAGAAAATACATTTCTGTTTTTTAAGGTCATCCACTTGTAGTATTTCTGTTATAGCAGCACTAGATAACTAAGACAGAATTACTTCTGGGAATGCGGTGCTGCTATAACAGATACCTAAAATGTGGAAGCAATTTTGGAATTGAGTAATGGGTAGAGGCTGGAAGAGTTTTAGAGTGCCTAATAGTGAAAGCCTAGATTGCTTTGAAGAGACTATTGGTGGAATTATGGACATCAAAGACAATTCTGGTGAGGACTCAGAAGGAAATGAGGACAGCTGTAACACTGGAGATGACACACAATGAGAAGCAGTAGCAGAGAAACGACAGCAGCAGAACCAGGAGATTGATGGGAGATGGCATTAGAGCTGACCCACGGAGTGAGAGAGCTGAGTGCCTTTGGGCAGGAGGCTTCCTGGCAGAGTGAGGTGCCTCCGGGCTCTTATTGGTGGAGCTAGGCTTGCCATCCGAGCCATGGAGTGAGAGAGCTGAGTGCCTTCCTACCGAAGTTTACTGGAGGAGTGGGATGCCCCCAGACCCTTGTTAATAAGGCTAAAGAACTTTGTAACACTTGCCTGAGAGGACAAAGTTCAGGCCAGCCCAAGAGGCCTGAAAGGCTGAGAGGCTGAGAGGCTGAGAGGCCAAGGAACTAGGAAGCAGAAGCTGAAGAAACAAGGAGCACAGGAAGCAGAGCTGCCTCAGTGTCAAAGGGTAGGGCCACAACCACTGGAATTTCAAAAGGTGGGGCCACGGCCTCCTAGATTTCAAAGCGTCAGATCTTCACCAACTCAGTTCCAGAGTACGGGGCTGCCTTTCAAGAGTGCCAGCGGGATGTGGCCGGATCTACTACCCAAAGCTGAGGGAGCAGGGCTGCCATGCTCAAGGGACAGATGAATGGGGCCTGCTGGGCCAAGGGGGTTGGGTCACCACTCAGACAGACTAGGAGAATGGGGCTGCTCAAATCTAAAGGAGCAGAGTCGTCGTTCCAGTGGGCCTGGAAGGTGGAGCTGAAGTCCAGGGCAGAGGGGCCTCCACCCAGCATCAGGAGAGTGTGGCCAACACCTAGAGTCTGGAGGGCAGGGCCATTGCCTTAATGGTCTCAGAGAACAGAAGATTATTTTCAAACCTTGAGAGCTAATGTAATGTGTTCTGCTGACTTGCTTGATGCCTGTTATCTCTTCTTTTGCTCCAATTTCTCCCATTTGTAATGGAAATGTCTAGCTTGTTCCTGTTCCACCACTGTACTTTGGAAGCAGATAACTTGTATTCTAGATTTTACAGATGAAGAGGAATTTTGCCCCAGGAGATTCTGGTCTTGGAGTTGACTTAAGACTTTTGCTGTGATATGATGAGGTGCATGTGTTTTACATGTGGCAAGGACATGGATTTTGAGGGGCCAAAATGTAGAATATCATGGATTGAATTGTGTCCCCCCAAAATATGTGTCAACTTGCCTAGGCCATGATTCCCGGTATTGTGTGATTGTTCTCCTTTTCGTGATCTGATGTGATTATCCTATGTGTTATAAATCCTAACCTCTCTGATGTTAATGAGGCAGGATTAGAGGAAGTTATGTTAATGAGACAGGACACAATCTACAGGATTAGGTTGTATCTCGAGTCACTCTCTGTTGAGATATAAAAGAATCCAGCAGAGAGGAGAGGGACCTCATTACTACCAAGAAACTAGTGCTGGGGTCGGGGGAGCATCCTTTGGACCTGGGGTCCCTACACTGAGAAGCTCCTAGACCAGGGAAAAATTGATGACAAGGATCTTCCCCCAGAGCCAACAGAAAGAGAAAGCCTTCCCCTGGAGCTGGCACCCTGAATTTGGGCTTCTAGCCTCCTAGACTGTGAGAGAATAAATTTCTGTTTGTTAAAGCCATCCACTATGGTATTTCTGTTGTAGCAGCACTAGATAACTAAGATAAGACCACCCCACCCCACCAGGTGCCATCAAGTCAACTCCAACTCATGGTGGCCCCGTGCATGTCAGAGTAGAATTATGTTCCTTAGGGTTTTCAGTGGCCGATTTTTTGGAAATAGATTGCCAGGCTTTTCTTCTGACGTGCCTCTGGGTGGACTTGAATGTCCATCCTTTTGATTAGGAGCCGAGCATCTTAACTGTTTGCAACAGCCAGGGACTCTGGCCACAGAGAAGGCCCTCAGTAAAAGGTACCAGGCCTAGAGGCACCATGACCCATGGTGCCTGAAGAAGAATGTGGGAGAAACGAAAGGTGTATCTTCAAAAGAGACACAAAAGCTGGAGTTTGGAGCTAAAACCAAGAACACTCTCCTCTGAGCTGGCTGACTCTCTGAGCTCAGAATTGATTGTGTTTCATCTAAAAGTCCCAAACGGGTCACGGAGGATAGCACAGGCCAAATGCACACAAGGGTTTAGGCATCGTGGTAGTTTGTTTGAGTGACTGAGTTCTCCCGCTGTGGGATTTTCACGTGCGCAAGACGTGGAACGTAGCATGAGCTGACACCGTTTTAATAAGGCTCAAGCACTTCTGTGGGATACTCCAGAGTCTTCCACTGAAATCATTTGCTGTCAAAAGCTGACATTATAATGACATTGCAGAAGGGACTCCCTGAGAAATCATTGCTCATTTCCTTCCAGGCAGTTTGTTTACCTGCAGACGCTGGACTTGCGGCTCTGCTCTGCAGCATCTGGCAATTGACTCAATCCCGTAAGTCAATTTTGCAGCTGAATGGACTGAGGTCTCAGAAAGCCAAAGGCCTGAAGAGGAAAATATCGAGCAGGTGACTCATTAAGGCTTGAGTCTAAGACTTGAGCCCTGAGGAACAGCCTGCTCCTTGTTGATCTTATTGGACATCAGGAGGTCTGATTGGACTGTGGCCTCATTTCAGGCCAGTGTGAGACGGCAGAGAGACCCTGGAAATATTTTCTACTGCTGCTTTTTCAGGTTTTTAAGTGCATTTATATTTCTGCCCACCCCACTTTGATTCCTCATCTAATTCTTTTTTTTTTTTAATTTTTAAATTTTGTTGCTGTTGTTGAAAATGTACATACACAGCAAAACATATACCAATTCAACCATTTCCATATGTACAATTCAGTGACATTGGTTACATTCTTCAAGTTGTGCATCCGTTCACACCCTCCTTTTCTGAGTTGTTCCCCCATTAACATAAACTCACTAATCCCTAAGGTTTCTCTCTAATCTTTTGAGTTCTGTTGTCACTTTGATCCCGTATAGATAGTTCTTAAAAGAGCGTAATGTTCAAGACAGACATTTTTCGCTAGTTAAGTTATACTATTGTTTGGTTTTAAGAAGACTTCAGAGGATATTTTTGGTTTAAGTTCTAAAGATTATCCCAAGGCAATAGTTTCAGGGATTTATCCAGCCTCCAAGGCTCTGGAAAATCTGGAGTCCATAAGAATTTGAAATTCTGTTCTGCATTTTCCCCCTTTTGATCAGGATTCATCTGCAGAATCTTTGATCAAAATGTTATAGTAATGGTAGCTGGGCACCATTCCAGTTCTGGTCTCTTGGCAAAGGAAGCAGTTATTCATGGAAGCAATTAGCCAAACATTCCATACCTTCCTCATATTCCTGATTCCCCTTCTTTCCCTGTTGCTCCAGGCAAATAATCTTGCTTTACTTTTAAAAAAATTTATTGAGTTTTAACATATAGTAAAGTACACAAATCTCATACAGTTCAGTAAATTTTTACAAATCTTTACACTTGTATAACCAACACCCAGATCAAGATAGAGAAGCCTCTATGGTGAAGACTTCCTCATACTCCTTCCCAGCCAGTGACTCCCCTTACCCACCAGGTACCTCTATTCTGACCTCCACCATCAGTTAACTGTGCTTTTTCTTGCCGTCAAGTTGACTCCGACTTATGGCGACCTTATGTATAACAGAATGAAATGTTGTCCAGTCCTGTGCCATCTTCATGATGGTTAGTATGTTTGAGTCCACTGTTATGCCAGTCCATCTTATTGAGGATTTCCCTTGTTTATGCTGACCGTCTACTTTACCAACCATGACGTCCTTCTCTAGCGATTGGTCTTTCCCGATGACATGTCCAAAGTAAGTGAGCCAAAGTCTCACCATCCTTGCTTTAAGGAGCATTCTGGTTGCATTTCTTCTAAGACTGATTTTCATTCTGGCGGTCCATAGTGCCTGATAAATGTTACTAAGGATACATCCTCAAAATTCTGAGTTCCCTTGGACATAGTTCTCTTTCCTCCACCCCATCTTGTGTCTCCATCCTAGCATTTCCTTTTACCTAGTCCTTCACTTTTACCTAGGCCCTGGGTACTCCAGGCTGGGATAGTGCATTAGATTTTGGACTGGTCTTCTTGCTTGGAAGATCTTCCTACTCAATCCAGCTTGCACATTACTGCAAGAGTAATGTTTTTCAGATTTACTTTTTTGTGACCTTCATATATTCACCATTGCTTACAGAAGAACGTTTTCTACAGTTGGAATCCAACCTACCTCCCCCATCTCATCTACCAGCTCTCACCACTCAAACAGTCTGCTCCAGGCAGGCTCAGTATTCTGCAGACACACCCTCCTCAGTTCCACTTTCATCCTTCAGACTCCCATCAAAACTCTACTCATGCCCCTAGTCTCTTTAAGTCCTTGATAGTTCACTAACTTGAACTTCATCATATGCAACCCTCTGTTAGATATAAGTGATGGTCTCCCAACAAGACTGGGATCTCCTTGAGAGTAGTGACAGTGTCATGTATTTCTTGTATGCCCCAGAGCACCTCATGTAGTGTCTTACTCCCACTCCAAGGTCAATAAGTATTTAGTGGCAATTTGGCCAAATTATCAAAATATCAGATTGACCATTTGCTGTGAATATATACAAAAAGGTGCCGAGGGAGAATCCTTGAATTCTCCGTGAGATTTGGCCTTTGCTTTTCTACCTTGTGTAAAAGGGCTGGACTGGGTGAAGAGTGGATTTAAGAAGAAAACAAGAATTAGTTGGTATGGGAAACTGAGATAATAAGACTATGGAGGGAGCTGGCTTATTTTTAGGTTTCTTGGCATTTTAAGGGATTGCTCCAGTGTATCAGATAATTACTTACTCCCCGGTTTTCTATTTCTCCCCTTACATTATGCAAGTAATTAATTCAGTACTCCATTCTGTTGGATTTTGGAACCATTGCCTTTAGCTGTATTGTTTACTTGTGGACATCAAGGTGAATGACAGGTCTAAAAGTTTTCTTGTTTGGTTTGTGAAAACCAACCTTCTGTGCTGCAGCCATTCTGACCAGATGTGAGGCAGGACCAGCCTTGAACAGCCTGTTGGGGGATGCCTGGACCCTTGGCTGGGCAGCGATCATTGGTTGATGTGCAGAGACAGCTTTAATCAGGATGGCAGAAATAGCTTCTGTTTGCCAGGAGCATCCCTGCCTCAGACACGAAGTGGTGCCTAGGAGTGGGGTGGCGGTGGGGGTGGAGGGT
>NW_004443980.1:15378340-15407097 GCF_000243295.1 Trichechus manatus latirostris
GGACAGTGCCAATTAGCCCCTCTTCATTCCCCCTTTCTTTTCAAGGGAACAACGTTTGAACAGCATCCAAACTAACCAGTTGTTGTTAAGTCGTTTCTGACTCATGGTGACTCACTCCATGTGTGTTAGAGTAAAACTGCTCCATGGGGCTTTCAATGGTTGATTTTTTGGAAGTAGATTGCCAGGCTTTTCCTCTGAGACGCCTCTGGGTGGAGTCGAACCTCTAACCTTTTGGTTAGCACCCAAGTGTACCACTCAGGGACTCCGCATCCAAACTCAGTGCCTCTGAAACTTGTCTTCCAAGACCAAGAAGCTGCCTTTCCCAGTGAAAATCAATGTCGCTTTAAATGGGTCTTTGGGTCTGCATCTGGCTTTCGGGAAGAGTTTTGTAAACTTCATCAGCATCACTGACAAACTGGGAGATGCCCAGATAACAAGAGAAATCAATTGTTACAATTTTGCAAAGAAAAGAAAAAAGTTGCTTTGTTTTCTGACTTGTACCATAAACAGCGGCTCCAATCTGTCATTATGACTGAGAGCATGTCACAGCAATCTGTTTGTATCCTTATGGAAAGAGGAACAACATCTTGCTCTCCTCCAGCTAGAGCTAATTTGGAAAATTAGCAAGCTGACATACGACTTGATTAAAATGACCTGGAGCCACCAATTCTTTTAAAATGCAACTCAACACTCGCAAACCCAGATCTTGTGCAGTCCAGTTATCTCTTGGAACTTTTTGGGGGGAAGAGAGCTGTGTATTATAAACCACATAGTTGTGGTTTTTAAGTTATTTCTTGTTTTTCTCCTTTAGCTCTTCTGTCACTGGGGGTTTCCTTCATAGCCCAGAGTAAAGGACAAGTAAAGTGTGTATCTCAGTGAGTCCAGCATGGATGTCTTCTTACCGGCCTCAGAGCAGGCGCACAAACCAGTGAAGCACCTATGTTGGGGTTGGAGACTACTCTGACATTCTGGTTTCCCTCCAGCTCCAGAGTTTTAGAAAATATGTAGGAATCTCTTCCAGTTTGAGTTGGTTCACTAGGTCTTTGTCAAATCCTGGCTGCCTGAAGAGTAATGATATTTCCTTCTAGGGAAACTAAGGAGGTGAAACAGAACTTAAAGAAAACAAAACATTAAGGGACACTGGGCTTCTGTTAAGGGTGATGGAAAAATTTGGGAATGGCAATGAGCATATTAATGTCACTAAACTGTACGTGTGAAAATTGTTGAAATGGCAAATGTTTTGTTTTGTTACCACATTTACCAAAATAATAATAATAAAACCCAATAACACTTTGGCTCATTCCAGCATTGGAAATCATAAGATTCCACATAATGGAAACTGAGGCAGTGTTCAGGAATTTGGTCTATAAATACACTTTCGTGAATATCTCGGTTTTCTTTATGGCTTCCAAAAATGTGTATTCTTGGCCCACCAGAGAGGAGGGTGTTAACACAGGAGGTGTTCATGTGGGTTGGCATGGGTGCCCACAGCCGTATTGTTCACCAAGATAATGTGTAATTATTGAGACAATATAGAATTACACGTTGAACTGTGTGCTGCAAACTGTAAGTGTTGGCGTTCTAGCTCAGAGGGGGGATAGCTAACACTGGTTGAGACCATGTAAATGCAGACACTCATTTGTCAGGAACCTGTGCAGTAATGAGAATCATTCCTGAATCCTGTTGCCTTGGCAACCTATTCTAAAATGATGTAGATAAAGAGCTAGCAACACTTATCAATGAAGCCAGTGTGTCTTTGGAAGGAAAGCTGCTGAAAACAAGGCATCAAGCATCAGACCAAACTGACTTTTACGGGGATGGCCCTGTTCAAAGTTTGGTGGAGATGGGAAACGTGGGGTCAGGCATCAAGGTCATGGCTATCATCAGTACCCCACATGATACCCCATAACACATACCTCCTGTGAAGGCTGTGGGACATGAGTCAGCTCAGGCTCCAGCTCTTGCTCACAGCAGCTCTGTGAATGGGTTGTTTAGTGTGGGTGGACGATCACTGAGATGCCAGAAAGGGCACCCTAGTGTGAGCGAGGGTGGGGCAGCACCTCTTTAGAAGGTCAGAGCTCCTGGGGTAACAAGAACCTTGGCCACTAGCGGCCTCTCACCCTTGGTCATTCCTGGCCCAGTGTAAATATGTGATTTGATGTGAGGTGGTGAGGGAGGACTGATATAGTTAGCTCCTTCTTCAGGATGAGTAAAGGAAGGCCAAGGAGCCCTGGAAGTGCAACAGTTAAGCGCTCAGCTACTAACAGAAAGGTCAGTGGTTCGAATCCACCAGCGGCTCCGCGGGACCTGGTGAGTTGCTCCTGTAAAAATTACAGACTAAGAAACCTTATGGGGCAGTTCTGCTCTGTCCTATAGGGTCCCTGTGAGTTGGAATTGACTCGATAGCACACAGTAACAAAAATAAGGCCGGTACCAGTCCCTGTCGAGTTGATTCTGACTCTTGGCCACCCCATGTGTGTCAGAGTAGAACTGTACTCTATAGGTTTTCAACGGCTGCTTGCTTGGAAGTAGATGGCCAGGCCTTTCTTCTGAGATTCTCTGGGTGGACTCGAAACTTCAGCATTTTGGTTAGCAGCTGAGTGTATTAACTGGAGTCCGTGAGTGGTGAAGATGTTTAACACACTCAGCTGGTAACTGAAAGGTTGGAGGTTCGTGTGCACCTGAGGCACCTCAGAAGAAAGACCTGGGGATCTACTTCTGAAAAATCAGCCATTGAAAACCGTATGGAGCACAGGTGTACTCTGCCACACACAGGATCACCATGAGTCAGGATCAACTTGATGGCAATTCGTTTAACTGGTTTAAAGTAAGGCCAGGAAAGATTAAGTAATCCATTTATGCAGTGTCTTAGAGATAAGTCAGGACCAAAACCAGGGGCTTGATTTGCTCTCCTGCCAATTGGAGTAGAATCCTTCAGGAATCCTACCATCTGCCTGCCTGACCTTAGGGCCTGAACATTGTTTTGCTCAGCACAAGCCTTGACAAGGGGGCTCACGCTGTGGTTTTGGGTTTGAATCCTGCGTGAGCTGTGCAAACTGCATTCTGAACCAGGAGCAAGGCTCTTGGGCGGGGTGGGATGGGTCAGCCGATTCTGTGCCAACCTGGGCTGACGCACTGGCTCAGCGTCTCTTCCAGTGTGTGGGGAAGAGAGACTGACATCCCTCTCTGGGCATAGTGTTTTACCCCAAAGATAGCAAGAAAGAGATTGTGAGACAGCACTTTCAAGGTTCTTTTTATAGCAGTAAATCTTGTCGGGATCTTTCTTACCCATTTTAATTACCTTCTTTTAAATTATATGCCATCAAGTCCAGGCTGATTACATTCAGGCCAAAACAATAACCCAGGCATCTTCTAGATATGGAACTTCAATAATTGTTT
Source organism: Trichechus manatus latirostris (assembly GCF_000243295.1). Taxonomy (NCBI): domain Eukaryota; kingdom Metazoa; phylum Chordata; class Mammalia; order Sirenia; family Trichechidae; genus Trichechus; species Trichechus manatus. The sequence continues at coordinate 15,381,740 of NW_004443980.1, forward strand.
ACATTAGTGTCAATCCTGAGATGGAAAGGGCTAAGGAAAGGGAAGGGAGCTAATTTACATGCTGTTAAAGGCCATCTATAAAAAAAACTCAGAGAAAAAGATGAGAGCATAAATTGCCTACAGCGGCATATGTTTAACTCCTGGGCTTCTAAGCAGAGGAAAACTCTTAGAAAAAACCCCTTTGCCCTTGATAATCACAGAGTAACAGACTGAAGGGGCTGCTTCCTCTCACTGTGTTCCTCCATATGCCATGGTTCTTTCCTACCTTCCTTCTTTTCTTGAGCCTTTGTTGCCTCTGACTCATGGTGACCCCATACACAATAGAATGAAATGCTTCCCAGTCCTGTGCCAGCCTCTTGATCAGTTGTGAGTCGGACTTTAGTGATCCATAGGGTTTTCATCTGTCTTAATCTGGAAGCTCTACTGAAACCTGTTCAGCGTTGTGGCAACATAACAAGCCTCCGCTGAGGGACAAGTGGTGGCTGCACATGAGGTGCTTGGCGGGGAATCGAACCCAGGTCTCTTGCGAAGGCAAGAATTCTGCCACTGAACTACCACTGCCCCCTATTGAGGCTTTACTGTTTATCAATCACAGCTCTGGGCACTGGGAATACAAAGATGGCAGAGGTACAGGCTCTGTCCACAAGAGGCTCCTCTTCTGGTTGGAAATAGAGACATAGTTTTGAATACTTCTGTCCAAGGTTTTACAGGCACACAGAGAAGTGGGGTCAAGGTTAGGAAAGGGCTCGTGGATCAGGCAACCTTCAAGCTGGGCTCCCTCCAGTGATAGGTAGGAATTTGCTACTGGGAGAAAGAGTCTGTGGAGGGGAAAGGGGCTTTCTAGGCAAAAGAAATGGCGTAATTAAAGGCATGGAGATAAAAAGTGATGGCTTAGAGAATATACTTAATTGTTGGATGTTTTTAGGTGCCCTGGAGTCAGTTCTGACTCATAGAGACCCTATGTACAACAGAATGAAACACTGCCCGGTCCTGTGCCATCCTCACAATTGTTAGGTTTGAGCACATTGTTGCAGCCACTGTATCAATCCATCTCGTTAAGGGTCTTCCTCTTTTTCACTGACCCTCTGCTTTACCAAGCATGATGTCCTTCTCCAGAGACTGGACCCTCCTTATAAAATGTCCAAAGTATGTGAGACAAAGTTTCACCATCCTTACTTCTAAGGGGCATTCTGGCTGTACTTCTTCTAAGACAGATTTGTTTGTTTTTCTGGCACTCCATGGTATAGTCAATATTCTTCACCAACACCATAATTCAAAGGCATCAGTTCTTCTTCAGTCTTCCTTATTGATTGTCCATCTTTCATATGCATATAAGGCAATTGAAAATCTCATGGCTTGAGTCAGGTGCACCTTAGTCCCTAAAGTGACATTTTTGCTTTTTGACACTTTAAAGAGGTCTTTTCCAGCAGATTTGCCCAGTGCAATATGTCATTTGATTTCCTGACTGCTGCTTCCATGGACGTTGATTGTAGAACCAAGTAAAATGAAATCCTTGACAACTTCAGTATTTTCTCTGTTTATCATAATGTTGCTTATGGTCCAATTGTAAGGATTTTTGTTTTGTTTATGTTGAGGTGAGTCATCTAGTGCCACTATAACAAAAATACCACAAGTGGATGGCTTTAACAAAGAGAAGTTTATTTCCTCACAGTAAAGTAGGCTAAAAGTCCAAATTCAGGGCATCAGCTCCAGGGGAAGGCTTTCTCTCTCTGTTGGCCTTTTTCTCATCAGTGTTCCCCTGGACTAGGAGCTTCTCCACGCAGGGACCCCAGGTCCAAAGGACACACTCTGCTCCTGGCACTGCTTTCTTTGTGGTATGAGCTCCCCCTGTCTCTTTGCTCACTTCTTGCTTTTATATCTCAAGAGATTGCCTCAGGACACAATCCAGTCTTGTAGATTGAGTCCTGCCTTACTAACGCAACTGCCACCCATCCTCCCTCATTAACATCATAGAGGCAGGATTTACAACATATAGGAAAATCACACAATACCAGGAATCATGGCCCAGACAAACTGATGCACACATTTTTGGGGGGACATAATTCAATCCATGACAAGGTGTAATCCATACTGAAGGCGATAGTCTTTGATCTTCATCAGTAAGCGTGTCAAGTGTTTTTCACTTTCAGCAAGGAAGGTTGTGTTATCTGCGTATCGCAGGTTGTTAATGAGTCTTCCTCCAATCCTGATGCTGCATTCTTTTTCATATAGTCCAGGTGTCTGGATGTGGTAGAGATGGCAAAGTGCCCACCAAAATGTGGGTACCTCCTTTAATACCATAGATTTGCTGCCCAATCAGGGACTGCATTTGCCAAGCCCCTTTGCATCTAGATGAGACCACCTGACTAGCTCTTACCAGTGATCCAGGTGGTCAATATTTCAGCCTGCTTCTGCATTCTGTCTTTCTCATCTGCCGGCTTGGAAGCTGAGAATTCTGAGTCCTAGGCAAGGGCAAAGCCACAAAATGGAAGTATCCTGAGTCACCACGTGGAAGCCACACACTGACCAGGAACTCCTGGATTGTGCTAGTAGGGGACAGTGGACTCAGACATACCAATGATCATGAAGATGACACAGGACCAGGCAGTGGTTCATTCTGTTGCACATGGGGTCGTCATGAGTTGGATATGACTCCATGGCAACTAACAAAAACAACACAATGTGAGTAAGGTGTGAACTTCAATTGTGGAAGCCACTGAAATTTTAGTGTTTCTTTGTTACAGCAGCTGACATTGCCCTAACAAATTTACTAGATATGGCTGGGGATCATTTTAATGAGTATTCAATAGTAATAGTAAAAAAGAACAAAATGAAAAGATTCCATAGTTAACTAAAATTGGAGAAGCACTGGATTCACCAGGTATCCTTATTGCATTATGCTGAAGTGCATTTTGAATATCCAGGAGAGACCTAATGTACAGTGGTTTCTAATGTCTTTGACCGTGTAACACCTTTTTCAATACTTATGAACATGTAGAAGTTAGTTAGAGAAAAGCTAGTATACAACACCGGGGTGGGTGTTGAGTGTCAGGATGAGGTGGGAAAAGCTGGGCCTGGGTGGGTTGCTTCTCCCACCCACCCCACGCTCCAGCTTCTTGATTCTTCTCTCAGTCCCCAAACAAGTTGTGCTTTTTATTGTGCCCTGGCCTTTGCATACACAGCCCTGTGTATATTGTTCTCTACACATCTATTCTACTTTTTCTAAAGGCCAGCTTCCTCTGGATCTCCTCCAAGTCAGAATAAATCATTTTCACTTGGCCTCCACAGCCCACTGACTGCTTCTATCTCTGTTTTTCAACTACTTTCTTCCTACCTTTTAACATGGAGAGTGGCTGTCTTAGGCTGGGTTCTCTAGAGAAGCAAAACAAGTGAAGCATATGTATGCATACATATATATATATACAGAGAGAGAGAGAGAGAGTGAAAGCGAGATTTATCTCAAGAAGTGGTTCACATGGTTGTAGAGGCTGATAAGTCCCAAGTCCATGGGTCAGATGTCAGGCTGGAGGCTTCTCCTGACTCACATAGCTGTAGGGGCTGATGAACTGAGATCGTCAGGTCAGACGGCAGGCTGCTTGCTCATGGGCTTTGGAGGCTGATGAATCCCAACATGGGCAGGCAATGCGGCAGGCAGCTGGATTGAGTCCCAAGAAGCAGATGTCAGATGATGCCAGATGAAGGATTCAGAGTAAGCAAGCAAGCTTTGCTAGAACATCTATCTATCTATCTATCTATCTATCTATCTATATATATATACATATATATTGAATGCAGGCCACACCTCCAGAGGAAACTTCCTTTATAACTGATTGGCTGATCACATCATGGAGGATGACTACATCATTCCATAACTGCAAATAACATTGTTACATAACTGCCAAACTACATCATTATATAACTGCCAGACCTCTGAAAATCATGGCCCAGCCAAGTTGACACACAACCTTAACCATCACAGTCAACTTGGCACCTATACACATCTCCTTAAACAATACGTAATCTCTAAAGACAATTACAAAGTCATACTTGCGCCTACCATGATACAACTAACATGCTTACAAGTGAAAATGCACTAGCCCCGTTTACATCATATATTTTATAAGTGAAGGGAAAAAAAACATGCACACACAACAAAGTGGCCAGGTGGCATTCTTAACTTCCAGTTCAATGGAATCTGTCTTGTGTCTCCATGTGGGAACATCCCTCTCTTTGGAACAATGATCTCTAGACTCACAGAGCATAGGGTCACAGAACAGGAAGCAACAATTTTGCAAGTGGGTCACTAGGTGTAATAGTGAGTGGTGCCACTGCCATTCCACCCCTTGATTCCTGGAACCGTGGATCCTGGCTATGGGAGAAACAACACCATATATTGGACACTGGTTTAGAGCATATAACCCTCCTGGAGAGCATTGCCCTAAGCCTCCAAAGTATTGCCACCTATCTGGCGCCATAATTTTGTGTTTTGAAGGCCATCCCATCATTCTATTAAGCCAGCTGCTTCAGGACAATAGGCAACGTGGTAAGACCAGTGAATCCCATGAGCATGGAACCATTGCTGTACTTCATTTCCCGCAAAGTGAGTCCCTTGATCTGAGGCAATGCTAAGTGGGATACCCTGATGGTGGATAACGCCTTCTGTGAATCCACGGGTGGTAGTTTTAGCAGAAGCATTGCATGAAGGGAAGGCAAATCCATATCCAGAGTAAGTGTCTATTCTGGTAGGAACAAAAATCTGCCCTTTCCATGATGGAAACAGTCCAATGTAATCAACCTGCCTCCTGGTTGCTGGCTGATTGCCTCGAGGAAGGGTGTCATATCGGGGACTCAGTGCTGGTCTCTGCTGCTGTCAGATTGAGCACTCAGCAGTGGCTGTAGCCAAGTCATCCTTGGTGAGTGGAAGTCCATGTTGCTGAGCCCATGCATAACCTCCACCCCTGCCACCATGGCCACTTAGTTCATGGACCCTGTCTTAGTTATTTAGTGCTGGTGTAACAGAAATACCACAAGTGGATGGCTTTAACAAAGAGAAGTTTATTCTCTCACAGTCCAGTAGGCTACAAGTCCAAATTCAAGGCATCAGCTCCAGGGGAAGGCGTTCTCTCTCTGTTGGCTCTGGAGATAGGTCCTTGTGATTCATCAGTCTTCCCTTGGTCTGGGAGCATCTCAGCACAGGAACCTCAGGTCCAAAGGACACGCTCTGCTCCCGGCACTGCTTTCTTTGTGGTATGAGGTTCCCATGTCTCTCTGCTCACTTCTCTCTTTTATATATCTGAAAAGAGATTGGCTTAAGACACTACTTAATCTCGTAGACCTCATCAGTATAACTGCCACTAATGCATCTTATTACATCATAGTGATAGAGTTTACAACACATAAGGAAATCACATCAGATTACAAAATGGTACACAATCATACAATACTGGGAATCATGAGCCAGCCAAGTTGACAGATACTTTTGGGGGATACAATTCAATCCATGACAGACTCATTGGGCAATGGTGGGAGTGGCTGAGGCAAGAGGATGATGACTGGTTTCCACACAAGTCATCCTATCCACTTGATAGTTAAAATTCTTCTCTGCCGAGGTCACCCTTTGGTGAGCATTCACATGAAACACAAATATCTTCACTTCTTTGGCCCATTCAGAGAGGTATATTCACATAACTCTTCCCCATACCTCCTTGTCTCCAATTTTCCAATCATGTTCCTTCCAAGTCCCTGATCATCCAGCCAAACCATTTGCCACAGTCCACGAATCAGTATTCACTTGCACATCTGGCCATTTCTCTCCCAAGCACAGTGAACAACCAGTTGCAGTACTTGAAGTTCTGCCCATTGAGAGGATTTTCCCTCACCACTGTCCTTGAGTGAGGTCCCAAAAAGAGCTTGTGGTGCTTCCATTGTCCACTTTCAAGTGGTTCTTGCATATCACGCAGAACAACCTGTAAACCAGACACAAGTTTTCTCTCCCTCAGCCAACTGATCATAAGGAACTCCCCATGAGGTCATAGGTGCAGACTGGGAGAGGGCAGGTAATGTGACAGAAGTGGAGAGTGTGGGCATTTAAACTACTTCCTCATGCAACTTACCTTGTGCCTTCAGGTCCTGCATGAGCCTGATCTTGTATATACCACTTCCATTTAATGATGGAGTGCCGCTGTGCACCTCCATTTTTATGACTCTGTGGGTCAACAACATGCATTTCATAATGGGCAGCTCAGGCTGAATGGTGACTTGGTGACCCATGGTTAAGTGTTCACTCTCTACTAAGGCCCAGTGACAAGCCAAAAGCTGTTTCTCAAAAGGAGGGTAGTTTTCTGCAGAGGATGGCAGGGCTTTACTCCAATCCTAAGGGTCTGTACTGTGATGCACTAATAGGGACCTGCCAAAGACTTCAAATAGCATAGCTATCTGCCACTGACACTTCAAGCACCATTGGATCAGCCAGATCATATGGCCCAAGTGGCAGAGTGGTTTGCACCACAGACTGAACCTGTTGCAGAGCCTTCTCTTGTTCTGGGCCCCACTTAAAACCAGCAGCTTTTCTGGTCACTTGATAAATAGGCCAGAGTAGCACACCCAGATGAGGCATATGTTACCTCCAAAATCCAAAGAGGCCCACTAGACATTGTGCTTCCTTTTTTGTTGTAGGAATGGCCAGATACAACAACTTATCCTTCACTTTAGATGGAATATCTCAACATACCCCACACCACCGGACTCCTAGAAATTTCACTGAGGTGGAAGGTGCTTTAATTTTTGTAGGATTAACTTCTCACCCTCTAGCCCACAAATGTTTTACCAATAATTCCAGAGTCATTGACACTTCTTCCTGACTAGGTCCAATCAGCATAATGTCATCAAAGTAATGGACCAGTGTAACATCTTGTGGAAGGAAAAGGTGATCAAGGTCCTTGTGGACTAAATTATGACATAGGGCTGGAGAGTTGATACTTCCCGGAGGTAGAACAGTGAAAGCGTATTGTTGGCCTTGCCAGCTGAAGGTAAACTGCTTTTGGTGTTCCTTCGAAACCAGATTCAAGAAAAAGGCATTGATCTAGTATGCAGATCAATAGCTGCATACTAGGTACCAGGAGATATTAATTTCCTCAAGCATTGAAACCATATCTGGAACAGCAGCTGTAATTGGAGTTACCACCTGGTTAAGTTTACAATAATCCACTGTCATTCTCCAAGATCCATCTGTTTTTTTGCACTGGACAAATAGGTGAGTTGAATGGAGATATATGGTGGGAATCACCACCCCTGTGTCCTTCAAGTTCTTGATAGTGACACTTATCTCTGGAATCCCTCCAGGAATGTGGTGTCACTTTTGGTTTACTGTTTTCCTAGGTAGAGGCAGTTCTAATGGCTTCCACTTGACTTTTCCTACCATAATAGCCCTTATTCCACTTGTCAGGGATCCAATGTGGGAGTTCTGCCAGTTGCTGAGTATATCTTCCAAGTATGCATTCTGGAACTGAGGAAATCACTACAGGATGGGTTTGGGGACCCACTGGACACACTATGGGATGAACCTGAGCTAAAAGTCCATTAAAAACCTGACCTCCATACACTCCTACTCTGACTGGTGGGCCACAGTGACGTTTTGGGTCTCCTGGAATTAGTGTTAGTTCAGAGCCAGTATCCAGTAATCCCTGAAAAGTCTAATTATTTCCTTTTCCACAACGAACAGCCACTGTATTAAAAGGCTTTGGATTGCTTTGGGAAAGGGTAGGAGAAAGATTGACAGTACAGATTTTTAGCGATGTAGTAGGGTCCTTCCTCAAGAGGACCCAACCTCCCCTTCATTCAAGGGGTTGTGGGTCTGTAAACTGGCTCAAGTCTGGGAATTGATTGAGGAACCGTGACTCTATTCTGGTGATTTGAGTTAGACTGCCCTTCATTTGACCTAGAGTTCTTCTGCTTTACTTGTACAAATCTAGTAAATATTTAGTAGATTTCTCATCTGTTTCACTCCTAGGGACACTATGACTAAGTAGCTGATGCAGTAAGTCTGTATGAGTCAGACTGTTCTGATTACTGCTTTGACTCAGCTGTCCGTTACGGTAACCACGTCCACCTTGTCTTTGTCGATTGAGTGCCGCCACTTGCCCCCTACCACCACAGGGGACAATCAACCCCATTGTAGGTAGGTGTCTTAATCCAGTTAGGGCAGCTCCCACTGTCAAATCTGACTTACATAAAATAGCAATCACAGCAGTATTCAAGGATAGTGGTGCTCCCTTCACAAATTGTTCATCACCACTGTGGTGAAAGGTGTGTCCTTTGGGCACTCCATGGGTGCATCTGTGGGTCTAACGTGATAAATCCACTGAAACATGCCAATTTCCCTAAGCCTTTGGACACCTTTTTCTACAGTATACCAAGGCAGGTCTGGTACTTCAAGTTTATTTAGTGTAGGCCACCATGCATTCCATGCTTCAGCAACCCAACCAAAAAAACTGTTAGATCCTTTCCTAACCTCTCAAGCTGAAATATTGAATGAAAAATCTGTGTTTAGTGGGCCCATATCAATAAACTCAGACTGATCCAACTTTATATTCCTTGCACCATTATCCCACACCCTTAACAGCCACTCCCACAAAGTTCCTCAGGCTTCTGTTTGTACATATTAGAAAAGTCAAGCAGTTCTTTTGGAGTGTAGTGTACCTCCTCCTGGGTCACCCTTTGTACTTCACCTTTTGAGGCTTACTGGACTTAAGTCTAGTTATAGGTCTAGAAGCAAAGTGAGTGGGGGGTTTGCATCCTAGGAACACTCAACAATGTCTTGTAAGGAATCTACCCCAGGTGATGACCCATGCAGTGACTCAGATGTCACCCCAGGTGATATCTTCATACATAGCTGGGTTAATCTCATCAGATGGGTGGAAGGGATAATGGTGTTACAGGGGAGGGTAGCTTAGCAGGCAAAGATAGAGTAATCTCTTCAGATGGGAGTAAGATAGTTGCTTTTGTTGGCAGGAGTGATTCAACAGAATTTAGGGGCTCAGTGTTCCCAGTTTCCTGATTATCTGCCCATATGTCTCCATCCCAAGTTTCAGTATCCCATTACTTCTCAATCAGTGAGTACCCTCATTTTAACTTCAGATACCATTCGAGGCTGGGAATTCAGCTGGTGTTGTAATTCAGCCACTCTTATGATAAGACTGTGGCTTTGGTTTTTGACAATAACAGCCCTGTTACTGTAAGAAATAAAGCTTTGTACAAAGTGGCAACTGTGACATCTTTTATGTGGCACTTGAGCTAGCTGTTACTCTGAAGCCCTGAGCTCATCCCTTTCTTTCACCACTTTGTCTAGTGAAAGTAGGACAAACCAACCAGTTTCCTTATTCTCATTCTAACAAAATTGTAGAAAAGTACCAAACATGTGATCACCCAGAGCCTCACTTTTCACTAATACTTGATCTATTGTTGGTGATATTTTGTGTATGAATATCCTCTTGGATTAGCAGCACCTTTTTTACTACTGGAGGCAGAGTCAACAGAGCCTTTAAGACTAGTTAGACGTGAGAACCAATTTAGAAAGCTTATCCTTATGATTTTGTTTCTCTAGAATCACTCTCTGTACCAAATGTATTATGCAGGGTTCTCTAGAGAAGCAAAACCAGTGAAAAGAGAGAGATAAAGACAGAGAGAGAGATTTATCTCAAGGAAATGGCCTATGCAGTTATAGAGGCTAGCAAGCCCCAAGTCCGTGGGTCAGGCGTCAGGCTGGAGGTTTTTTCTGACTCATGTAGCTTCAGGGGCTGACGAACCCAGGACTGGCAAGTCAGATGGTAGACCACTGGCTCAAGTCCCAAGAACTGGATATCAGATGTTGACAAGCCAGATGCAGGATTCAGAGCCAGCAAACAAACTTTGCCAGAACATCTCTGTCTATATATATGTGTTGAATGCAGGCCACATCCCTGAGGAAACTCCTCTTACAACTGATCGGCTGATCACATCAGATCACATCATGGAGGATGACTATATCATTACATAACTGCCAAATTACATCATTATATAATGCCAAACCACATCATTACATAACTGCCAAACCGCTGAGAATCATGGCCCAGCCAAGTTCACACACAACCTTAACCATCACAGTGGCTCACCTGTGTGTCTCCCTCACTAGAGGTTAAGTTCCTTAAAGGAAGGTGGCACACCTAACTCATTAAAAACAAATGAACAAACAAACTTGGTATCGGAGTATAATATGCTCACAAAATAGAGTACAGTATGAGCTCTATAGTTATCCACAACCTTAACATACCTGTGTAACTGACACTCAGATCAAAAAACAACATTACCAGTACTCCAGAGTCTCCCCTTCATGCTCCTTTCTAGTCACTGCCCCCACCAAGGATAACCACCATTCTGACTTTTGATACCATGGATTAATTTTGCCTGTTTTTGTAATTTACTCAAATGAAATCATACAGTACTGTACTTTTTTGTGTCTGGATCTCACTTTTTTGAGAGTCAGGTATGTATTTGCATATAGTTGTAGGCCATTTATTGCATTTCTTTTGTGTTCCATTGCATGAATAAACCATCATTTATTTATTCATTCTGCTGTTGATGAGTATTTAGATTGTTTCTGGAGTCCTTGAGTGGTGCAAATGGTTAACATGATCTGGTGCTAACAAAAAGGTTAGCAGTTTGAGTCCACACAGAGGCACCTTGAAAGAAAGCCCTGGCAACCTACTTCCAAAAAAATCAGCCATTGAGAACCCTCTGGAGGACAGTTCTACCGTCATGAACATGGGATGTCCATGAGTCCAAATTGACTCAATGACAACTGTTTTTTCAAGTAATTTGTAATTTGGGGCTGTTACAATTAGTGCTGCTGTGAGCATTCCAGTTCATATTTGTTGGTGAACATATAGATGCATTTCTGTGGGTGTGTACCTAAGAGTGGAAACGGTGGGTCATCGATTATGAGTATGGTCAGCTTTAGTTGATACTGCCAAACTGTTTCCAAAGTGGTTGCACCAATTACATCCCACCCACAGTGTATGATGAGAGTTCCAGTTGCTCTGCTTCCTTGCTAACACTTCGTAATTTCCTATATTTTATTTTTGGCATTCTGATGGCATGTAGTGGTATCCCATTGTAGTTTTAGTTAGCATTTCTTGATGAACACATTTAATATGTTTATTGGCCATTTGGATATTCTCTTTTGTGAAGCATTTGTTTAAGTCATTTGCCTATTTTTCTATTGGGTTGTCTGTATTTTTCCTACTGGTTTATAAGAGTTTTTTTTTTTTTAACATATTCTGGTGGGGACTCATTTTAAAATTTCCCCACAGCCCTGAGCACTCAGTGGTTTCCACAAGCAGTGAGGTTTTGCTACATAAAACAGAGAACAAATGGACACTGTCAAACCTTAATCCAGGGGATGGGTTTCACCATTATACAAAGTCTGCTTTCCTTACCACCGCAGCCCCTAAGTCAAGGACCCCCCTCTCAGTGTCAGGAATGGTGTGGGACCTGTAATTGTCCTGAGCAGTTAAAGGCATTGTAACCATATATGGAGCAGTTTGGATGAGGCTCAGAAAAGTCACAGGGCCCAGGTGGATCTCCTGTTGCTGGAAAATCCATGGCAACTGTTGATTGAAGGCCCTCACCCAACAGTGACTGCCAGGCCATTCAGCCTGGACTACATAGGCTTGTCTCCTGTGGTGGAAATGGTCTTCATTCATTCATTGATTTATTCATTCATTCAATATTTATTGAGCATCCTCTATGTGCCAGGTACTCTTCTAGGCACTTGAGATACATCAGTGAATAAACAAAGATCCCTGTCCTCATGGAGCTTACATTTTAGTGAGGTGAGATGGACAGCGACCAACAAACATAATAAGTTCTTAAATTAGAAGGTGATTAGTGCTAAGTAAAGAGGAAAAGTAGAGCAGGGTAAGATGAATCAGGAGTGTTTGTGCGGCAGCTGACAGTGTTAAATAGGATGAGAAGGTGAGATTGAAGAGGGGCTGAGGGAGGTGAGGGAGGTAGTCACGAGGATATCTGCAGAGCATTCTCCACAGAGGGAAGAGCTAGTGCAAAGACCGCAAGTGGGAGGGTGGCATGTTCAGGGAGCAACAAGGACAAAGTAGGTCAGAGAGCTAGCGGGAGCCCAATCACAGTAGGGCCAAAAGGCCTTTGTAAGGGCTTTGCTTTGACACGAGATGGGGTGTCACTGGAGGATTTGAGCAGAGGAGTCACACAATCTGCATTACACTGTACACATCTCCGACTGCTGGACCAAAGGGAGCAAGGGTAGCACGTGGAGATCCATTGGAAGGTCCATAGTAAACCAAGTGAGAGATGCTGGGGGCTTGGACCAGGGTGGTAGCAGTAGGGTGGTGAGAAGTGGTCAGATTCTGGATGCGTTTTGAAGGTAACAGGATTTCCTGATGGAGTAGATGTGGGTGTGAGGGAAGACAGGAGTCAAGAATGGCTTGGCTTCCATGAGGCTCCAGGCTCTGGTCCTTTCCATGGGGCTCCCTCCTCACCCAGGAAGTCTGGTGTCCTCCTCTCAACCTTGACAACCTGCTCCACCCTCTTGATCCCCTTCCCAGTGCAGGTAACCCTCACCTAGTGACCACTCCTCCCTTTCTCTTCCCAATCCGTTGTTAGCACAAAAACTCTCCCTAGCTTCCCTCAGGCCTTCACTTTGAGCCCTAAGAGCTTATTTTGAAGGTAAAAAGAGATTTCTTCCCTTTTGCATCACCACTAAAGCATTCCTAATTCTCCCTGAGGCCACGTGAATGCCTCTGACCAATCAAGAAAACAGCCACAAAAAGAAAGGCACAATTGATAAATATTTCAAGATAACTTGTTATTTAGTTTACTTTCTGTTTGTATGTTTATTTCCACTTAGAATCAGGGAAACCTCTGGTGTTAGAGCTGAAAGACAACCAAGAGGTTGTGTAATCCAGTGCTCGCCTTTTATGCATGAGAAAAACCCAGGCCCAGGGAGGTAAACGGAGGCCCTGGGGGTGAAGTGAGGCCCAGGGAAGTAAATGAAGGCCCAAAGGGTAAACCGAGGCCCAGGGGGTAAACTGAGGCCCAAGGAGTAAACTAATCTACCGGTTTGTTTAGTGACTGGACTGCAGGTCTTCATTCCCAGAGAAATGATCCTTCCATTACAATAAACCTTGAGTTACCCAATCTGTGACGTTTCTGGGCTTTTTATCTGGACTTTATATTCCCTTTGGCCTTTTTTTACCCCACATTATCTTTCTCCAGACAGGCCCCGCAGTTGAGATTTCTGGGTTTCAGTAGCCGATCCGGTCAGTTACACAGTCCCATTAATAGCAGATGTGTCCCTGAAAGGCCCTGAGCTGTCCTCGGGTCCTCCGTGGTAACCTGGCTTTTTGGCAGGGTCTTTGAGGGCTGTGTGCCTGAGGGGAGGGCAGCCATCTTCTGTCTGCCTCCCACACACAGCTCGTGGCATGCTCCTTGCAGCCCACGGGGGGCTGACCGTGCTGCCTGCCCACCTCCAGCCCCAGTGTAGCTACTGTTGGGGGTTATTTAGGGCATCCTCTGCCTGCCAGCCCTGGGCCTCCCGTACAACAGCAGTAGTGTTTTTCCTTGGCTTGAATGGTGTTCGAATTAACGTAGACAAGCACAGGCAGTGCAGCTGGTCAGTGGAATGGAAAGGTTTGTCTGGGGGTCTGCGCCAACGCTGCATAATTTTTGGCTGTGTCTGGTTGTAGGAATCCAAGCCCAGGCCCTGTTCCCCTGAGTCAGAGTTTGCTGCTGTGTCTTTGGAAAGAGGGTAGATGGTGGCTGGTTGCCCAGTTGCTGACTGAATTATAAAAGCTTACAAACATAAGCCACAGTGTTAAGATTTACACACTCAGAGTGTTTTACAACACACACACACACAAACAAAACCAGTTGCTGTGGAGTCGATTCCGGCTCATGGCAACCCCATGTGTGCAGAGTAGAACTGTGCACCATAGACTTTCTAAGGCTGTGACCTTTTGGAAGCAGATTGCCAGGGCTTTCTTCTGCGGTGCCTCTGGGTGGATTGGAACTGCCAACTTTTTGGTTAGTAGTTGAGCGCTTAACCATTTGTACCACCCACAGACTCCTGTACAACACACAGAGATGTCCTAGTTTGCAGATGAGTTTCCCCACATAGATCTCTTTACCCTTTTCTGGGGCTTTGAGGCTCAGAGAGGTGAAGTGAGTTCATTGTCTAAGGTCAAAGGCAGTGGGAGGCAGATCTGGGGTTCACACTCCAGGCTTCTGTGACCCCAAATCCCATCCTTTTCCCACTGCATTGCCAGTCAAGGGCCTGTCAGTACTGCGATTAGACATGTTCTATGTAAGTCTCTGCTCCCAAGGTTAATTACCAGGCTTGTTTCTGCCCCAGGGGCGGCAGTTACCAGCTCAGTCCTCCCCAGTCGCTCCTCTGGGTCCGCAGAGGTTCCCCACACCGGATCTCTTTACCCTTTCTGAGGCTTTGAGTGCTCTGGACCATCCATCTCTCGGCTCAGATGATTGATTAATGACATTGTCCTCTGATGCTCCTTTTCTCCCGGTTCTGTTCTTATGTGGAACATGACAACTGGCATAATGGAGAAAGTGAGGGACCAGTGGTCAAGCAGCTGGTCTGAGTTCCGGCTGTGCCCCTGACTATAAGACCTTGGGAATGTCCCTACACCTTGACCCAGTATCCACAACTAGAAGACAAGGTGGCACAAACAGTTAAGTGCTCCACCGCTAGCCAAAAGGTTGGAGGTTCAAACCCACCCGGTGGCACCTCGGAAATAAGGCCTGGTAATCTCCTTCTGAAGCGTCACAGCCTTGAAAGCCCTATGGAGCAGTTCTACTCTGTACACATGGGGGTGCCTTGAGTCAGAATTGACTTGACAGCAACTTACAACAACAGAAAACAAGGGGATTGGGAATAATCTATCTGATCCCTCACAATTCTAAAGTTTTGTGTTTGTCTTTTAAAAAAAAAGGGCCAAGCAAATTAAACAAAGTCCAGAACATCTCCTTAAACAAAAATACCCTTAAACTCACATCCGACTGAGGTGCTATTTGTGATTTAGAGGTGGCATTCGTGAATGTGGTTATAAGATTCTAATATGGATGCTGCTAAAATTTTGTCAACAAATTCAAAGCAATGCATGATGGAAGACTTTAATCCCTGAAAGTCCTCTAAGCAGTATTTCTAATATATATTTTGTCAAAGATTTGATGCTCTCTGCTTAGGTATTTCTAACAAGTGCTTCTCTCCAAACAAATCTCTTTGAAAATGCATTAGGTATCACAGTTCCTTCAATTCCATATCTTCCTTTCTGTCTAAACTGAAAAAACCAGTTCATGTTATTAATGACAAGTCATTTTACAGAGTGTCCCGGTTAATAGAAGAGATAACTGGCAAAATATAAACGTGTAACACTGACATGCTGAAGATAAAACAGAGGTCTAAAGCTGAATGTATAATGTGGAGAATGGAGGAGAAAATTGGTGGTTGGTGCAGAATTTCTGCAGGATGGACGGAAAAGCTATGGCCATTGGCCAGTTCATTGCTTTCCCAAGTTACTGCTTTCCTGCCTTCTTTTTCTCAACTACCCTCCTTGTTCAGAAATCCTGGTGGTGTGGTGGTTAAGAGCCATGTCTGCTAACCATAAAGGTTGGCAGTTCAAATCCACCAGGGGCTCCTTGTTAATGCTACAGGACAGTGTTGCTATGAGTCGACAATGGATTTTTTTTTTTTTTATTCTCCTTATTATGGACTGAATTGTGTCCTCCAAAATATGTGTGGGAGTCCTGACCCCTATACCTGTGGATGTAATCTCATTTGGAAGCAGGGTTTTCTTTGTTATGTTAATGAGGCCTTGGTAGTGTAGGGCGTGTCCTAAACTTAATCACTTCTGAGTGATATAAAGAGCAACTTAGATACAGATTCAAGTGAACACATATGGGAGAAGACAGACCCTATCTGATGACGACAGAGGCAGATGAATCTACAAGTCCAGGAACTCTAAGGATTGCTGGCTACTAGAAGCTGAAATTGTGGTGTTGGCGAAGAATATTGAATATAGCATGGACTGCCAAAAGAACGAACAAATCTGTCTTGGAAGAAGTACAGCCAGAATGCGCCTTAGAAGCCAGGATGGCGAGACTTTGTCTTACATACTTTGAAGATGTTATCAAGAGGGATCAGTCCCTGGAGAAGGACATCATGCTTGGTATAGTAGAGGGTCAGCGAAAAAGAGGAAGACCCTCAAGGAGATGGACTGACACAGTGGCTGCAACAATGGGCTCAAACATAACAACGACTATGAGGATGGCACAGGGCTGGGCGGTGTTTCATTCTGTTGTACGCAGGATCGCTATGAGCGGAGCCGATTCACCGGCACCTGATAACAACAACAGAAGCTGAAATAGAAAAAGAAAGGCCTCCCCCAAAAGCCACCCCACCCTCCATTCAGACGTGAGCAATAAGCCACAAAGCTGTCCTTAGGTAAACTTCATGCGTCATACCCCCCCCCAAAACACACACACCCCTGCCCTCATGTTGCACCCCCCACTGTACCCATTAGTTCCTGAAATTGCCCACGTATTCTCAGAAACTTCATGAATTATGCGTAAGCTCCCTATCCTGAACCCTGTAACTGCCTTAGAATCCCCAACCTCGGAGAGCTTCATTTGACCGGCTTGCAATAAAGTCTACTTTCTCTTTCTCAAAGGCCTGGTGTCTCTCAAATTTGGAATTCTAACCTCTGGAACTATAAGAAAATAAATTTCGTTTCTTTAAAGCCACCATTTGTGTTTCTGTTACAGCAGCAATAGATACTAGGATACTCCTTGAACCCAAATCCTAGAATTTCAGAGTTACAAAGAAGCCCTCAGGGTATTTGGAGGATGAGGAAACCGAGGCCCAGACAGGTGAAGGGATTCATTTAAAGAAACGCTGCCAGTTAGAGGTAGAGGGGGTTAGGGACCTGTGCTGACCCCCATTTCTGCACTTTGCCCACAATTCTATCTCAGGCGCAGGTCTCTGTCCTCTCCTGGGGGTAGGAAGCAGGGATTTAGCAGATAAAATTCAGAGCACAGCTCCACCACTCTCTCGTGATACAGCTTTGGGAGTCACTTCACCTCTCTATGCCTCAGTCTTCCCCTCTGTAAAATAAGTTAATGAGCTCTTCGTACTCTGCCTAGTACAGAGTAAGTGCTCAAACAAATTAGGGATTATTGCTATTATTTTATGATTTGTTAGGTTGTTTTTAGTTGCACATTTTCTATCTGCAAGTAGGGGTCGGGATTGGAGGACCTCTGGAAGTCTTATCTGGCTCAAGAATTGTGCATGTCCTTGATAGTTTTGAGGTTCAGTGTCAGAAGGAACATGGTAGTTGGCTAAACAGGGGGCCTGTTCTTGGTGTCCACTGAGCATTAAGACAAGAGGGAAGACTCTTAAATGGTAGCCAAGGCCATTGAAGTGGATTCCTTAACTCCAAAAGCGTAGGCTCTGAGGTCAAGCGAGGTTGTGGAATCCCCTTCTGAGGATTTGAATTTGAACAGCCTGGGACCGGCATCCATCTGTGTAAATGGCATGGAGACAGACAGCCACCCTGAATGACCCCTGGTATATTTTCCACGGTAAAGAATCTGGGCTTCCCACTGCAAATTTTAATGAGTTGGTCTCATTTTGTAAATATTTAATGAATGTAATTCCCCAGGTCCCAATAAAAAAAGAGGACTCATCCTTGAGGATTATGAGAATACTAAAAACAGAACTAGAACTGGATGTACTGCCTTGAAGAGTTTGGGCTTTGGAATTAGACAAGCATACGTATTTCCAACTGCATGACCTTGGGCAGGTGACCTCAGTTTTTGCATCTATAAAATGGGGAAAAACATTAGTTCCTTCTTTATAGGGTTGAATGAGAATTGGCAAGGTAATACTTATAAAGTATTTAAGACACTGCCTGGCATATGGTAAGCCTTTCATTAATACTAATTATTATGATGATTAATTTTTTAAAAAGTGATTTGAAAACGCTAACTAATGCCACATTTAATTACAACTCTTAGGCATTAAAAACATTGAAAAACGTCTCAGCATAGATGTTCAATAGGAGAGGATCGTTGCCTTTTATTTCTCAATTAACCCTTCTGGCATTTAAGCAGTAAACATGTGATAAGAAGCCAGGCATCTATCTTCACTTGGCAGAGCTCCTTTGAATAGGTAGTTTCTGGAGATGACTCTAGGAGAAAACCCTTTCGTGCGTGTCTAAACCCATCAAACTGTTTGGAAAAACAACCAAAGCTGGACTGATCTGAGTTGATTGTTTTCAGAAACAGCAAATTGGCTGAATTCAACTATTGCTTCCCTTCTTCCACCAGTCAATTTTGGGGTAGCATGTAGCCTCATTATGAAATCTGACAGAGCTTGACTCTGGATAATTCAATCTCAAGGTATAAACAAACTGAAATGTTTTGTGGAAGACCTTGAAAGATTTCCCAGCAGGAAACGGAAGCCCGAGCGAGTGCCAGGGAGTGAATGAATTCAGGCTTTCAGCGCCTAGTGACCTTGATTAACACACAGCAATAAACTGATTGCTGTCCCCTGACGCCCACCTTCTCCCTAACTCGATGAGTTTGATCCATTCTGTTCTTTGTCTGGAAGGATCACTAGAAGAAACCTTCATGATGAAGCAGGCCAACGCCCTCATTCCATAGATGAGGAACCTGAGATCTAATGAGTTTGCATGACCAGCATCTATTTCTCTTTAATATTTTCCTCTTGGTCCCAACACAGTCTTCCATTTTCTTTAAGCAAGAGGTATTGCAGGAATTTCCACCTGTTTTTCGGTTTCCATGTTATTCACAATAAAACACAAAGGTGTCGTTATTAAAAATGTAAAAGCTTCAGCTCTTTAGATTTGGGTGCACCCATCTGTTTCCCTGTGAGACAATGGGGAGGGGGCTGGGTATCTGGGTTTGAGGCCAAGGGGTGGGGGTGGGGTGTCAATCGGCAAGGTGAAGAAGACCTTCACTGCCACCTTGTGGTCACCTGGAGCCACAGAGGGTCACTACTCTGGAGCATGTCTGTCCATCAGCTTCTTTGGCTGTGTGCCTGAGATCTTTATCAGTGCGGTCAGCAATGCTTCAATGGAGCTTTTGTTATAGTTTTTCTTTCAGTACATTTTCACTTTCTTTAGCCTCAGGAAAGGGGAAGTTGTTGAAAGCTTGAAAAATTCGATATTCTGAAAAAATATCTGCAGGGAGAAAGAGGTCAGGATCTAGGGAAGGGCTCTTCAGAAGGAATGTCCGAGAGCCCTGCAAGATCTTTGTCTTGTTGCAGCCTGTCTTCCAGAGCAGAGATCTGCAGGGCAAAAGTCAGGTCCGGAGCTGGGACCTGTCACTGCTATCACCTGGTCAATTGGAGAAGTCAGGACAGATGAAGATTCATTTATTATCTCATTTATTGCCCTTGCCTGCAGTCCAAATTGGTTCTCACATCACATTCTGATAGCCTCAGATTCAATATCACCAGTTGAAATATTAATGATCTTTTTTCAGTGCAAAAAAATGACTTTCAAGGCATGTATTATAGAAAGGATTATAATAAATTAAATGCCTAGGCTGGCAGAGTGCAAACAATTTTGGCTCAGATCTAAATGTTTGCACTGGCTGTTTAAACATTTAATTTGTTAGAATGGAAGTACCACCACAGAGTAAGCATGTTAATTAAACTCGGGCTTTAGCCACATGAGTCATCCCACGTACACAGAGAGTGACAAACCCGGACAGCAAGAGTCAGTGTGCACTGATTTCTCATTCTCCAAATGAACACTTTACATCTTTAGACCCTGCAGACATTAGTGATTTTTAATGAATAGTTCTGTATTTCTCAGGTGACTTTTAGATGATGCTCTAAGATACTGTTAGTCTGGGAAACGACTTTGCTAATTAAGTTGTAGGGAAGTTATCACCCACAGATAATTGACTAAAGTGGTTACATGGATAATCTGTTGTGATTTACATTAAAAAATGGAAAAATGTAAAGGAGATACGAAAACAAAACCTAAAGACCAGCTTAACAAACACAAGGAATCTCCACCATCACCGTCTGTTATGTTTTGAATTGCGTCCCAGAAAAATGTGTGTCAACTTGGCTAGGCCATGATTCCCAGTATTGGATGGTTGTCCACCATTTTGTGATCTGATGTGATTTTTGTAAGAGTTGTAAATCTTACCTCTATGATGTTAATGAGGCAGGATTAGAGGCAGTTGTGTTAATGAGGCAGTACTCAATCTAAAGATTAGGTTGTGTCTTAAGTCAGTCTCATTTGAGAAATAAAAGAGAGAAGCAAGCAGAGAGACCGGGAACCTCATACCACCAATAAAGAAGCACCAGGAACATAGCATAGAAACAAGAGCCAGGAGAATAGCGCATTCTTTGGACCTGTGGTCCCTGCACTGAGAAGCTCCTCAACTGGGGAAGATTGATGACAAGGACTTTTCCCAGAGCCGACAGAGAGAGAAAGCCTTCCCCTGGAGCTGGCACCCTGAATTTGGACTTTTAGCCTCCTAGACTGTGAGAGAATAAATTTCTGTTTGTTAAAGCCATCCACTTGTGGTGTTTCTGTTAGAGCAGCACTTCTGTATCATCATCACAACCATCTGTTATGGATTGCATTGTGTCCTCCAAAAAGTTATGTTGAAGTCCTAACCCCTGTATTTGTGAACCTGACCCTGTTTGGAAAAAGGGGTTTTCTTGTGTTATGTTAATGGGGTCACACCAAAGTAGGAAGAGTCCTAAGCCTAATCCCTTCAGAGTGGTGTCTTATAAAAAGAGCAGAATAGACACAAACTCACACACATGCAGGGAGAAGACAGGCCACATGAAGATACATCTACAAGCAACCAAGGAACGCAAAGGAACGCCCAGGGCTACAGAAGCTGAAAGAGATAAGGATCTTCTCCTAGAGCCAGCACCCTGAATTTAGACTTCTAGCCTCCTGAACTGTGAGAAAATAAATTTCTGTTCTTTAAAGCCACCAACGTGTGATATTTTTTGTTATAGCAGCACTAGTAAACTAAGACACCATGTTTTCATCAACATCATCTTCATCATCACATATCTTGAGTATGTGGAATATCCAGGCCTAAATTTCTTGCCTGGTCTTGTTCTGCCATGTTTGGTAACACGATGTTGGTTACTTATCTTCTCTAAGTTTCAGTTTTCTCATTTGTAAAATGAGGATATTTATATTAGCCAGGGTGAGGCTTAAATAAGACAGTCATTCATTTCTCTCTCTTAATAGCAACCCAGTCATTTCAGGCTGGCAGGGAGCTCTCGACTCCCTTAGTCAAAAGCCCTTGGTAGCACTCCACTGCCCGCAGAACTAGATTCAAAGTCCTTCACAGTCTGAACTCAACCCACTCTTCGAATTTATCCACTCTTTTTCTTTCCACTTCCATCTATGTTTTTGCTATGCTGTTCCCTTTGCCTGGAATGCCCTTTGCTTCTTCACCTATCATCATTGTTGTTTGGTGCCGTAGAGTTGATTTAGACTCATAGCGACTCTGTGTGACAGAGTAGAAATGCCCCATACGGTTTTCCAGGCTGTAATCTTTAAGGGGACAAATTGCCAGGTCTTTCTCCTGCAGAGCTGCTGGGTGGGTTTGAACAACCAACCTTTCAGTTAGCAGCCAAGCACTTAACTGCCGTGCCACCAGGGTCCTCACTTCTTCACCTGTTGACATCTTATTAATTCTACATGGCCCAGTTAAATGCTGCCTCCTTCATGAAGCCTTAAAATTTGCCTCCTCCTGTTCCTTTCCATTCTCTGTTAAAACTTTGTTTCTTCCTCTGCCTTCTGATACCTTTGCTTCTTTCGTAGTATCTAATTCAGTCTGCCTTATAATCAAGTCGGCTATTTATACAAATGGTCTTTATATTCTTGGAGGGATCAGATTGCATATTATTTATTTTTGTTCCCTAACTCCACTCCCCTTTCTTGCCTTACCCAACATCCAGCATTGTTCCTTGCATAGACATTGCCCACTAAATGTGTGTTGAAGTGAATTGAGTAAAAAGTTGTTATGGGTAGGAAAACTCTGTCATCAAAATAGCAACCGTTTGTAACTCAAGGGACCAATTAGGCAATGGGCTATTCATTGGAAAGTTCCAATTAGACTCACATCCTGTGCTAGACCAAGAATAACATACACAGAAATACTCCTGGGGCCCTACATCCAAGTGGAATAGTGTGCCACTCATGTTTGTTAGGAAGAACGCTAGAACACTCTTCCTGAGCTTGCCATGATTGCTCGTAAAGCCTTGGTCCATGAGCCATGGGAAACTTCTTTTCCCCTCTTGATGTATGTGTGTGGCCGTTTTATAGTGTATGCTTTAAATCTCTCTCCATTTGTGGGATTTCTGCCTCCATCCTATCCCACTGCTGTGCTAGAATCTAACAATTAATGTCTGAGAGAGTCTCATTTCAAACAGCAACCTGGCTCAGGGGATCAACAGTAGGGAGCTCAGAGTTTTGACCCTGCCCTGGGTTTGCTGTGCAGCTGGGAAAATTCATCTCCCTCTCTCAAACCTCCAATTTCTCATTTGCCGTTGGAATAGCTACAGCTTCCCCCTTCTCACAGGGCTGTTTGTGCAGATGATGGCAGCTAATTAGTGACGCACTTGAAAAAGATGGTATGGAATCCTGTTGGGTGCTGTTGGGAGGCTAACCTCCAGGCTTATGAAAATGGATATTAAAACTAGGCATCTGGTTGTTGCAGTCACTGGGTGCCCATGAACGGTCCCTTAGTTGTATTTATCACACTGCTGTTTTCTTCTACAGAAAGAAATTAAATTTGTTTTTCCAAATTTTACAAATGCAACCGCTAGTTAGGCTGCTTGAATGCATTTCAAATCATAATTTAGATAGTGTCAGGATGGCAGTAAAGCTTATGAAATAGAGCAAGGGTGGGGAAAAGAGAAAGCAAGGGGGAGAGATTCAGACAACTGCACCTTTTTGCCTGGCGGTTTTCTTTTTCCTGTCTCCCCCTCTATGCCCTTCAGTTCCCTTGAACATGTAAACCTTCCAGCTCCTCTTCATTTAAATGAATCCGGCCAGGTGGCATTAATGCTTGTAAAAGTAAATGGAAGCGGCAAAGGTGGATGTAGAGTCTGTCTCCCAGTTCAGAATTTTTCAATTGTTTGTAACTGTCGTCTTACGACTCAACTGTGATTGGAGCTAGCCTGGCTCAAAATGGGGAAGTTGAAGACGGTGGAGTGTGGTGCCCTTACCTGTCCCTCTGCACACGTTTTTCTACTTGATTTGTTTATTTAAGCAGACGTCTGTGATGGGTCCTACTCCAGTAAGGATTCAGATATGAACACAACCAGTCTCTGCTTATAAGGAGCCCACTGTGTTGTGGATGTTACAGTCTCTCAGGGAGACAAGGCTTAAATCCAAGAAATAACCTGTAATGGTACAGTTTTAGGAGTCCCTGAGTAGTACAAATGGTTACGTGCTCGGCTACTAACTGAAAGATAGGCGGTTCGAATTCACTCAGAGGTGCCTTGGCGATCTACTTCCCAAAAATCAGCCACTGAAAAGCCTATGGAACACAGCTCTACTCTGGGGTTGCCATGAGTCGGAAATGACTTGACGGCAACTGGTTTTTACTGGTGCCTCAGAAATCATTACTCCGTACCTTACATTGTGTGTAAGGCAGGGCCTGATTCCAAGACAGAATTTAATCATCTCCATAGACAAATGGGGGGGCCGTTGGAAGGAGGCTGAATAGTCCTTCCCTGCCTTCGATACACAGACACACACACACATCCACACACACATCCACACCACGGAGGAGGTGAGGAATAGCAAGCACTTCACACTTGTATTAACCAGGGGCCATTTGGTAACAATTTGCTCAAGCTGGCTTAAGCAAAAGGGAAGATTTGTCACACAGAGCACAGGAGCAGAGAGACAGTGGGGCTCCCAGGGGGTGAATCCAGGAACTGAAAAACTACCAGGAAGCTACTTTGTGGAGCCTCAAGGTCTCTGTTTCCTTTCGTCAGCGTGCTTCACTTTTCTCTCTTTGGCTGACTGGTTTTATTTAACTCAAGCAAGTCTGCCTCTCCCCTGATGTGTCAACAATCTCAGGACCCCAGTGCCAAACTCCAGAAATAAGCAACTGTGATTCACCCATATGATTGGTCTAAAGATGGTTATCTGACCAGATTGGCCCAGTCAGAGCACTCCCACCAGGTGACCACCTTTAGACCTATCATCTTTGTTTAGGGGTGGGATCACATGGCCAGTTGCCCTCAGCAGGAGGCTGGCAAAGCAGGTTCTTGAGAGGGAAATATGGAGTGGTGTAGGAAATGGGAAAATTCGGTACAGTATTTACTCTCGATGGTTTATTAAATGATGATACAGTGGGAGGATTTTGCAGGTTCTTTGCTTTTGAGTCTCTTCTTTTCCTAACCTTGACCATTTCACTGCCTGTTGGCTTGGGAAAAGGTATGTTACATTACTTCTTCTTCTCCTTTTTTTTTCCACTTTACGTCTTAATAACAACTGTGGTTTAACTAATAGTTTAAAAAATAGGAGCAGATGAAAGAAATGCATGTTTCTCTCCTGGAGCCTGCAATTTAGTGGGGGAGACAGATAAAAAGACAAGTTAACAAAATAATTGCAGATTGTGTTTAAGAGAGGAAAACATAGCGATGAGTTAGAAGAGAAGGACTGGGGAGGAGGAGGCCTATCTTAGATGCAGTTGCAGGAGGACCTTTCTGGGAAGTTGACTTCTTAGTGCAGTTTGAAGGAACTAACCAATGAAAAGGCGAAAGGGAGGAAGAGTGTGCTAAAAAATATTTCAAGCAGAGAGGGGACAGTATGCATGAAAATACGCAAAATCCCTGATGAGGGAAAGAACTTAATTTGCTTTTCATTCCCAGCACTCTGCATGTTTCAACCCTCCTACACATTGGATAATTGAGAATCGAAAGGTCCCCTTTTGTAGACTCTATTAAATGCTACTGGAAATTGAAAATTTTAGCATTATACATATATATATATATATATAGGCTCACATTTTAATCAACACTCATGGGGGCCAAATTACATTACAGTAAAATAATCTAGCCAGTTGCCTGGAGATATTATATATGGCATTTGATGTCTTGAGTTTTGAGATTGAGGAAGTCTGGGTTTGGATCTTGTCTTTGTAACTTACTAGTTGTATAACTTTGGGGAAGTTACTTAATTTCTATGTGCATTGTTAGTTTCTTCATCTGTAAAATAATACCTGCCTCACAGTGTTTTTTTTTTTTT
>NW_004443980.1:15407197-15415216 GCF_000243295.1 Trichechus manatus latirostris
TTTTTTTTTTTTTTTTTTTTAATGAGAACTGTTGCTGTTGTTAGGTGCCGTCGAGTTGCTTCCAATTCATATTGACCCTGTGTACAACAGAATGAAATGCTGCCCGGTCCCATGCCACCCTCATGATCGTTTTATTCTTGAGCCCACTGTTGCAGCCACTGTGTCAATCCATCTCGTTGAGGGTCTTCCTCTTTTTCGCTGACTCTACTTTACCAAGCATGATGTCCTTTTCCAGGGACTAATCCCTCCTGATAACATGTCCAAATTATGTGAGATGAAGTCTTGCCATTCTTGCTTCTAAGGAGCATTCTGGCTGTACTTCTTCCAAGACAGGTTTGTTCCCTCTTTTGGCAGTCAATGGTATATTCAGTGTTCTTTGCCAACACTGTAATTCAAAGGCATCAATTCTTCAGCCTTCCTTATTCATTGTCCAGCTTTTGTATGCATATGAGGCAACTGAAAACACCATGGGCTTGGGTAAGGTGTACTTTAGTCCTCAAAGTGACATCGTTGCTTTTGAACACTTTAAAAAGGTCTTTTGCAGCAGATTTGCCCAATGCAGTGAGTTGTTTGATTTCTTGACTGCTGCTTCCATGGGTGTTGATTGTGGATCCAAGTAAAATGAAGTCCTTGACTACTTTAGTCTTTTCTCTGCTTATCATGATGTTGCTTATTGGTCCAGTTGTGACGATTTTTGTTTTCTGTATGTTGTGGTGTAATCCATACTGAAGGCTGTAGTCGTTGATCTTCATCAGTAAGTGCTTCAAGTTCTCTTCACTTTTAGCAAGCAAGGTTGTGTTATGAGAACATAGATTATAACTAGAAAACGTATAGAAGGTAACTACCACAGTGTCTGACACTCACTACATATTAAAAGCAGTAAAAAAAGTTTGTTCACCTCTCCCTTGTATATAAATAAAATTCCAGCAAACCAGCTCCTTTTCAGTGCTCCTTGAGTTCAGTATATAAAAGCATTATACAATGAGTACTTTGAAAAAATCTGAGAGTGGGTCAAAACACAGGAGGCTACTTTTCTTTCCCTCCAATACACTCAAAGCAGTGAAAAGAGATTAACATCAGAAATTGAGAGGGAAGTGGTAGAATTCTCCCTTTCCATGAGGGAGACCCAGGTTCCATTCCCACCCAAAGCACTTGATGTGTAGCCATCACATCACCTGTCTCTCATTAGAGGCTTGTGTGTTGCTATGATGCTGAACAGGTTTCGGAGGAGTTTCCAGACTATCTAGAGCTGCTATAATAGAAATACCATACGTGGATGGCTTTAGCAAAGAGAAATTTATTTTCTCACAGTTTAGGAGGCTGAAAGTCCAAATTCAGGCGTATCCCATCTTGGGGCAAAATTCCTCTTGATTTGTGAACCTATGAAATCTAGAGTACAAGTTATCTGTTTCAAAAGTACAATGGTGGAACAGGCACAAGGTAGACATTTCCATTACAAATGGGAGAAATTGGAGGGAAAGAAGAAATAACAGGCACTAAGCAAGTCCAAAACCCAGCAGAACAAATTACATTAGATCTCAAGGCTTGAAAATAATCCTCTGTTCTTTGGGACTATGTGGGCAATAACCCTGCCCTCCAGACTCTGAGTGTTGTCCACGCCCTCTGAGTTCTGTGTGGAGGCCCCTTGGCCCTGGGCTTCAGCTCTGCCTTCCTGGCCCACTGGGATGGCAACTCTGTTCCCTTGGCTTTGAGTGGCCCCATTCTGCTAGTACATCTGAGTGACTACCCCACTCCCTTGGCCCTGCAGGTCCCATTATTCTGCCCCTTGGCCATGGCAGCCCTACCTCTCAGCTTTGAGCAGCGGCCCCATCCACTGGCAGTCCCTCCAGAATCAAGTCTGACTCTTTGAAACCTAAGAGGTTGTGGCCCCATCCTTTGAAACCCAGCAAGCTGTGATTACACCCTTTGAAATGGAGGCAGCCCTGCTTCCTGTGCTCCTTGCAACAATTCTGCTGATCTTTGAGCTGCTCCAGGGATGGTCTTTTTCTTTTCTTGGAGGACAACAGATGTAGCTCCTTAGGCCTGTTTCCTGTCTGTAGAATTCCAAGAAGCAGACAGTTTTCTTCCTTTTCGTCCTATCTCTGACCCCTTCGTCCTATCTCTGACTCCTTCAATCTAAGCAGATGGGTTTTCTGCTGTGATAGTTGATTAGAGCCATCAGTCACAGACTTAATCTCTTTAACAAAACACTGTAGACACGTGCTTGGTGAAAATTCTAGGACATGTGTCCTTAGTTTGTACAACAGAATTTTCCAGATCTTTAAGGTTTGTTTTCATTTTGCACAATTTCTTTCTTTTCCTCTCACATTTTATTATAAGCAGCCCCTTTAAGGTCTTGCTTAGAAATCTCATAAGCTAAATATCCAAGTTCATCACTTACAAGTTCTACCTTCCAACAAACATTTGAACTTGATTCGGACAAGTTCTTTGCTACTCCATAAAAAGCATCTCCCTTCCTCCATTGTCCAATTATGTGTTCATCATTTTCTTTTAAAGCCTCACCAGAAGCATATTGAACGTCCACATTTCTAGCAACATTGTGTTGCTTGTGTCATCTGCATTCTCTAAGAAGACAGAGATTTTCAATATAGCTCTCCTCACTTCCTTCTGAGCCCTCACCAGAATTGCCTTGGATGTCCGTCATTCTACCCACAGTGTCCAGAAGGCAATCTAGGCTTTTACTATTAGCTACCTTAAAACTCTTCCAGCCTCCACCCATTACCCAATTCCAAAACCACTTCTACATTGGAGGTATTTGTTAGAGCAGCACCCCCACTTCTCAGTACCAAATTCTGTCTTAGTTAGCTAGTGCTGCTATAACAGAAATACCACAAGTGGATGGCTTTAACAAACATAAGTGTATTCTCTCACAGTTTAGGAGGTTAGAAGTCTCAATTCAGGGTACCGGCTCTAGGAGAAGGCTTTCTGTCTCTTGTCAGCTCTGGGGAAAAGTCCTTGTCTCTTCAGTTTCTGTTTCCTGGTTCTGTGTAGCTTGGCATCAAACTTCCACCATCTCTGCTTGCTCAATTGCTTGCTTAATCTCTTTTATATCTCAAAAGAGATTGACTCAAGACACACCCTACACCAATCTTGCCTCATTAATATAACAAAGACAACCCATTTCCAAATGGGATTATAAACACAGGCATAGAAGTTAGGATTTACAACACGTATTTTTAAAAGCAGGTAAGATTTATTTTCTCTCTGGAATCTTTTTGGATTTTCTTTAGTCCTTGGATTCTGTTCATTTCACCAGAATTATCTGATGTGGATCATTTTACATTAGTTCTACTAGCATTCAGTGACTTCTTTAAAATAGATTATTCTTGTCTCTCTCTAGCTTGAAGAAATATTCCTCCGTTAATACTTCCTTCCTTTGTCTCTGTTCTCAGGCTCTGAAATTTCTGTTCAACTGCTATTTTTGGCTTTCCTGGCTGGATTCTTTTCTTGTCTTCTAACTTTTGCCTGTATTTTCTATCTCTTTGTATTTTTTGCTCTAAATTCTTGTAGATATCCAGAACCTAATCTCGCAGATCACTAATTTGGTCTACTTTATTACTCTATGAGGAGTCTGGGTAGTGCAAGCAGTTTGCACTCAACTACTAATCTAAAGTTTGGCAATTCAAACCCACCCAACTGCTGCATGGAAGAAAAGCCTGGCGATCTGCTTCTGTAAAGATTACAACCAAGAAAAACCCTTATGGAGCACAGTTCTACCCTGCGACACATTGGATCACCATGAGTCAGAGCTGACTTGACAGCAACTGGTAATTAGTCTATGAATTTTTCATTTTAGTAATCATGTTTTTAACTTTCTGTTTATGTTCTCTTCTTAGTTTTTCAGAACACCCTTTTATGTTTGTTGTATGGGTGCACTTCCCTCACAGTTTTTTGTTTTTTAAACTTTTCTTCTGTCTTCTGAATTGTCTCTTTTTCCCCCAAGATCAGCAGTCCTTTTTGTTAATCTTGTTACTTCTCTTTCATGCTGTTAGTTTTCGTCAAATACCTGGTACTTGCTGGTTGTCGTTTCATACTATGATTAGTGTGTGTAGCTGGTTTAAATGTTTCTTCTGTAGTTGTGTTGATTGGTCTCCCACAAAGGCCTTTCCTCTGAAAGAGTTCTTTGTAGGTAAAGTGGATTCCCAACAGGTAAGCTTGGGATAGGGTAGGCAGGCAGGCTGGGGCTCCTCCCCAAAATTGCCAAAGTAGGGAGGATACTACTCTAGCAGTGAAGAACCTAATTGATTTCCCTCTTGGGCAGAGTCTTTATTTCTTTTCCCTTTGCATGTCTTATGAGGTCTGGGATTTCCTTGAGGTCACCTTACTTATTTTCTTCCTTGGCCCTTCAACCACCTGAGAAGCCCTCCCTCACAGGGCACTTTCTCCCCATGTGCTTTTTAGCCAAACTTACTGTTAACCACTACAGTGGTTAAGTGATACGGCTGCTAACCAAAAGGTTGGCAGTTCAAATCTACCAAGTGCTCCTTGGAAACCGTCAGGCAGTTCTATTCTGTCCTATAGGGTTGCTATGGGTGGGAATCAACTCGACAGCAATGGGTTTGTTTCTTTTTAGTGTAGTGTGCGTCTTGAGTCAATCTCTTTTGAGATAAGAAAGAGATTAAACAAGCAAGCAGAGACGGGGGAGACTGATGCCAAGCCACGTGGAGATCTCCAAGGAATCAGGAAACAGAAGCTGAAGAGACAAGGACCTTTCCCAGAGCTGACAGAGAGAGAAAACCTTCCGCTAGAGCCGGCACTCTGAATTTGGACTCCCAGGCTCCTAAACTGTGAGAAAATATAAATTTCTGTTTGTTAAGGCCATCTGCTTGTGGTGTTTCTGTTATAGCAGCATTAGATAACTAAGACATCTACTATAGTGGACACTGGTAGCTATAGTTTTGCATTTCTTATTTGTTTTTCTTTTCTCCCAGTAAGAACATCCATTTCCTTTCTTTTTTTTTTTTTAATGAGTTTTTTTTCCCTCTTTCTGTCATTCAGATGGGACTGTGAATTCCAGGGGTATTCCAAGCCCAGCCCTGGCCACAGGAAGAAGCCCAGGATCCCATTCCCTATATTGTGCATTAGCTCAGGAAGGGCACATGATACAAATGGGCTTACCCAGAATCCTCTGCAGGATTTTCTGCATGTGTTAATAGGGGAGTCAGGTATCTTTCTTTTGGGCTTGTGTGGTATAGGATGTTAGCTGCAACCACCCGTCATCATCTTTCTTTCATCGATGAAGCTTTTGAAGTAGCAGAGAATGAGGCCAACATATAGAAAGAAACACAGACAAACAAAGCCATAAGCGATGGAAAAGAACCCTAGTGACACCATTTGGACTACTTGATTCAGCCATGCTTGAGGCCAGCTTCACCTCTGGACTGCCCTGGTGTGAGTCAATAAATTCCTGCTTTGCTGAAGCAAGTTTGAGTTGAGTTTTTGTGATATGCACCTGCAAAGGAATGAAAATCAGATTGGCATCAGACTTCTCATTGGCTGCATGGGATGCTACATAAGCAGAAAAATCTTCAAAGTTTTGAGGGAAAATAATTTTGACCCTAGAATTAAATATCCATCCAAACTAGCCTTCCAGGGGTCTTAGTCATCTAGTGCTACTATAATAGAAATACAAGCGGATGGCTTTAACAAAGAGAAATTTATTCTCTCACAGTCTAGTAGGCTGGAAGTCCAAATTCGGGATGTCAACTCTAGGGGAAGGCTTTCTCTGTCAGCTCTGAAGGAAAGTCCTTGTCATCAATCTTCCCCTGGACTAGGAGCTTCTCTGCGCAGGAACCCTGGGTCCAAAGGACGCCCTCTGCTCCCGGCACTGCTTTCTTTGTGGTATGAGGTCCCCCACTCTCTGCTTGCTTCCAGTTCCTTTTATCTCTTGTAAGATAAAAGGTGGTGCAGGCCACACCCCAGGGAAAACTCCCTTTACATTGGATCAGGGATGTGACCTTAGCAAGGGTGTTACATCCCACCCTAATCCTCTTTAACTACAGACAGAGATTATGATTTATAACACTTAGGAAAATCACAAAATGGAGGACAACCACACAATACTGGGAATCGTGGCCTAACCAAGTTGACACATATTTTGGGGGGACACACTTCAATCCATTACACAGTGCAAAAAAATGACTTTCAAACCAAAGTTCTGACAAACTATATCATGAGAGGGTATGGTGGGAGGGAAAAGGTATTAGTGTATTAAGATTCTGATATTGTCAGGGAGAAGCTACAAACACTAAATCTAGGCAATTGATAGAATATTCAAGTTTTAATTGTTTGTCAAAATATAGTAGTAACCACTAGACAAATAAAAATGAGATGTGTAATTTTGAAATCATTAAAGGCAAAAAGAAATCTCACTCTAATAAAAGGCAAGTGAGGGAACAAATAAAGAACATGACACATGGAAAGAGAAAACATAAAACAAGTTGACAGGAATAAATTCAAACAAAACAGGGACCACAATAAATGTGTGAATAGGTCAAACGCTGCAAGAAAGCGTGTGCCATGAGGATAGGGATCTTTACTGATTTTATTTACTGCTGAGTCCCAGAGTTTAGCAGTGTCTGGTACACAGTAGGTGCTCAAAAATTTGTTGAATGAATGAGTGTGCAGAGATTCGTAAGATTTGATTTTTAAAAATCTTGTTTACAAAACAGATCTAAATCAAAGAGCCTGCGTGTACCTCGTGCAGACACCCTAAGTTTGAAAATAAAGGGATGGAAAAATATTTCCCAGGAGAAGACTCACAGAAAGAACAAATATGGTAATATTAGTGCCAGACAAAGGAAAATTCAAGGTCAGAAGCATTAAACTGAATCAAGAGCTATATTTTATATGATCTTCTATCTTGGAAGTGCAAGCAAATCAATTGACAAAGTGTTAGCGCCCGTAAGGGAGGTCAGTCAGGTTATCAGACACAAAATTAGCCTACACAAATTAATAGCTATTCTATATACCGGTAATGACCAATAAGAAAATGATATGAATAAAAGATCTAAATCACAGTCACGATAGCAACAAAACGAAACCTGTTGCTGTAGAGTTGATTCCGATTCATGACGACCCCATGTGTTACAGAGTAGAACTACCCCGTAGGGTTTTCTTGGCTGTAATCTTTACGGAAGCAGACCATCAGGACTTTCTCCCACAGTTTTGCTGAGTGGATTTGAATCACCAATCTTTAGGTAAGTAGTTGAGCGCAAACTGTGCCACCCAGGGAGTTACAATAGCAGCAAAACTCACAAAGTACCAAGAGGATAAATCTAACAAGAAATGGGCAAGACCTATAACAACAACAACAAAAAAGAACTATAAATGGTACTAAGAACATTAAATAAATAAATAAAAACAACCCAGAATAAATGGAGAGAAATACTGTGTCACTTCCTGAGTGGAATAACTCAATATTGTAAAGATGACAGTTCTCCCCAAATCAGCCTAAAAATTCAGTGTAATCCAGATAAAAATCTCAATCCCAGTGGAATCTGATAAACTGATTCTAAAATTAATCTGGGAGGAAAAAAGCATGTGAATAACCAAGAAACATTTTAAAAAGTGAAAGAGGAAAGGTTTGCTCTATTGGACAACAAAATACGCTCCTAAAGTACAGTAATTAAAACAGTGTGGTCTTGGTGCACCAATGGATGAATGATACAGAAGAGGGAATCCAGGAACAGACTAGTGACTATACGGGACTTTAATTTATGACTAAGATGTCATTTTAATCAGTGGGAAAACGATGTTCAAAAAGGTGTTGGGAAAATTACCTTTTCATCTGAAAAAAAACAAAACAAGTTAGATTTCAATCTTGCATTATCACAAACATAAATTAGTGATGTATTAAAACGCTAATCATAAAATCTAAACTATAAAATATTGAAAAAATAGAGGAGAATCTTTTTTATAATGTTGGAATGGAGAAGGCCTTCTTATATAAGACCCAAGCCAAGAAAAAAAAAAAAAAAACAGTTAAAAACCCTAAAC
>NW_004443980.1:15415316-15439660 GCF_000243295.1 Trichechus manatus latirostris
AAAAAAAAAAAAAAAAAAGAAAGAAATTGATGGATTTGACTACATAAACATAAAAGACTTTTCTATGGGACGATATATTTGTAAGATATAAAGTAGACAAAGGAATAATGTACATAATACTTAAGGAATTCCCATAAATCAATAGGCAACCCAATAGAAAAATTAATAAAGGATGTGAATAGGCAATTCACAGTTGGAGAAATACAAAAGGCCAATATATACATGAAAAATACTCAGTCTTACTACTAATAAGGGAAATGCAAATTAATGTTAGAATGTGCTGTTAATTTTTTTATGGTGGTAAAATACACATAACCTAAAGTTCATCATTGTAAGCATTTTAAAGTGGACAATTCAGTGGCATTAAATACATTCACAATGTTGTGCAACCATCACCATTATCTGTTTCCAGAACTTCTTCATTACCTTAAAAGTAAACTCCGTACCTGCTAAGCAGCCCGTCCCCATTTCCCATTCCTCTACCCCTCAGCTCCTGGCAACCACTAATCTGCTTTCTGTCTCTATAGATTTACCTGTTCTGGATGTTTCACATAAATGGAATTATATAATAGTGATAATATGTGGCCTTTTATAACTGGCTTCTTTCCCTTAGCATGTTTTCAGGGTTTAACCACATTGTAGCTGTTTTAGTCATCCAGTGCTGCTATAACAGAAATACCACAAGTGGGTGACTTTAACAAAGAGAAATTTATTCTCTCACAGTCCTAGAAGTCCAAATTCAGGGCATCAGCTCCAAGGGAAGGCTTTCTTTCTCTGTCAGCTCTGGAGGAAGGTCTTTGTCATCAATCTTCTCCTGGACTAGGAGCTTCTCTGTGCAGGAACCCCGGCTCCAAAGGACTCACTCTGCTCCCGATGCTTCTTTCTTGGTGGTGTGAGGTCTCCAACTTTCTGCTTGCTTCCCTTTCATTTTATCTCTTGTAAGATAAAAGGTGGTGCAGGCCACACTCCAGGGAAACTCTGGTGTTGCATCCCACCCTAATCCTCTTTAACCACAGGCAGAGATTATGATTTATAACACATAGGAAAATCACAAAATGGAGGACAACCACACAATACTGGGAATCATGGCCTAACCAAGTTGACATATAGTTTTAGGGGACACAATTCAATCCATGACAGTAGCATATATCAGTACTTCTTTCCTTTTTATGGCTGAATAATATCCTGTTGTATGCGTATATCACATTTTGCTTATCCATTCACTCAACGATAGACAATTGGGTCGTTTCCCTCTTTGGGCTATTGTGAATAGAGATGCTATAAACTTTAGTGTACAAGTTTTTGTTTGAACACTTGTTTGTAATTCTTTGGGGTATATACCTAGGAGTGGAATCTCTGAGTCATATGGAAATTCTGTGTTTAATTTATTTAGGAACTGCTAAACTGTTTTGACAGCAACTGCGCCATTTTACATTCATGATGCCAATTTTCACCCATAATAAGATCGGCAAAAGTTTTAAAAAGACTGAAATCTTTCAGTAATGCCACGTATATATTAATAAGCTTTTGGCTGCAGGTAATATAAAGACATGACTTAAATTGCCTTAAGGAGTTAAGGAATGTATTATCTAATATAACTAAAAGTCTAGAGGTATGGCCAGCTCCAGTGTGGTACCTTCAGTGGCTTTTAATGACAGCACGGACCTGGTTCCTTCTTTCTTTGCTCCGTCCAACTTTACCCTACAGTGTGTTCTCTTATGGTAGCAAAAGGGTTGGGGCAGCTTCAGATACCATATCCAGTCCTGACAAGATTCAGAGGAAGGGAGAATCATTTTTTTCTTGTGACTCTTTTAGGACTGAGGAAACCTTCCCAGAAGTCCTGCAGGCAGATTTCCCTTCGTATTTCATTGGCCCAGAACTGGGTCACATGCTCATGCCTAAGCTCATCACTGCAAAGAGGAATGGGCTTGTCCTCATTATCTGGGGAGCCAATCACCACGTTATAGATTAAATTGTGTCCCCCCCAAAAATATGTTGTAAATTCTAACCCCTACACTTGTGGAGGAGCCCTGGTGGCACAAAGGATAAGAACTGGGCTGCTAACCAAAAGATTGATAGTTCAAATTCACCAGCTGCTCCTTGGAAACCCTATGGGGCAGTTCTACTCTGTCCCGTAGGGTCGCCATGAGTTGGAATCTACTTGACAGCACATAACAACAACAGCAACATACTTGTGGATGTACTCCCATTTGGGAATACGGTTTTCTTTGTTATGTTAATGAGGCCATCAATTTAGGGAACTTTAAGTCAATAACTTTTGAGATATAAAAACAGCAGATTAGGCGCAGATGTAAGGAAGCACAAATGGGGAAACACCGATGCCACTTAGAGATCACCAAGGAACCAAATAAGAGAAGCTGAAAGAAACAAGGATCTTCCTCCAGAGCTGACAGAGAGAGAAAGCCTTCTCCTAGAGCCAGCGCCCTGAATTTGGACTCCTAACCTCCTAAACTGTGAGAAAATCAATTTCTCTGTGGTAAAGCCATCCCACCTGTGGTATTTCTGTTATAGCAGCACTAAGAAACTAAGACACCTCATGACCTCTCTATCAAGGATGTGGGAAAATTGGCACACTCACTCACTGTTGATGGGAGAATGAATTAGTACAGCCTATTGGAATCTTACAAAATCTAAAATTTGCACATTTTTTTGAATTATCACTCTTGGGCATCTCTGCTTCAGAAATACTGGTACATTGCACAAGAGATATATAGGGGGATATTTACCACAACAATGCTTATATTAACAAAAATTGGATATTTTCTAAATATCTGTCAGTAGTAGAATGGTATATTCACACAATGCAATATACCAAGCAGCAGTTAAAAAAAAAAACCAAAACTCTAAGACATGGGTGAAAAAATCAAGTTATGAAACTGTTAGATTTATGTTATAAATAAATACAAAAATGCATACTTGCCAAACTGATAAAAACAGTCACTTCTAAGAGGCAAGATGTGAAGTATGTAGATTATTGTTTATATTTTTTAACTTTTCTTTTTTCTTACAGTAGTGGCTTAGACAAAATTATTTAAGAGCTTATGTAACTAAAAAGTCCAGAGGTAGATGTTCCAGAGTATGTGGAGGTAGCACCTCAGTGATTTCACCAAGGATTCCAGCCCATTCTCTCTTCCCCACCATTTCCTCAACATGTTGCCTTTTATTTTTAGGTTTACTGCAGAGGTTCTCAACCTTTCTCAGTTCATGGTGCCCTTAGTGTCTCAGTAATTTTTTCACGGTGCCAATAGACCAAATATGAGGACAGAGAATCAGTGGTAAAGTTCTCACTTTCCGTGGAGAGACCTGAGTTTGATTCCCAGCCAATGAACCTCATGTCCGTGGAGGCTTGCGTGTTGCTATGATGCTGAACAGGTTTCAGTGGAACTTCCAGACTAAGACAGACTGGGAAGAAAGGCCTGACAATCTACCTCTGAAAATTAGCCAATGAAAACCTTATGGATCACAGAGGAGGTCTGCAACTGATCATGGGGATGGCTGGCACAGGACCAGGCAGCGTTTTGTTCCTTTCTGTATGGGGCTGCCATGAGTTGGGGGCCACTAACAACAACAAGGCAGCTAACAACAACAACTAGGCCAAAATAAATAACTAACATTTCTGTTTAAAGGGTAGGTAGGTACAAACAATTTAATAAATATTTATGTCCTAACAATTCAGTAGCTATTTTGAAAAAAATACACATAAATTGAAAGAAATTTTTTATTTCATTGTTAAATAACTAAGGAGCCCTGGTGGCCCAATGGTTAAGTGCTCAGCTGCTAATTGAAAGGTCGGCTGTTCCAACCCACCACCTACTCCATGGGAGCAAGATATGGCAGCCTGCTTCCATAAAGATTACAGCCTTGGAAACCCTATGGGGCAGTTCAACTTTGTCCTGCAGGGTCACTATAAGCCGGAATCGACTCGACGGCAATGGGTCGTAGTAGTAGTTAAATAATTACAATTCCTTACTAATGAGATATGGAAAGCCTGGTGGTGGTCACTGCACATCTTCTTCAACCTTGGAATCAGATTGGATATTGCCACACTCAATTCCTATTCCACATTGATTTTCCCATAGTACTTCTATTCTTGTTATTTTTAATTGCAGCAACAGCTGAAAACCTAGGTTCATAAGGATATGATGTCATCAAAAGGAATGTTGGACAATCTAATGTTGAAACAGTGAGCTATCTTGATCTAGTATTTGCATGATGTTTGACAGATATCAAGTTTCACTCTATTTAGACTTTTCCTGTAACAATTAAAATTCTCCATGATGCTTCTCTGAGTTTGCTGTAGCACTCCAGGGCACCTCAGTGCATAGTTTGGGAACTGCAAGTTTATTGTCTTGACACATCACAAAATTTTTGCCTCAGCTCCAAGCGTACATCTCTACACAACCATGCTCAGGGCAGGAAGGAGATACAGGCTTTCTCACTACCTTTTTTTTTTTTTCAATGAAGTTTATATAAATATAATTTCATACAATAAAATGCACCCATTCTCAGTGTGTGATTAAACGAATTTTGACAAATGTATGCATCTGTATAATCATCACCGTAATCAAGACCATTTTCATCACTCCAAGAAGTTCCTTTAAACTCCTTCCCAGTCATTCCCCCTGCCTAACCCCAAGGACCACTGATCTGCATTCTATCCCTATAGAGTAAGTGTATCTTTTCTAGTTCTTCATAGAAATAGAACATACAGTATGGACTCTTTTGTTCTGCATAATGATTTTGAGCTTCATTGATGTTGTTG
Organism: Trichechus manatus latirostris; assembly: GCF_000243295.1. Taxonomy (NCBI): domain Eukaryota; kingdom Metazoa; phylum Chordata; class Mammalia; order Sirenia; family Trichechidae; genus Trichechus; species Trichechus manatus. Next base: position 15,420,100 of record NW_004443980.1, read on the forward strand.
CAGGTATCAGAAGTCCATTCCTTTTTATTGCTGAGTAGTATTCCATTCTGTTGTGATTCATAGGGTTTTCACTGGCTAACTTCCCCTCAGTGAGACGGATTGACACAATAGCCACAACAATGGACTCAAACATACCAATGATCATGAAGATGGCGCAGGACCAGGCAATGTTTCATTCTGTTGTATATAAAGTTGCCATGAGTTGAGCTGACTCCATGGCCACTAACAACAACAATTGTATGACTATACCATGATTTGTTTATCTATTCACTAGCTGGCAGACACTTAGGTTGTTTCCACTTTTTGGCTATTATGAGTAAAGCGGCTATGCTCAGTCAGGTACAAGTCTTGCTGTGCACATGTGTTTGTATTTCTTCTGGATTATCTCTCTTTTTTTCTTAGAGAGCAAAATTATTTCCAGAAGCCCCTAGCTGACCTTCACTTACACATCACTGGAGAGTCCTGGGTCAGTCTCCCATTCCCAAAATAATCACTAGGAAGGGGAATGAGGTCACCTCGGAGCAATCACTTCGCATCCTTTGGGGTTGGAAGGGTGGGGTCCTTCCTGGAGTGAGTTGCCTCCTCATATACAATTGGCGTCCCTAATGGACTACAACTACCACAGCCTCCACCAGACTGAGTCCAGCACAACTAGATGGTGCCCGGCTACCACCAATGATGCTCTGACAGGGATCACAATAGACGGTCCCAGACAGAGCTGGAGAGAAATGAAGACAAAATTCAAACTCACAAAAAAAGACCAGACTTACTGGTCTGACAGAGACTGGAGAAACCCTGAGGGTATAGCCTCCAGATGTTCTTTTAGCTCAGTACTGAGGTCACTCCTGAGGTTCACCCTTTAGCAAAAGATTAGACAGGCCCATAAAATACTAATACATGTAGCTCAACCTTGTATACAAGACTCAATGGGCATGCCAGCCCAAGGGCAAGGAAGAGAAGGCAGGAGGGGACAGGAAAGCTGGGCAAATGGAAATGGGGAACCCAAGGTGGTGAAGGGGAGAGGGTTGACATGTCATGGGGTTGGCAGCCAATGTCACAAAACAATATTTGTATTAATTGTTTAATGAGAAACTAATTTGCTCTGTAAACCTTCATCTAAAGCACACACACACACACACACACACACACAACTAGGAAAACTAAAAGAGAAAAAAAAATTGGAGTCCTACAAACACAACAAAAAGGGAGGAATGGCTCTTGGGCATGTAGTTGACTGTGTCTGCCACGTTACTCTATCCATGGGTATTTTTTCTACAGAATATGGTAGTAGCATTATTTACCTATCACAGTAAAAGAATTTTCTCTTACATAAGCTTGCTTAAGCAGATATCTTGCCTACAAATATTCAACAGTAGTACTAGAAATAAGCCGGGAGGAGAAAAACATATAAAAAACCTTGACAGATAGGAAGAGAGTTGCTCTGGGGAGTATGTTATGAGGGCACGGGTGTCACATGGAGAGAATTTTGCCAACTGGCTGCCAGATGTGGGTCTGCCCCGGGCTGAAGCACAGCTGGTCTTGCCTACAGTAAATCAGATGCGAGAGGCAAGTACCATCTGGCACATAAACTTGGCAGAGCCTGCGAAGATAACTCATGTGTGAAGTTATTATTATTATGGATTAACATGAGTGGAGCCCTGGCACCAGTGGCAGGGTGAGCTGCCTCCTCCTCCCTCAGGGTTCTCATCTACTGAGCCCATAGCTCAGCCAGCACAAGGGCTCCCTTGCTTTGCCCTCAGCCTCTCCTCCGGTCAGGACTGAGCGTGCTTTAGCTCAGGAAGAGCTGGAGGAGCTCTGCCCCTTTAATCTCAGCACTCATTCAGCATTGCCCTCCTCTCTCACCCCTCCTCCCCTTCTATTCTCTTAGTAAACTTTTGCCTCAAAGTGCAGGGACCAGATCCTGTGTATTTTGCTTTCCATACTTGCTTCTAGGAGTCCCTGGGTGTTGCAAACAGTTAACTGCTTGGCTGCTAACTGAAAAGTTGAGTCCACTCAAAGACATCTCAGAAGAAAGGCTTGGTGATCTACTTCTGGAAAATCAGCCATTGGAAACCCTGTGGAACACAGTTCTACTCTGACACACATGGGGTTGCTATGAGTCAGAGTTGACTTGATGGCAACTGGTATCTGCTTCTAGCATCCTGCCTTGAATGAAGTAATTGCTCAACAAATCATTGCCAAAATGTCCTTGCCACAAAGAAGGGCAAGAGGGAATATTGTGGCAGTAACATTTCCACCTGCCACACTTTGCACTTATTTCCAGGTGTGTATTAATTAGTAACATTTAAGAAGAACCCCAGCAAATACATCTAAAGTGCACATTTCAGTTTGTAAACTTTGTCCTAAAACATCCTGTCAACCGTAATTCTCCATTATCCACTACATGTTAGAGTGACCCTGTTGTTGTTGGTAGCTGCCATGGAATTGGCCCCATGGGGATTGGACTGTTGTGATCCATAGGGTTTCTATTTTGACTGATTTTCAGAAGTAGATTGCCAGGCATTTCTTCTTAGCTCATTTTAGTCTGGAAGCTCCCTAAAGCCTGTTCAACATCTTAACACCATGCAAGCCTCCACTGACAGACGATGGTGGCTGTGCATGAGGTACGTTGACTGGGAATATAACCAGGGTCTCTTGCATGGAAGGTGAGAATTCTACCCCTGAACCACCAATGCCCCATGGAACGACCTTAGAGCTAAGCATTTTACAGATAAGAAATCTGGAGAGTTGAAGGCTTGCTCAAGACCATATGGCTAGTTGTAGCAGAACAGAACAGTTACTTATAACCTACCTTATTCCTGCCAGGGTTTAAGGCATTTCAGGAGAATAACTAAAACGTGAAATAGCAAAACTGCAATAGGGAACAAAAGAAGAAAGAAAATAACATAAAAAGGAGGTGAGAGTGAGGTCAAAACAGAAATGTATATTAAAAAGACCACTAGTAACAGATGAGCCACAAACTTGGCTCTAAGCTGCTATATGTCAAAACAGCAAGGGAAATCTGGTCAGATACAAAATCCTATGATGCCCATGAAAGGAAACTAGTTAATAGTGCAGAGAAATCCAATCATTTTTGGTACCAGTACCCACAGGCATCTCTCATAAAAGAGGCTCTGTGTGTAGTAACAAAGGCCCTCAACAATATCCCAAGGATGCACAGAAAAAGCTCCCCTTGGTTTAGTCTTGTGGCTGAGTAAACACAGCAAAGCTCAACCTGGAAAAAGCGCTTTATGTGGGTGTGGGGATGAAGTGGGGTGGGAACTGAGAATAAAATCCAGGATCACCAGTGGAATAAAAAAGGTTGCCAAAGTGAGATGTGAAAGAATTTAACTCGGAATTCTGTGACATTGGGAGTACAATAATAATTACTGTTTGTAATGATGACCCAGAGGCACTGTAGACCCCAAAGTATTTTCTGAATCATCTATGGGAAATAACAATAATAATAAAAAAAAACCTCAATCTGGTTTCATATTAAATTAGCACTTACTTAGATACCATCATCTGTTCTAGCTGTTATTTCATACATTTGCTTCATTCCCTTCAACTTGATTGTCATTTCTTTGGAAAGTGTCATCTTAACAAATGCAGTGTGAATCCTCTAAGATATAGAGGGGAAAATCTCCATGGGAGGAGGGGGTAGCTGGACTTTTCTGTCCTGATTCTTCTGAACTTCTTGCTCGTTTCTGCTGCCTCTACCACAGGTCTGGAAGGTGTACTGTTTTCGCCACTAATCCAGTCCAGTTACCGCCAAGTCGATTTTGACTTACGGTCACTCCATGAGTGTCAGAGTAGAACTGTGCTCTGTAGGGTTTTCAGTGGCTGAGTTTTCAGAAGTAGATAACCTCAGGCTTTTCTTCTGAGGTGCCTGTGGGTACACTCAAACCTTCAACCTTTTGGTTATTCAAGCGTGTTAACCATTTGTACCACCCAGGGACTCCTCCCCATTAATACATAAAACCTGTTGCCATCGAGTTGATTCTGACTCCTAGCGGCCCTATAGGACAGAGTAGAACTGCCCTATAGAATTTCCAAGGAGTGCCTGGTGGATCTGAACTGCTGACCTTTTGGTTAGCAGCCGTAGCACTTAACCAATACACCACCAGCGTTTCCCTCCTCATTAATATCACCCCTTCAATCCAGCCCCTCAATGTCTCCTACCACATTTGAGACTAATTTGGACTATTAAATAAGACGTTATAAACGACCTGGGGATAACAAGAGAAAATAAATAAGGTGAATAACTTGAAACTACAGGATCTAATTTACAACCATTACTAATACCAACATCTTCATCACCAACAATGACTGCCAGCATAATATAGCGATTAGGAGGCTAGACTCTGAAGCCAAACCGCCTGGGTTCAAATCCCAGCAATAGCAGCCTATTAGTTCTTTAGCCTTCTGCACTTTACTTAATCTCCCTGTGCTTCATTTTCCTCATCTGTGAAAATAATAGTACTTACCTCATGGAAGTGTTGTGAGGGTTAAATGAACACTTAAAATAGTACCTGCACATAATAAAATATGTGTTAGCTATTAATATTATAACTAAGTACTTACATAAATTAACTTGAGCTTCACAGTCATGGTTTAACTAGCTATTTTTAAAGTTTTTGGTCTCATGACCTCTGGACATTCTTAAAAAATTATTAAGGGCCTCAAAGAATTTTTGTTTATGTCGGTTGTATCTATTGATGCTTAAACCAAACCAAACCAATTGCCATTAAGTTGATTCTGACGCATAGTGACCCTGTGTGTGTCAGAGTTTAACCGTGCTCTATAGCGTTTTCAAGACTGTGAGCTTTTGGAAGCAGATCACCAGGCCTAGGTGAGCACTTAACTGTTTGTGCTCCCCAGAGATTCCTATAGATGCTTACCATACCGAAAATTAAAGCAGAAATTAAAAGAATTAACTAATTCATTTAAAGATAACAATAACAAACCCATTTGATATCAACAAATTAACATAATTACAATAAAAGAACTATATTTTTAAAAGCAAACATATTAGAAAAGAAGCATTGTTTTACATTTTTTGCAGATTTTTTAAATGTCTGGCTTAATAAAAGACAGCTGAATTCTCATAATTGCTCTTGTATTCAAACTGTTACAATATGTCGTTTTGATTAAAGTATATGAAGAAAATCTGGTATCACACAAAGGGAGGAACATTTTAATAGCAACGTCTTTGTAATTGTGTTCTTCTTTGATACTATACCAAAACTCTACAAGTGGTAGTTTCTTAAAGATTGGTTTGCAACATGGAATCTGAAACCATATCAATGAATTTTTCATCCTCCATTACAATAAAATCCATTGGTCTGTCTAGTACTTTTACTGGATATTTTACCCATGAATGATTTTGTAACATCATACTTTGGTCATTTGGAAAATATTGATTCACTGAGTTATGCAGATCTTCTAAATTGTGAAACATTCACGTTTGTTAATACCACCACTAATCTCATTTAAAAAGCTTTAAGAGTTGTCAAGCTTACAAGTTTACCAAGATTCTAATTTTTCCTTGAAAGTTCAATTTTATTATTAGAACAAACTTTATCAATTGTTTCCCTCAAAGTGACAGGAAGCTCACTTTATTCAACTTTGACTCAATGTCTGCCAAATACCCAAGTATGAATAATCATAGCTTGTCTGCTAGTCATTCCTTCAAATAAAAATGGTGTTCCATGAAAATGCAGGTAGCTCAGCTAGCAACTCATACAATCACAGTAGTGCTTTTCTTTGAGACAACCAGCATACTTTGGTATGCAGCAAAAATGTCCTAAATGTATTTCCTGTTTTGCCACCCAGAATAATAAAAAGACATATCCTCGAGGGTCAGGAATTAGTAAAATTAATAATTATTATTACTTTATCAAGGTCATTCTTAAGGGCATTTTTATGCAAATATGAGCAATATAATGTACAATTTGGTGTCTTTCTCTTGATTCACACAAGGCGTCAGTTGTTCACAATTGTTGTTAGGTGCCATTGAGTCAGTTCCGACTCATAGTGACCACATGTGCAACAGAACAAAAGACTGCCCGGTCCTGTGATATCCTCTCAATCGTTGTTATGCTTGAGCCTGTTGTTGCAGCCAGTGTCAGTCCATCTCGTTGAGGGTCTTCCTCTCTTTTGCTGACTCTCTACTTTACCAAGTGTCATGGATTGAATTGTGTCAGCCAACAAATGTGGGTAGCAACTTGGCTAGGTCATGATTCCTAGCACTGTATGATTGTGTTATCTGATGTGATTTCCTTATGTGTTGTAAACTCTACCACTATGATGAGATTACATGTGATCTCCTCATGTGTTGTAAATTCTATCACTGTGATGAGGTTTTACTGATGAGGCTGACAAGATTAGCGTCTTAATGCAATCTCTTTTGAGATATAAAAGAGAGAAGTGAGCAGAGACACTTGGGAGCCTCATACCACCAAGAAAGCAGTGCTGGCAGCAGAGCGTGTCCTTTGGACCTGAGGTTCTGGCACGGAGAAGCTCCCAGACCAAAGAAAGTGATGCATCACAAGGACCTTTCTCCAGAGCTGACAGAGAGAGAGAGCCTTCTCCTGGAGCTGATGCCCTGAATTTGGACTTGTAGCCTACTGTACTGTGAGAGAATAAACTTCTCTTTGCTAAATACAACCACTTGTGGTATTCCTGTTAGAGCAGCACTAAATGACTAAGACACCAAGGATGACATCCTCCAGGGACTGGTCCCTCCTGATCACAAGTCCAAAGTATGTGAGATGAAGTCTTGCCACCCTTCTCAGAAGCATTCTGGCTGTACTTCTTCCAAGACAAATTTGCTCGTTCTGCTGGCAGTCCATGGTATATTCAGTATTCTTCGCCAACACCATAATTGAAAGGCATCAGTTCTTCTTTGGTCTCCCTTATTCATCATCCAGCTTTTGCCTACATATGAGGAGATTGAAAATACCATGGCTTGAGTCAGGCACCCCTTAGTCTTCAAAGTGACATATTTGCTTTTCACCGCTTTAAAGAGGTCTTTTGCAGCAGATTTGCCCAATGCAACATGTCGTTTGATTTCTTGACTGCTGCTTCCATGGGTGTTGATTGTGGATCCAAGTAAAATGAAATCCTTGACAACTTAAACCTTTTCTCCATTTATCATGATGTTGCTTATTGTGAGGATTTTTGTTTTCCTTATGTTGAGGTACAATCCATACTGAAGGCTATAGTTTTTGATCTTCATCGGTAAGTGCTTCAAGTCCTCTTCACTTTCAGCAAGCAAGGTTGTGTACTCTGCATTTAACAGGTTGTTAATGAGTCTGCCTCCAACCCTGATGATCCGTTCTTCTTCATATAGTCCAGCTTCTTGGATTACTTGCTCAGCATACAGATTGAATAAGTATGGTGAAAGATATAACCCTGACACATTCCTTTCCTGACTTTAAACCATGCAGTATCCCCTTGTTCTGTTCGAACGACTGCCTCTTGGTCTAAGTACAGAATACTCATGAGCACAATTAAGTTGCTCTGGAATTCCCATTCTTTGCAACGTTATCCATAATTTGTTATGATCGACATAGTTGAATGCCTTTTAGTAGCCAGTAAAACACAGGTAAACATCTTTCTGGTATTCTCTGCTTTCAGGCAGGATTCATCTGACATCAGCAATGATATTCCTCATTTTACGTCCTCTTCTGAATCAGGCTTGAACTTCTGGCAGTTCCCTGTTGATATACTGCTGCAACTGCTTTTGAACGATCTTTAGCAAAATTTTACTTGTGTGATACTAATGATATTGTTGGATAATTTCCGTATTCTGTTGGATCACCTTTCTTTGAAATGGGCACAAATATGGATCTCTTCCTGTGGGTTGGCCAGGAAGCTGTCTTCAAAATTTCTTGGCATAGACGAGTGAGCACCTCCAGTGCTGCATCCATTTATTGAAACATCTCAATTGGTACTCCGTCTATTCCTGGGGCCTTGTTTTCCGCCATTCCCTTCAGTGCAGCTTGAGTTTCTTCCTGCAGTACCATCATTTCTTGGTCATATGCTACCTCCAGAAATGGTTGAACATCAACCAATTATTTTTGGTACAGTGACTCTATGTATTCCTTCCATCTTCTTTTGATGCTTTCCGTATCGTTCAGTGTTTTGCCCGTAGTATTCTTCAATATTGCAACTCGGGGCTTGAATTTTTCTTCAATTCTTTCAGCTTGAGAAATCCTGAGTGTGTTCTTCCCCTGTGGTTTTCTAACTCCAGGTATTTGCACATGTCATTATAATACTTTACTTTGTCTTCTCGAGTCGCCCTTTGAACTGTTCAGCTCTTCAATTTCATTTCTTCCTTTCTCCTTAGCTACTGTACATATAAGAGCAATTTTTAGAGTCTCTTCTGCCATCCATTTTGATCTTTCCTTTCTTTCCTGTCTTTTTAATATCCTTTTGCTTTCTTCATGTATGATGTCCTTGATGTTTTCCCACAACTCGTCTGGTCTTTGGTCATTAGTGTTCGATGCACCAAATCTATTCTTGAGATGGTCTCCAAATTCAGGTAGGATATACTTAAGGTCATATTTTGGCTCTTGTGGACTTATTCTAATTTTCTCCAGCTTCAACTTGAACTTGCATAAGAGCAATTGATGGTCTGTTCCACAGTTAGCTCCTGACCTTGTTCTGATTCATGATATTGAGCTTTTCCATCGTCTCTTTCTACAGATGTAGTTGATTTGATTCCTGTGTATTCCATCTGGTGAGGTCCACGTGTATAGTCACCATTATGTTGTTGAAAAAAGTTATTTGTAATGAAGAAGTCATTGGTCTTGCAAAATTCTATCATGCAAACTCTAGTGTTGTTTCTGTTACCAAGGCCGTTTTTTCCAACTACCAATCCTTCTTCGTTTCCAGCTTTCGCATTCCCATCACCAGTAATTATCAATGCATCTTGATTGCATATTTGATCAATTTCAGACTGCAGAAGTTGGTAAGAATCTTCAATTTCCTCATCTTTTGCACTAGTGGTTGACGTGTTTATTGGAATAACAGTGGTATTGACTGTTCTTCCTTGTTATCATTGTTGTTGTTGTTCGGTGCCGTCGAGTCAGTTCCGACTCATACCCTATGTACAACAGAACAAAACACTGCCCGATCCTGCAACATCCTCACAATCATTGTTATGCTTGAGCTCATTGTTGCAGCCACTGCATCAATCTATCTCACTAAGGGTCTTTCTCTCTTTCACTGACCCTCTACCAAGCATAATGTCCTTCTCCAGGGACTGATCCCCCCAATAACACGTCCAAAGTATATGAGATGTAGTCTCACCATCCTTGCTTCTAAGGAGCATTCTAGTTGTACTTCTTCCAAGATAGATTTGTTTGTTTTTTGGCAGTCCATGCTATATTAAACATTCTTCGCCAATACCACAATTCAAAGGCATCAACTCTTCTTTGGTCTTCCTTATTCGTCGTACAGCTTTTGCACACATATGAGGTGATTAAAGAAAACACCATGGCTTGGGTCAGGCGCACCTTAGTCTTCATGGTGACATATTTGCTTTTTAACACTTTAAAGAGGTCTTTTGCAGCAGATTTGCCCAATGCAACACATAATTTGATTTCTTTACTGCTGCTTCCATGGGTGTTTATTGTGGATCCAAGTAAAATGAAATCCTTGACAACTCCAATCTTTTCTGTTTATCATGATATTGCTTATTGGTCCAGTAGTGAGGATTTTTATTTTCCTTATGTTGAGGTGTAATCCATACCGAAGGCTTTGGTCTTTGATCTTCATCAGTAAGTGCTTCAAGTCTTCTTTGCTTTCAGCAAGCAAGGTTGTGTCATCTACGTAATGCAGGTTGTTAATGAGACTTCCTCCAATCCTGATGCACCTTTCTTCTTCATATAGTCCAGCTTCTTGGATTATTTGCTCAGCATACAGATTGAATAAGTATGCTGAAAGGATACAACCCTGATGCACACCTTTCCTAACTTTAAACCATGCAGTATCCCCTTGTTCTAGTCAACGACAGCCTCTTAATCTATGTACAGGTTCTTCATGAGCACAATTAAGTGTTCTGGAATTCCCATTCTTGCAATGTTGTCTGTAATTTGTTATGATCCACACAGTTGAATGTCTTTTCGTGGTCGATAAAACACAGGTAAACATCTTTCTGGTATTCTCTGCTTTCAGCCAGGACCCATCTAACATCAGCAATGGTATCCCAATGGTATCTTCTGAATCCAGCTTGAATTTCAGGCAGTCCCCTGGGGATATACTGCTGCAATTACTTTTGAATGATCTTCAGCAAAATTTTACTTGCATGTGGTAATAATGATATTGTTCAATAATTTCTGTGTTCTGTTGGATCACCTTTCTTTGGAATAGGAATAAATATGGATCTCTTCCAGTGGGTTGGCCAAGTAGCTGTCTTCCAAATGTCTTGGCATAGATGAATGAGCACTTTCAGTGCTACATCCGTTTGTTGAAACATCTCAATTGGTATTCAGTGAATTCCTGGAGCCTTGTTTTTCACCAATGCCTTCAGTACAGCTTGGACCTCTTCCTTGGCTCCAACTCCTGACTCCACCCACTGCTGATGAGTGGATTCCAACTCATAGTGACCCCATAGAGTTTCTAAGGCTGTAAATCTCTGTGGAAGCAGACTGTCACATCTTTCTCCTGTGGAACCACTGGTAGTTTCGAACTGCCAACCTTTCAGTTAGCAGTCCATCACTTTAAGCGCTGTGCCACCAGGGCTCCTCTGGTCTTCCTTGTAGGTATATGGATATTATCCTACCACTGACAGCATAGTACTTCAGGATACATCTGATGTCTTCTTTTTAATGATGAATGAGACACCATTCCTCTTCAGTTTGTTGTTCCCAGCATAGTAGACCAAATGATTGTCCAATCAAAATGGCCAACACCAGTCCACTTCAGCTCACTAATGCCTAGGATATCAATCTTTATGCATTCCATTTCATTTTTTATGACTACTAATTTTCCTAGATTCATACTTTGTACATTCCATGTTCCAATTATTAATGGATGTTTGCAGCTGTTTCTTTTCATTTTGAGTCATGCCACCTCAGCAAATGAAAGATCCCGAAAGCTTTACTGTATCCACATCATTAAGGTCTACTCTACTTTGAGGAGATAGCTTGTAATGGTTAAGATTGTGGGTCAACTTGGCTGGGCCATGATTCTTAGTGATTTGATAGTTGTATGATGGTGTGATCACTTCCATGATGAGATTTGATATTATGTGATCACCTCCATGGTGGGATATGCTGTGAGTAGCCAATCAGTTGAAAGGGAGTTTCCTTGGGCGTGTGGCCTGCCTTGAGTATAAGTGGATATTCTGGCAAGGCCTGTGGGCTTTTGCTCATACTGGATCCTGCAGCTGGCTCCTGTTCATCTGATCTCTGGTTCTTGGGACTTAAGCTAGCAGCTTACCTGTGGTCTTGCCTGCTAATCTTTGGGATTTGTCAATCTTCATAGCTTGTGAACAAGAGCCCTGCTCTCCGACTTGCCGATCTTGGGTTCACCAGCCCCTGTGGCTACGTGCATCAGGAGAAGCCTCTATCCTGACCCATGGACTTGGGACGTTCCAGCCGCTACAACCGCGTGAGTCATTTCCTTGATATAAGTCTCTCCATCTCTATATATTTATATGCTTTACTGGTTTTGCTTCTCTAGAGAACCCAGCCTAAGACACAGCTCTTCCCTAGTCATATTTTGAGTGCCTTCCAACCTGAGGGGCTTATCTTCCGGCATTATATCAGACAGTGTTCCGCTGCTATTTATAAGGTTTTCACTGGCCAGTTTTTTCAGAAATAGACCACCAGGTCCTTCTTCCTAGTCTGTCTTAGTCTGGAAACTGCTGAAACCTGTCCACCATGGATCACCCTACTGGTATTTGAAATACTGGTGGCATAGCTTCCAGCATACAGCAACACGAAAGCCACCACAGTCCCACAAACTGACAGACGTATGGGGTGTTTCATGTACCATTGCTTTTTTGCATTATCAGAGCAACACAGTGAAAAAGGCGAATAACACCTTAGTATTATTATAAAAATGAATTTGACCTGGTGGACCATGGACTCCTAGGGGATCTCCAGGAATTCAGGGGCCACATTTTGATACCCCTGTTTTAACCCTCTCCCTCCTAAGACTGACCTCAAGCCCAGCCAGAATCCTTTACATCCAGTCCCAGTAGGTTGTGAGCCAGGCTCTTTTGGTCTACCTAATGGCACAATCTGAATTCTCCTTTTATGTCTCTTCCCCAGATGTTTGGTGCTGGCAGGATCAAGTCCTTCCATATGAAAAGGACCATGTCTACTCACAGGGACATGCTCATACCAGACTGGGTATAAACATCATAAGCCCAACATTCATAAATATGGTGTCAGGGAGGATGGCTCATCGTATGTTGCCCAAGCTCTCTTAGAGCCCCCACAGTTCCTGGTTTAGATCCAAGCACATTGCAGCGTAGAAACTTCTATAAGGATTATTCTTCTCTTCCCTCTGTATCCCCTTCACTTCAGCTGCATTTGAGTGATGTCACTGACTCTGAGGTGGTCCCTGAAAGACAGATGAGCTGCCAGAGGCATTATCCATGCACCCAGACAATCATATGCTTCTCTCACTAGAGTTTCCATATGCCAGGTTTGTCTTCAGATCTTCTGATCTTTATCCTGGCCCAGGACAGTGCTTGACAGTGTGCTATCCAGAATTTAGGGATAAGAGGTTAAGTGGAGGTGGGGATAGGGGCTGGGGTGGTATCAGTGGTTATATTTTGGGATCAAGGTCTGTGGAAACTCTGGGTGGGCTAATAAATAGAATGATACTTCAAAACAATACTCTTTTTTTTAGATGAAAAAAATTTTAATTAATTTTATTTTTTGTTGGTGTTGAGAATAAACATAGCAGAACATAAACCAATTCAACAATTTCTACATGTATAATTCTGTGACATTGATTACCTTCTTCCAACTGTACAATTCTTACCCTCCTTTTTGGAATTGTTCTTCCTCCATTAACATAAGTTCACTGCCCCATAAGTTTCCTATTTAATCTTTTGAGTTGCTATTCTCAATTTGATCCCACAGAGATAGTTCTTCAAGAGAGCACAATGCTCAAGGTAGACAATCTTTACTAATTATGCTAAACTATTATTTGTTTTAAAGAAGACTTCCAGGGATATTTTTGGTTTAAGGTTTAAAGATGATCTCTGGGCAATAGTTTCAGGGATTCATCCAGCTTCCACGGCTGCAGAAAGTCTGGAGTCCATTAGAATTTTAAATTCTGTTCTGCATTTCCCCGGTTTTGATTAGGATTCTTCAATAGAATCTTTGGTGAAACATTCAGTAATGGTAGCCAGGCACCATTCAGTTCTGGTCTCATGACAAAGGAGGCAGTTGCTCCTGGAGGTAATTAGCCACACATTCCATATCCTCCTCCTATTCCTGACTCTCCTTCTTCCTCTGTGGCTTCAAGTGAATAGAGACCAATTATCGTACCTTGGATGGCTGTTTGCAAGCTATTAAGACCCCAGGCACTATACAAGGAAATAGGAGGTAGAACAGAAGCATTAAACATGACATTAGGCCAAGGTAGAACAGAAGCACTAAACACCACTTAGGCCAATCAACTGGGATATACCATGAAACCATGAGGTGTACAACTTACTGACATCAATTATATCAATTGGCTGTGCAACCTTCACCCTTAATCAATGTGAATTTTCTATCCCCATCCCTTTCTCTCCTGGTAATCACTAATGAACTTTGGTCTGTATACATTTGCCTATTCTTGAGTTTTTATTTAAGTGAAGTTATACAATATTTGTCCTTTTGTGATTGACTTACTTCACTCAGCATAATGTCTGTAAGCTCCATCCATGTCGTAGCATGTATTGAGACTTCATTTCTCTTTCTGGCTGAGTAGTATTCCATTGTATGTATATACCACATTTTGTTTGTTCATCTGTTCATCTGTTGATGGCCATTTAGGTTGTTTCCACCTTTTGGCTATTGTGAATAGTGCTGCAATGAACATTGGTATACATGTGTTTGCTCACGTTGCCGTAAAGCAATACTCTTTTGTTGTAGCTGAAAAAAAACAGAAAAACAAACACTCATATACCCCACCACCTAGAATTGACAAATGTTAATGTTTTGTCACATATTCATTTTAGATCTACTTAAATAAAGAAATGTCATTACAAATAAGATTTAAGTCCCCTAAACCTATTCTCTTTAAATATGCATTTCACATTTACCTTGAAGAATGCTGGAGAGCCACAGGATGAAAGGGCAGAGAAGGATAATCACCCTCTCCTCCTCCCAGCAACTCCACTTTCCCTATCTGTGCCTGCCCCATTCAGCAAACAAAAGCAAAATAATTAATGGACAGGTGCTCCTTAGAAGCCAGTTTACCAGCCACTGCCCCGAGATACCGATATGCGAATCACATACAAGAATCTTTCTGAGAGGAGTTCTGGAAACTATAATTTTCTGGATCTAGTTCCATTTTGTGGGGGTTTTGGTTTCCACACACTGCCCAGACCTATTCATTCCTCCTTGACTGGCTGGAGCTTCATGAGCCCAGAAATCCCCTCATGATTACTTGATCAAGCAAATTGGCAATTGCTTATGCCCATAGCTTAAGGAGTAAGAGAGAGAGCACACAAATCCAATCTTGTCTTTTCACATGTCCACAGCTACAGTAAATCAGATCACCTAACATTGTTTAGCTGTATCTGAATGTAATGCCCCCGAGCCTAGAAACTTCAGTTATATCACTCAGTGTATGGCAAACCAATGGGCTTCTCTGGTTAGTGAGGCTGAAGAGTAGGAGTGAATTAGTATACCTTTGTATTCCAGAACATGGGTCTGGGATGAGTGGACGTGGGAGGTCAGCTGAAACACGACCCCAGTAGCTCAATTCTTAAGTGATTTAAAAGGAACATAGACAAGGAGACTTATCCTGAATAAATATCTCCATTTAATAAGCATTTAAGAGAGGGATAAGGTGGTAGGGGTAAGGAAATGACTGGGAAGACACCTGCTTCTGATAATCTCTTGATCTCAGTTTCCCTCTCTGTAAGATGGGGCCACTCATCATGATCTGTTCTCACAGGGCTGTCATGAGGAGGATATTTTATAAATAACTGAAGATGGCTTGGAAAATACCTTACATCAAATCACAGGCAGTTTCACAGGGACAATAGTTGGGCTTAACACCATAAAAGGAGAAAATCAGAATCACTTGGAGGGCTTGTTAAAACCCAGATTGTTGGGCTCCAGCCCCAGAGCTTCTGATTTAGCAGGTCTGGGGTGGGGCCCTAGAGTTTGTATTTCTAACAAGTTCCCAGGTGATGCTAATGTTGCTGATACAGGGGCAACTCTTTGAGAACTAGTCCTCCAGTTCAGCTAAGCATGCAACCAGAAAAGCAGGAATTATTTTGGTTCTTCTTAGAAAACTAGAAGGAATTTGGTGGTTCTTAACAAGTAAACTGGAATAAGAGCTGGAGTGCTAAGCTTTCTACTCATTTGAGAATCAGGTGAAATATGACAGGACCCTAAGAACATCTGGAGAGTGGAAGGCCGTGCACTCCAAACATTTTCAGAAAGTCATCAACTAATAAGCTTGGGAGGAAGCTTAAAGGCCACCTGGTCCAACCTCTAATCTAGATCCCCCATCTACCTTTTCATTCTACCAGCTGATTGTATAGCCTTTGCCAGAAAGCTTCCACTGACAGGGAATTACTACCTCTTGAAGTGGCTCATCTCAGTTTTGAATAACTTGCATCATCATAGATTGTTTACCAAATCTCCTCCATGCAACATTATTGCATTGAGTCTCCTAATCTCCAAATGATCCCCCTGGGGACATGACCAAGTTGCTGTGTGTCCCTGCCAAAGTGTCCCCTCAAAGCTGAGGCTGGCCAACTATGAGTAGCATGGGACTGCTTCTCATCAGACCCCATGTACAACAGAACAAAACACTGCCCTGTTTCGTTGCTATGTTTGAGCCCATTGTTGCTCATAATCGTTGCTATGTTTGAGCCCATTGTTGCAGCCACTGTGTCAGTTCATCTAGCTGAAGGTCTTCCTCTTTTTTTTGCTACCCTCTACTTTACCTAGCACGATGTCCTTCTCCAGGGACTGGTCCCACCTGATCACATGTCCAAAGTACGTGAGATGAAGTCTCGCCATCCTTGCTTCTAAGGAGCATTCTGGCTATACTTCTTCCAAGACAAATTTGTTTGTTCTTCTGGCAGTACATGGTATATGTAGCACCATTAGAAATGCAAATTATAGGGCCCCACACCAGACTTGCTGAATTAGAAACTTTGGGCCCGGGGCCCAGCAATCTGTGTTTTAACAAGGCCTCCAGGTGATCCTGATGCACACTCAAGTTTGAGAACCCTGCTGTAGTGGATGCTGTTGGTGCCCTGTCCCCGTCCCACCATGGAGCCTTACCCCTAGCTGCTGTGAGTACTGGCTGTTAAAGGTTCACAGTGGCCCCTTGTCAGGAGAATTGCCCTCTGGCTATTGGGGAGCCCCTTGTCTGAGAGGTTATGAACTGCATTCCTCATCAGGGGCCACAGACTGACTGACTTAAGGGTACAAAAGGCTGCCCCTCTTGCCTCAAGAGAGGACCAATTTGTGCTCCAACCTCCAGGTGGGACCAGGCTGAAGCCAGTCTTCAGCTGAGACCACCTCCTTTTCAGCTTTCTTCCCCTGCCCAACTCTGCTTGCTTCTCTCCTGTTTTCCTGAGAGCACTTCCTCCATAAATCACTTTCACAAGAATTCTCATCTCAGGCTCTGCTGCTGGGGAACTTAGGACAATCGCCCAAAATTAAGTGAGGAATTGAAGGACTTCTAAAGATACTCAAGAGTCCTATATGAATACCTGAAAATAACTAGATAATTATGTAGAATGTGGTTTTTACTAGCTTTTGTGTGTAGACATGGCCGGAGAGGTACGTGGCCACATGCACGGGGAAGAATGCCAGAACTGGAGTGGTGACATTGAATTTCTTTAGTGCGGGTGATGGCTGACCGAGTCCTTAGCATTCCTGTGGCACTTCAGCATCTTCTTTAGTTCATTCTCAGACCTCCAGTGAGGCCGGTGATTAAGGGCTTTTGGCTGATAAGCAGAATGAATCACAATGAGGTGAAGTGATGGCAGAAAGTCAGTTGCTGAATAAAAATGAGCTTCTCTCCCACCCCACCCCACCCCACCTCCGGTAGCCTAGCTGTTTCTCTGATAACCTAATAACATTCATTAGAAGCAATGCCTCACCCCTCACCATCTACTTTCCTTGAATCGACAGGAAGAAAATTTGGAAAAACAGACAGGGCCTCAAGAAAATAAAAGACTAATAGCATAGAAAACAGTTCAATGGTTTCAACTTTATGGTTGCTATGTTTGCATAGAACAAAGTGGAGATTTGACAGTTATCTGAATTATTTGGGTTATGTAGGTTCAGATACCAAAATGGACTTCTTGTTGTTAGTTACTGTTGAGTGGATTCCAACTCATGTCGACCCCATGTGCAGAATAGAACTGCTCCATAGGGTTTTCAAGGCTGTAACCTTTTGGAAGCAGATAGCCAGGCCTATCTTCCAAGGCATCTCTGGGTAGGTTAGAACCGCCAACCTTTCAGCTAACAGTTGGACGTTTAACTGTTTGCGCTACCCAGGGACTTCACCAAAATGGACTACAAGACGTCAATTATCTAGACGCATGGTGCCTGCAAACTGCTCGGAATCTCTTGAGTTGAGTCTAAAGAGATGCTGCCACATTGACTGAGACTGGAAGGTGGGGAGGGCTTGATCTTCAGTGGATAACGTTAGCTCTTACTTGGCCAGGGCTGATACTGCTCTGCATCCTCTAGCACTCTTGGAGTTATTGGACTAGCTGGGGTGGATGAGATACTGGATCTATTGGTCATGTCTGATTCAGGGGTGTATTTAGCACAGACTCCCTGTGCTGAGATACAGATGACTTGTGGATGCAGAATCTCTTGGCTATGGATACATAACCATGACCTTTCATGCTTGGCTCAGTGAATCATTCCACTCAGCAAGCGTTTTTTATTGAATCTCTATTATGTGCTAGCCAGTATACCAGGTGCTAGAGATACAGAGTTGAAAAACACAGATAGTCCTTGACTTCAAGGAGCTTATGGGCCAGTGGGGAAGACAGATGAGTGGAGTAACAGTTACTCTTAGTTTGGTAGTGCTGATGAAGCACGTAGGAGGAGTACTCTGTCCTGCCTGGCTGGTGACTGGGAGAGGGGGCTGGGGAAGGCAGAGCACAGAAACCTTCTCTAATGAAGTGATTCTTGAACAGAGTCTTGAAGGATAGGTAAGAAGGAAGGGCCAGAGAAGAGAAAGGGTCTGGTGGGGAGAGAAGAGGAGGAAACAGTGTCATTCCAGGCAGAAGGAGGCCCTGGATGGAGAGGTGGGACACAAATAGTTCCTTCTGGCTGAAGCGCCAGGTGTGTGTTGGGGGGTTAGGGGAGGAGGAGCGCAGAAGGATGGAGGCTGGGGAGGGAAGCAGGAGGCAGAGCGTGAAGGGCCTGGATGTCATGGGCAGCACTGTGGACTTCACCTAAAGGCAATGTGACATCATCATGTGTATTAATCAGAAGAGTGACAGGATTAGATATTTTAAAAAAAGTCTTTATGACAACAATATGGAGGATGGATCCAGATCTTGATTTTAATCCTAGCTCCTTCTATTATTAGCCATGTAACCTACGACAGTGGAGGCTATGGTGGTTCAGTGGTAGGATTCTCACCTTCCACGTGAGAGATCCAGGTTTGATTTCTGGCCAGTGTACCTCACATGCAACCACTACCTGTCTGTTAGCGGAGGATTGTGTGTTGCTATGATGATGAACAGGTTTCAGCAGAGCTTCCAGGCTAAGACAAACTAGGAAGAAAGGCCTAGTGATTTACTTCTGAAATCAGCCAGTGTAAACACTATGGATCACAATGGTCCCATCTGCAACTGATCATGGTGCAAGACTGGGCAGCATTTTGTTTCATTGTGTGTGGGGTCGCCATGAGTTGGGGGCCGACTCAGTGACAGCTGAGGACAACAACAACCTATATAAGTTAATTTACCTCTCTAAGCCTCACTTTCCCCGTATGTAAAATGGTTGAATGAGTAAACCTTATAAGGTCGTGAGGATTAAATTAGATAAATCAAACCAAACCCATTGCCGTGAAGTCGATTCTGACTCATGGTGACCCCAGGTGTTTAAGAACTGTGCTCCAAAGGATTTTCAGTGGCTGTAATCTTATGGCAATAGATCACCAGGCCTTTCTTCTGAAGCATTGCTGGGTGGATTCAAACTGCCAATCTTTCTGTTAGTAGCTGTCTTGGATTGAATTATGTCCCCCCCAAAAATGTGTGTATCAGTTTGGCTGGACCATGATTCTCGGTATTGTGTGGTTGTCCTCCATTTTGTGATTGTAATTTTATGTTAAAGAGGATTAGGGTGGGATTGTAACACCCTTACTAAGGTCACATCCCTGA
>NW_004443980.1:15439760-15464645 GCF_000243295.1 Trichechus manatus latirostris
GTCCTCCATTTTGTGATTGTAATTTTATGTTAAAGAGGATTAGGGTGGGATTGTAACACCCTTACTAAGGTCACATCCCTGATCCAATGTAAAGGAGTTTCCCTGGGGTGTGGCCTGCACCACCTTTTATTTTACAAGAGATAAAAGGAAAGGGAAGCAAGCAGAGAACGAGGACCTAATACCACCAAGAAAGCAGTGCCGGAAGCAGAGCACTTCCTTTGGACCTGGGGTTCCTGTGTAGAGAACCTCCTAGTCCAGAGGAAGATTGACGAGAAGGACCTTCCTCCAGAGACAGAGAAGGAAAGCCTTTCCCTGGAGCTGACACCCCGAATTTGGACTTCCAGCCTACTAGACTATGAGCAAATAAATTTCTCTTTGTTAAAGGCATCCCCTTGTGGTATTTCTGTTACAGCAGCACTAGATGACTAAGACAGTAGCTGAGCACAAACTGTATGTACCATCCAAAACAAAAAACAAAAAAAAAACAAATCCGTTGCCATCGAGTCAGTTCCAATTCTAACTCATAGCGACCCTATAGAACAGAGTAGAATGGCCCCCATAGGATTTCCAAGGAATGGGTGGTGTAGTTGAACTGCCGACCTTTTGGTTAGCAGCCAGGCTCTTAACCACTGCGTCACAAGAGCTCTTTTGTACCATCCAGGGCCCTTTAAATTAGATAATACCTGTAAAATGTTTAATGCACTGCCTGGAACCAAGTAATCACATGTACATTGTATCCTTATTATTATGCGGCCATCCTAATTTGGATAGTGCCCCTAAAAGCAGACACTTAAACCAGAACTTGGGTGGTGTGGTTGGTGGGTGCATTGTCTTAGTCATCTAGTGCTGCTATAACAGAAATACCACAAGTGGATGGTTTTAATGAAGAGAAGTTTATTTCCTCATAGTCAAAGTAGGCTAAAAGTCCAAATTCAGGACATCAGCTCCAGGGGAAGGCTTTTTCTCTCTGTCAACCTTCTCTTCAGTGTTCCCCCGGACTAGGAGCTTCTCTGCGCAGGGACCCCGGTCCAAAGGACACGCTCTGCTCCCGGCACTCCCTGTCTCTCTGCTCACTTCTGTCTTTTATATCTCAAGAGACTGCCTCAGGACATAATCCAGTCTTGTAGATCAGGTCCTGCCTTACTAACACAACTGCCACCTATCCTCCCTCATTAACATCATACAGGCAGGTTTACAACATACAGGAAAATCACACAGTACCAGGAATCATGGCCTAGCCAAACTGATACACACAGTTTTTGGGGGACATAATGTAAACCATGACAGCCATCAAATCGATTTCTGACTCATAGCGACCCTATAGGATAGAGTAGAACTGCTTCGTAGGGTTTTCTTGGCTGTAATCCTTACGGAAGCAGATCACCAGGTCTTTCTGCCATGGAGCTTCTGGGTGGGTTTGAACTGCCAACCTTTTGGTTAGCAGCCGGGGGCTTACATGCACCCCAGTTAGTTTACTTGGGAGATGATCCCAGGAAACACAAATGAAGGAGTGACAAAAGTGAGACAAGGAAGGGAGAAAAGCCCACAAACGGTGTGTTACTGAGTGGGTTGCCACTGTGGGCAACTGGGGCTCAGATTCACCGGGGACCCTCAGAGGAACTGTGTAGAACAGAGCTCAAAATGGTCCTTCCAAGGGATGGGAAAGCTGGGGTATTTATCCACTGACTCCTGTCCCTAGTTGTTTGAGGGCTGTCCTCTCAGACCTTCGATCCCCAGTACTCCCAGGCTGCCCTGTGCACAGGCTGAATAAGCTTCTGTGGCCCCAACATTGGCGAAAGCCCTCAACAGGTCTCCAGCAGCAGGGACACTGGTGCTTGAGATGGAAACTGTCATAGTGGAATTGACTCCGTCCAACGGCAGCTGAGCTGAACTCAAGAGGGGAGCAGAGGAATATGGGGCAGAACATCGTATCTGCTACAGCAGAGTGAAGGGACAATTAAAAATACTTAAAAGGTTGAATCAATGGGCCTTGATGACTGGATATTGGAAGTAAGAAATAGAGTGAACCTAGTTTGGTGAGTAGTGTCTGGGGTCTTGAAAGCTTGTGAGCAGCCATGTAAGATACAACTATTTGTCTCTGTTCATCTAGAGCAAAAGAGAAACAAGGATATCCAAGATTCAGAGAAGGAACCAGACTATAGGACTAATTGTTCCTATGAACTATTGCCTCTTCTACCTTGAGACCAGAAGAACTAGATGGTGCCTGGTTACTACTACTGAATGTTCTGATCAGGATCACAATAGATAGATCCTGATAGAAAGGGAGAAAAATGTGGAACAGAACTTTGAATTCTTAAAGAATCCAGACTTACTGAACCCATGAGGCTGGAGGAATCTCTGAGACCATTGCCCTGAGATACTCTTTAAGCCTTGAAGCAAAACTATCCCTGAAGTCACCTTTAAACTAAGTAGTAGTTTAGTGTTTAAAAATTATAGAGTGTCACCCTTGAGTACTGCGCTGTTTTAAAAATTATCTATGTGAGACCAAACAGACAACAGCATAGATGAGAAGTCTGGGGGGCAGTGGGTTCAAGTTAATGGGAGTGAAACAAATAGAACAGAAATAATGAGAATGTTGACACAATGTGAAGAATGTAACCCATGTCACTGAAAATTATGTGTAGAAATTTGTGAATGGTAGCATGTTCTGCTGTGTATATTTTCACCAAAAATACAAAAAAAAAAAAAATTAAAAAAAAAAGAAGAAAGAGTGGAGTGTGACAAAAAGAAAGAGAGTGGAGTATTTTGGTTTTGGTCTAAAAATTGCAGTACCATTTACACTTGTCAGAGATGGGTAGTTTGGGGGGTAATGGTGGCAGGGAAGGGAGGATGGTTTTCATTGGGCATGTTGAATCCAAGGAACCATACTGGATTGGCAAACAGAATTTTCCCAGTTCTGTAGTGAAGTATGCAGGTTTCAATTTGACAGGTTGAAATTCCTTAAACAGGCTTTGTGGGAGCAAATCCTGTACTTTGATAATGAATGAAAATCCCCTCTCCACCCCACTAACAGAGTACATTTAATCTATTGGTTTAAGTGATGGCTTTTAAAACAGCCTGGTGTCTCTTTCTACCTGCTGTTCACTTACTAGTTGACTTTGAACCTGTTGGTGAATTCTGTTGCAGATTGTCTCCCTCTGAAGAAAAGGAATAATAAATACTTTTTTGAGTTATTGCATGCCTGTTGAAAACCAAGACAGCTTTTCAAAGCCCTTATGAGTTGTTGCAGAGCACAGTACCACATCAAGTGTTGTATTACTTTGCTTTCAAAACTCGCAGCAGTCCAATTATCCTCGTGTTACTGAATTCAGGACTACAGCGCATATGCTTGTTTCTAAAATGGAATTTTTTATAAGATAAAAGCTTATATCTGCCAAGTGAAATAAGCCAGATATTTAGCTAAATATGGCAGGGAACTCATCCTGATTATAATTTTTTTTCCTCTCCATGTGCGTATGTATTTGTATTTGGAGACATGCATCCTGTTTTTGCTCTATTTCAGAAAGCATTTTTCAATAGACGTTGAAACCACTTACATTTTAATTTTCTGAAGTGGTTTCCTTGATGGATATTTTATTATAGGAAGCACAGGACATCCAAGTCAATGGGGCCAGAGACAAAAATGTGAAAGAGGTAAAGTCTGGCTTTAGCTTTCTCTCTCAAGGTGACTTCTCTCTTCCCCAAGGGCCCTCCCGTATCCTAATGCTCACTGCCATGGTACCCAAGGGTTGATGGCCTCTACCTCCGGATCGACATCTGTGGCACCATCATAAACCTCTTGCAAGTTTACCTGGGATGTTCACTTTAGCCATACTTGTTTGTAGAGTGTTGACTGCTCTACAAGGCAGTGAGTGTGCCTGTGATAATTCACTTTAGCCATACTTGTTTGTAGAGTATTGATCACTCACGAGGGTCTGGTCTACATGACGAAAGTGGAAGAGGTAAAGAAAGCAAATCAGTGTCAGAACAAGGCCAGACATCCTGGGTCCACTCATCTTCCTTAGTGGCTGGGGCTGCCCTGCTAGTTGTGGTGGAGACAGGCTCCAAAGAAAGGCAAGGAAAGAGGAAGTAAGACAGAACATATTGGGTACTTACTATAAGCCAGGTATTGTGCTCAGTATTCCGCATATATATTATCTCATTTAATTTAATAAAGGCATCCCTAGGTGGTGCAAGTGGCTAATGTGCTTGACTACTAACTGAAAGGTGGGAGGTTCAAGTCCACTCAGAGGTGCCTCGAAAGGAAGTCCTGGCAATCTATTTCCAAAAACTCAGCCATTGAAAACCCGGTGGAGTACAGTTCTGTTCTGAAGCACATTGGGTCACCATGAGTCAAAATCAACTAGATAGCGACTGGAAATGTAATAAAACAACTTATTTTCATAAAAATGTGCTTGAGATTAAACATTTCTAGAGAAAAGCAGGCGACTTCTTTCACACAGCCCCTGTTTCTCTGAGAGTCCCTCCCGCTGGCCCTTTGGAGACCCCCTTCTTCTCTTCTCATTTTTGTTTAAACAAACAAGTATTAGGACTGAATCGTGTGTTTGATTTTTTTTAAAGTTCCAAGCAAAAACAAGATATTTTAACGGTCATTTCTCTAAGGAAAAAGAATATCACTGTGGAGTCAGAGAGGTTTTGAAAACGAAATTGTTTGGAATAATGAAATAGCTTACCCAGTACGAAATAAATAATGACAATAACATTTTACTTTTGAAAGACACAAACAGTGAAACACATTCAGAAATTGGACTCTTTGGGACTCTGCCCAAAACCCATTGCTGCTGCACGGGATTATGCATTCATCTGCTCTGCACTTATGGGACTGGCTCAGGGAGCCCTGGTGGCACAAACAGTTAAGTGCTCCTCTGCTAACCCTAAGGTTGATGGTTGGAACCCACCCAGCCACTCTGGGGGAAAGACCTGGCGATCTGCTTCCGTAAATGTTACAGCTTAGGAAACCCTATAGGGCGGCTCTACTCCATCACATGGGGTCTCTGTGAGTCGGAAATAGACTCGCGGGCACCTAACAACAACACCACCACCACGCTGGCTAGAGTCCCTCCTCTGGGGCCTGGCCATCATGGTTCTGGATGAACAGGTTTCTTTCAGGACCTGAGGCCTGGAAAGTCTGAGCTTGTCAGGCGCATGTGCAGCTCGGTTGCCTGCAGAAACCGCTGAACTTTGCACAGGCAGTGGGTGGCGAAGCACTTGTGTGTGCCTACCCTGCTGTTCAGCTTGGAGCCACCACTGGTTTCAATTATGACTTCAACAGGCAGCTTGGAGGGCTCCTCCATTCATTACGGTGCCTCACGCTCTATAATTAGTAATAAAGGAACACAGGCACTTCACAAATACAAAGGGCTAAACAATCAT
Source organism: Trichechus manatus latirostris (assembly GCF_000243295.1). Lineage (NCBI taxonomy): Eukaryota > Metazoa > Chordata > Mammalia > Sirenia > Trichechidae > Trichechus > Trichechus manatus. The sequence continues at coordinate 15,445,155 of NW_004443980.1, forward strand.
CAGGCAGTAAAGGCAACCCATCAGGACTTTTCCACCTAACTCTTTCAAGTTTATTTAAAAAAAGATGCAACTTTTCTCACTACATCATTTAATTTTTCTGCAGTAAATAATCTGGGCTTGAATCTCACCCTGGCCAATCACCTGGTTATGATTTTGGGCACTTTTACCTGACCTCCTGGTGCAAAATGGAGATGATACTTCCCTTCTCATGGGGGTGGTTGTGAGGATGAACTGTCTTACAGAGTGCTTTGTATGGAGCTCCACTCATATAAAAGATCACTCGGGAAATGCTAGCTCTCGTTATTATCATTTTAATTTGCAAATGAAATGAGTGCGTAGAGTTAAGACAGGCACAGGTATTCCTGAAGCCCTTGGAAATATTTGGCTAGACAGGAATAACAGGAATTATAGGGAAGGGTAAATAGTTTTTTTCCTCTCTCTTTGTATATATGACCTTATAACTCTAGAATATGTGTGTGTGTGTGTGTGTTTTAACCTTCTATTATATACGTTTTCAGATACAAACACATAAATTGGAGAAATTGGTATAATGAATCTTCCTACATGCACCCATACCAGCACTGAAAAATACCAATATTTTATCAATCTGTTTTCATATTCCCACCCCTCCTGTTCTTTTCCTAGAATATTTTAAAGCAAATCCTAGGCATCATGCCATTTCACCCATAAACTTGAGTGTTTTTTTAATACCAACATCCCTGATATGCTGAGAGCTCATTGGGACTATGTCTTCTTTACCTTTGGCCTCTAGCTCCTAGAGGAGTTATTGACAGCTTGTAAAACTCTACGGATGTTTGCTTGATAAATGAACAACCTAGACTTGGCTTTCCTCCACTTTTTGGTAGATGCTCAATAAATATTTGTTTAGTGAATAAACAAGGGCAGAAATTTTATAGAATGCCTGATATATATGAAGATGCACACATTTTTTTTTTAAAAAAACCAACAAGTATTTGTAATAATTGGATGAGATTTCCCAATACTTGATGTCTCACAGGTTTAATATTGCCATGAACAATAATTATCTGAACTAGTTCAAATAAATAGAACTTGAAAGAAGGCTTAATTCTGGTACTCAGATTATTTGTGGATGTCTGACTATAGGTAACGTCATGAAAAGCAATTTGCAGATTCTTCAAACACATGACAAATCCTTTATTACTGTGCTTATAAGTGACACGGTTTACAGAAATCCAAATGTAATTAAATAACATTGACTTGAAATCTACCACAGACTCAAGATACACAAGTTATACTTGGCAAGGCAAAACTTCTCAAACACTAGATTGTTTCAGGTGAAAGGTGATTTCCATTAAGTAATTCCAACAATTTTTTTTTTGTCTTACAGACAGTTCCTTTGGCAATAACTTCCACTTTAGCTTTTATTATATAAAAATATAACAAAATTTAATTATATACAAACATTACATTACACAATGTACAGGTTAAAAACACTAAGAAAATGGCAAGCCACAAGTGAAATTAAAATCCATAGCATGATAAGAAAAATTAAATACTGCACACATTTCATAAAAATTACATTAACTACTTTTGTTTGTTTGTTTGCAAATACCAAACAGTACCAACGTGATTGGAAACAGCTTCCAACAACTTCATTTTAAGGCACATCTTGCATATTTATATATACAACACTGAAACCGGTCATTTAATTTAGGGGTTTCTCCGAGTGACCTGTATATGTGTGAAGACATGCAGCGTGGGATTAAACATTTTCATTGGCCCCCTTCTTTGGGGACAGGTACCTTCCAGGGGGGGACTGGTAGAGGGGCACGCTGATCTCCTGCAGGTCTGGGAGCCTCCCCGGGCGGGGTGGGGAGAGCAGAGTGACTGTCCTGTCATAGTCCCTGTGTAGCACTTTCTCATAGACGCTCTGTAGCCCCACTGTCTTGGGCAGCTGGGCCTGGTAGTAATTGTCCCTACGCAGGGGGTCCCGAGGCAGGGACGTGCTCTTACAGAAGGTGGACATCTGCGCTGGTGGGTGAGGCGGGGGAGGCGCATTGGGCCCCCCGCAGGAGGGACTCCAGCATCGGTCAGAGTGGCCAAGGATCTTACACTCCGCGGTGCACGCCCACAGTCCTAACATAAAAGCGAAGGAGAAAGAGCATGATGATTATTACTGGGGTTACACACACCTCCGCCTCCATCTTCAGAATGTCACACAGGGTTCAGGGCGGCTGAAAAGAAAAGTGTGTATGAAGATGAACACTGTGACTCGATTTGAAAGGCGCATCGCCTCCTGTGAAAGCACCTTAATAGCTAGCTGGCCCAGCATCTTCTGCAGGAAGCAAAAAAAGTCGGTAAGCAAAATTCCCTTCCTTAGCTGGCTAGCACCACCCCTCCCTCCGCCTAACACGGTGGCAGAGTGCTTTGCTCAAATGGTGAAGCTGCCTCGACTGGATATTTTGAAATTTACTGTCTGAGGCGGGCCTGGCTTCGCAATTTGAGGACTGGGAAAAATTGGGGAGAGAGAGGGAGGCTGCGAACCGAGATGAGAGGAGGGAAGCAAGATGGGAGGGGGAGAACTTGGTGGGGAAGAAGAGTCCTCACCACTCTGCATGTGGTTGATGAGATCCTTTTTCAGAGCGTCCCCACTGATGTCGGAATCGCTGTCGTTGAAATCACTGTCCCCTTTGCCGCTGTCTTTGCCGCTAAACTTCTCTGCTTCTCGGCCAGAGATGGTGTTGAACGAGTGCCCCTTCCAGACAGCCACAGGGGGCGCCGGCTCCTTCCCAAAGCCGGGGGAGGCAACGTAGGGCTGCAGCAGGGAATGGGGTGGGGTGGAAAGTTGGAAAAGGGGAAAAAAAATAAAAAAGTACCATAAATCAAGCGTCTCCTGAGCGCGACCACCCCAAGCCCTCCTGTCCCTTCCCCCAGCCTGTCCGCGGAGCACGGAGATGGGTGCCCAGCCGAAGGAAGGCCTCACCTCGGCGTGCGCGCCGCGGAGCCGCTGCTGCCCCTCGAAGTGACAGGCGCTTTCCCCCGTGGCGCTGCCGCCCTCCGAGCCCGGCACTTCGGCCGCGGCGACCGCGGGTGGGGGCGCGTCGGCCGCGGGGCTGCCAAAGGGCGCTTTGCCGCTGCCAGGGAAGGTGAGCACGTCGAACATGTTGGGCCGGGGCCCGGCTCCCCGGGCGGCCTCCTCCGGGGAGCCGGGAGCCGAGGCTCCGCCGCCCGCCGCCCCGGGCAGCTCTTCCCGGAGGCCCCCCCCTTTGCGCACCTCCTCCTTGCGGCGGTTGCAGGTGGTGGCGATGGCGATGATGGCGGCGAGCAGCAGGGTGCAACTCCCGGCCAGCACGATGATGACGATCAGCGGCGTGTCCCATTGCAGCGCCGGCCCCGACGCCCCGAGCCGAGAGCCCGGCGGGCGGGAGCGCTCCGTGCCCCCTGCACTGCCGGGCCCTTCCGGCCCGCGCTCTCCGCCTGCTGTTACTACGAAGCTGACGGCGGCGCTAGTGGAGAGAGGGGGGCGGCCGCCGTCGGAAACAACCAGCAGCGCTCGAAACACGCGGCCGGGCAGCTCCTGCGAGAGGTCGCCAGTGAGCACGATCTCGCCCGTGCGGCGGCCGATAGCGAAGGCTTCGCGGGGCTCCTGCTGCAGCAGATCGAAGGCCAGCTCTCCGTTGGCGCCGTCGTCCGCATCCCGCGCCTGTACACGCGCCACGGCCGAGTCCCTTGCTGTGCGTCCGAGCACTGCCACTTCCAGGGAGCCGTTGGCGGGCGCCGGGTGCACCAGGACGGGAGCGTGGTCGTTCTGGTCTAGCACCCGCACTTGCACCAGGGCGCTGCTGGAGAGCTGAGGGGAGCCGCCGTCGCTTGCCTGGATGCGCACGTCGAGCTGGCGCAGCGCCTCATAGTCGAAGCTACGCAGAGCGTAGATGGCCCCAGTGGCCGGGTCCACCGAGACGTAGGTGGACACCGCGCCCCCGGCGCGGCCCACCTCGGCTTCTAGCAGCCGGTAGGTGACCTGCCCGTTGCGTCCCAGATCCGGGTCCCGGGCGGCTACCGTGGCCAAGTAGGCGCCGGGAGGGTTATTCTCGCGCACCGACACATCGTAGACCGGCCGCGTGAAAAGCGGCGCGTTGTCGTTCTCGTCGCCCACGCGCACCGTGTAGGGTCGCACGGTGCGCAGCGGGGGCATGCCACGGTCCTCTGCCACCAGCGTCAAGTTGTACTCGGCAATGCGCTCGCGGTCCAGCGACGCCGCGGTCACCACCAAGTAGCTACCCGCGTAGGCTGGCTGCAGCCGAAAATGCTCGTGCCCGTAGAGGGCGCAGCGCACCTGCCCGTTGGCGCCCGAGTCCCTGTCCGAGGTGCTGACCAGCGCCACCAGGCTCTCTCGCGCCGCTCCCTCCGGCACCAGCGAGGTGGCAGCAGCCTCCGGAGCCCCAGACCCCCCCAACGAGGTAGCGTCCGACCCCCCAAGAGCAGCGGCGGCCGTGGCGAAGGGTGAGGCGGCGGGCGCGCCAGGGGCGGCTAGGGGGGTGATGGAGATGTCGGGCGCGTTGTCGTTGACGTCGCGGATGCGCACGATGACCTTGCAGGTGGCGGCGCGGGGCCCCGGGCCGCGGTCCTGCGCCCGCACGTCCAGCTCGTAGGTGTCCTGTCGCTCATAGTCCACGGGCCCAGCCAGGGTGAGGCGACCGGAGCGCGGGTCGAGCCGGAAGAGGCGGCGGGCCTCGGGCGGGGTTCGGGCGCCGAAGGAGAACACCACGTCGCCGTTGGGGCCCTCGTCGGGGTCGGCCGCGTCCAGGTCGAGAAGCAGCGAGCCCACGGGCGCGTCCTCCGCCAGCTCCACCTCGGCTACGGCGCCCTGAGGGAACGCTGGGCTGTGGTCGTTGGCGTCCAGCACGCGCACGCTGAGGGCCGCCGTGGCGGAGCGCGGCGGGCGACCGCCGTCCTGGGCCACCAGCTCCAGGCTGTAGGCGGCCTGGGTCTCGCGGTCCAGCTCCTGCAGCAACACCAGGTCGGCGCACTGGGCGCCGTCCGCGCGCGTCTGCAGCTCCACGCGGAACGGGCTGTGCGGCTCGGCCAGGTGCACGCTCTGCAGCCCGTTGCCGCCCACGTCCTCGTCTACAGGCACCTCCAGGGGAATGCGCGTGCCCACGGCCGCGCCCTCGGACACCTCCACGGGGATCTGGGCCCGGGGAAAGCGCGGCGCGTGGTCGTTAACATCCCTCACCTCCACCTCCACGTGCACCAGCCGGAACTGCTCCTGCGAGAAGCTGACCACGTCGAAGGCCAGCACGCACTGCGGGGCCCGGCCACACAGCCGCTCGCGGTCAAGGCCCGCGTCCCCGACGGTCAGCTGCCCGTCGCCCTCGCGCACCCGGATCAGCGAGCTGTTGAACTGCTTCATCAGGCGGAAGCTTGTGTCTCCGGACACTTTCATATGCAGGTCCTCCGCCAGGATGCCGATGACCGTACCGGGGGCGTCTTCCTCGAAGGTGCTGTATCGCACTGTCTTGCTCTGGGCCACTGAGAGCACCCAGCAGAGACTGCAGAGCTGCAAGAGGAAAAGGCAGGGGCTGCCCCCGCGCTTCCCAGGGCTCATGCTGCCGGCCACAACTGCTATTCCAAAAGGCTGAGCAAGAGAGTCCTCTCTGGTTTGCAGGTCCGGGCGTGAGTCCTAGAAGCCCCGGAGCAGGCTCTTCGCGAGCCTTGTGCGGGAGAAGTCTGCGGGTTGCAGCTCGGCGGCTCCAGCGGGCTCTGAGGACGCGCGGACCCGCCCTCACCCAGCGCCTCTCCCTCCTTTCACAGGAGCTGCGCCGCCGCGCGCCGCCTCCGGCTTTATAGCCGCCGATATGCAAATCGCCCGAGCCCGGCAGCCAATGGCGGCCTCGCCCTCGCGCCGCTCCTCCGCCAGCCTCCGACAATCCCTTTATTGTGGAAAGGCTTAGAGGGGAAAACAAGAGAGGAAAATTAGGGAATCTTTCCTTTGTTTCTTTAACTCCTTTTGCTTTCTCCCTTTTTCCTGTCAGCACCCTGCATGTAGAGGAGTTGGCACAGGGCGCTAGGAGTAAATGGGACCGATGGTTTTGTTAATGGTACCCCTCCCTGCCGGCTGCTTGGACTGAATGAGAAGATCCTGAGGTTTCGCCCCAGTAGCTCGGGCCCCCCACCTGCTGTCTGCATTTTGTATCTCCAAGGCTTCCAAACACTCGCAGCCCCCTCTCCACAGACGCTTATTCTGCCGGGCGAGGTTCTGCTCGTCTTCTCTCCCCGCTTCCCACAGAGCCCGGAATAGCCTATCGATTAAGGAGCCTGAAGGATAAGGGGAAACTGATTTTGTTCAAATTTGTGTATGCAATTGTGTTTTGCTCGTGTGAGCCTCGGTGATCAGAGCTGCCATTTCCCTTTCAGAAAAGAGCCCTGCGATGTGTTAGTATGCATGTCACTGGCCAAATGGCTTTCTTAAGCCCTGGGCGCTAGCACGCAAGGAGAAAAAAAAAAAAAGTTCCAAATAGGATTTAGCATAAGCTTGAGAAGATTTGGAAAGGTTTCAAAGATCAGACTGTATCAGAGGCTTATGAAGCCCTCGTTAGCAGTGAAAATAGAATGGCGTGGCAGGCATCCCATTGGAGGCCCCAATGTCTGTATTATTTCACTGTGACAAGCTAAGGGGAGAGAAAGTTGAACAGTTTCCACAGCGGAGTTGGGCTAACTTGAATATAATGAGCAAACGCCGCATGTATCCATTATGTTCCTCTATTCATCCCCAATCACTGCCATAACTCTCGGGCTAAACGATGATGGGCGCTGAATTCCACACAATACCCAGCTCGTATTAAAGCGCATTTAGAGAACTTCCCCCCCTGATGCCCTGTTCCGCCTATTTAGGGGATTTTCTTTCTGTTCTAATAGGGCCGCTCTGGGAAACAACAGTCGTCCCGTTCCAGAAGAACAAAACACAGCATGAGATTGAAACCTGGCACGAACCTGGGGCAACGAAACCATCTGCCTACCGAAGTGTGGAGCTCCGGCACTGCCGAGCTCTGGGCTGGGCGGGTACCAGGGCTGACCCAGGGCTGCGCTGCCCCCACAGGTGTCTCCCTCTTCTCTCACCCTGAAGGCCAGAGAAACGGGCTCCAATCCGGAACAAGATGGATTTTTAACGGATTCATAGTGAAGGGCTTTATTGAGTAGGCTATGCAAATACACACAAAGGCGGAGAGGTAAAAACACAAGTCACACACTTGAAGAAATTAGAAAAGGCGAAAAGTTTGATAAGCAAACTGCATTTAGTAAGCGTTCTTCTGAATCCTGATTTTAGTTCTGCTGCCAGCGTCCTATCCATGTTTCCCTTTTACCTCAAACCCTAGGGAATGTGTTTTGGGGTCTACCCCCAGAAGAACAGGAGTACCCCCAGAGTAAGGGGACCAAGCAGGGAGCTGGGAGGGCGGTGGGAGTGGGGAGGATGAGGAATGTCCTCGAGTTCTCAGAGAACAGAGAATAATAGCCCCTAAAACCCCAAACCAAACCCATTGCCGTCGACATGATTCCTACTCATAGCGACCCTATAGGACAGAGTAGAACTGCCCCATAGGGCTTCCAAGGAGTGCCTGGTGGATTCGAACAACCAACCTTTTGGTTAACAGCCATAGCTCTTAACCACTACGCCACCAGGGTTTCCAATGCAACCCCAGGCATCAATAAATAAAAGCTCGTATGAGATTGGGAAGAGGAGCGGTAGATAGCTTGGAGCTTCCTCAGAGCGGTTGTGCTCTCGGTTCCCTTCCCTGCCTCCTTCACCTTGCAGCCCTCGGAATGCATCTGCAGCGGCGAGAGGATGTGGAAAGCACGCCCCTCCCCTCTTCCCCACAGAAGTCCAGTTTCCAACCTTCTCTTGAACTTTTTTCCCTCCCAAATGCCATTTAATGTCTTTCTCTCTCCCCGCCCCCACCCAATATTCCTCGGGGATCTGCGCAGGCTAAAGAACCTTCTACTTTCTTTCCAGTCCCCGAAACAACCCACACACCCCCCCCCCCCGGGGACTGCTGGTGACCTTTGGCGCTCTCAGGGTCCTGCCCTCCCTCGCCTTTCTCCCCCTGCAAGCCCAGACAGGACCATATTCAGAACTCCACAGACGGACAGCGGCCTCTGCGCTTCCGCTCGGGTAACCAGGCGCCATCAGGCAGGCGCTGCGCGGCGCTACAGGGCCGACAACCGGTCGGGGGTGTCACTGGGGTTGGCGTCCGCGCTGTGGGCTTGCCATCGGGATTGCAGCGAAAAGGTGACTTGAGTTGTTCTCTTGAGCAGACAGCTGCCCAGATCCTGGCTGTCAGTCGCTGGGAGGCCAACCCACGACCTGCGCCCCTGCGCCTCGCGCTCTGTTATTACGCACTTGCGCCTCGCGATTCTGGGCTAGGTGGCCGGAGTCCGGCCTCAGCTGTTTAAGTTTATGTGTTTTCTGCTTGGCCAGAGCACTTGGAACTACCTGCTATTATTACTCAAAGCTCTTCCACTTTGAGTGGAAATGGCATGCTCATTCTCAAGGCTGAAATAAACGAAGGCGTGCTTGGAGGAGGAAAAAGGAAGAGCCGGAAAGCAGGCAAAAGCCAAGAGGCGGGCAGAGGGGTGTGTGATGGCAGTGAGTGCAAGGAGCCGGTTCGCTGCATTTTATCCGCTGCCACGTTCTAGGCCGCTCGGAAGTGGCAACGACAGCGGCGGCGCCGGGCAGCGCGGAGCCGGTGGCGGGGAGCCGGGAGCACCACGGCCGCGCCGGAGCGCAGAGGCCTTTCAGAGCAGCCGAGGAGGTGTGAAGGCACGCGAGCAGAGTGAGCTCCAGCTCCGCCGCCCGCAGCAGCTAGATTATGGAAATATGTTTTAAAATAGCGCATCAGCCGGCACAGCAACTCCCCGGGGAGGAAAAATGTCCGGGAAGGGGGGAGGAGGAGGGGGACTCGCCCGCCCGTCCGCCCCGGCGATGATCCCGGCCCCACAAAAGCCGCTCCAATCGCCTTGTTATCATACCAAAAGGCCAGCGCAAGGCTCAAAGGAGTTCCTTTCTCTCGGGTTTAGCAACTTCGCCGGCAACTGTCTCGCAATCCTGAGAACAAACACGGCCCCACAATGGCCGGCGTTTTCTCGGAATGCAAACGGTGCGGGCTCCGCAAAGCTGCGTTTCTGTTACCGAGCCTAATGCGTGCTTTGTGAAACTCGCGTGCAGACCCCGAAATTGACACGGGTGTCACGTGACGGATTAGGGCTCGAGGAAAGTTTTCAAAGCAGCGACATTGGGGGGCTCAGCCTGATCTGCTATCTTCCACAGTTTAGCGGGAAAGAAAATCAGGATATATTCTCGTATGTAATAGGATTATTTTTGCCATTTCAAGTTCTATACAGCATGTAATTTATTTTTAATTAGGATTATATCTACCAGGAAAGGGAACTAGACTTCGCTGGAAAGTGTAATTCTAAGGATGGATGGAGAGAGGTTATTTTTTAACCTTTTAACTTTTTTTTTTTTTTTAAGCTCAGGACCCATGGTTTTCCTTACAGGCTCACTACATCAGGTAAACCTCCCAGGGAAGTTTACAGCAAGTGCTCAGCCAAACCGAGGCAGTTCTTCGGTGCATACAATTAATTCTTGGGGAGAAACCACACTTTGCAAAACAGCTCTGAGAATTCCTAAATGGCGGGATTTTACTGGGGTTGGCTCTCTGGAAGTGCAGCCAGATACTTCTTTCCTGCATTCCAAATGCTTACTCTGTTTTATTTTTAAAGTCCTGTTTGTGTGTGTGTATACATATTGGGCTGTCAATACTGGCAAAGTGACTTTTAAACTTCATACAGAACCACAGAACAGCATCCCCCATAGCCCCATTCAAACTCAGCAGTCAGACAAAGAGACAGTTTTGGGGGTGAACGTAAATGGTTTTTTTTTTTTTTTTTAAAATTGTGATTTAGGTGAAAGTTTACAGAGCAAATCAGTTTCTTATTAAACAGTTAATAAGCAAATTGTTTTGTGACATTGGTTGTCAACTCTGCAATGTGTCAGCACGCTCTGCTTTTCCACCCTGGGTTCCCTGTTTTATTGGTCCACTTTTCCTGTCCCTTCCTGCCTTCTTGTCTTTGCTTTTGGGCTAGTGTGCCCATTAGTCTTGTATACATGACTATGAAGCACGTACCTCACGTGTGTTACGGTTGGCCCTATAGACCTGTCTAATCGCTGCCTCAAGGGTGAACCCCAGAAGTGACTTCAGTACTGAGTTAAAAGGGTATTCGGGGGCATACTCTTGGAGTTTCTCCAGTCTCTGTCAGACCAGCAAGCCTGGTATTTTTATTTTTGTGAATTTGAATTTTGTCTTACATTTTTCTCCTGCTCTGTCCGGGACCTTCTATTGCGATCCCTGCCAGAGCAGTCAGTGGTGGTAACCAGGTACCATCTAGTTATTGTGGGCTCAGTCTGCTGGAGTTTGTGGTAGTTGTGGTCCATTAGTCCTTTGGACTAATCATTCCCTTGGGTCTTTGGTCTAAGGTAACTGTTCTTTTAAACGTTGATTTTGGATTGATCCAAATGCCAGATGCTCACAAATCCTAGAACATTTCCAGGCCTTGGACCACTCATCCTTTTGTGTGTTCTGTGAGTCAGGACACTCTGGGAGACTGACTTTACTCAATAAGTAGCAGAGCATAAAAGCTATGGACTGCAGGCTCTGGAACCAGATTGTTGTTGTTAGGTGCTGTCAAGTCTATTTTGACTCATAGCTACCCCATGTGACAGAGTAGAACGGCCTCATAGGGTTGTCTAGACTCTAAGTCTTTATGGGAGCAGACCTCCAGGTCTTCTCTCGTGTGGAGCTGCTGGTAGGTTCAAACGGCCAACCTTTTGGTTAGCAGCTGAGCGCTTAACCGTTTGTGCCACCAGGGCTCTGGAATCAGACTGCCTGCGTTCAAATCTGAACATTACCACTGAGTAGCTGTGTGACCCCAAGCTAGTTACTTGATATCTCTGTATCTTGGTTTCTTTATTCACAAAATGGATATAATAGGACCTTGTAATCGACTCGACAACACCAAATAACAACAAAAGTTGTCTTGAGGGTTGCCTAAGATAATACAGTATTGGGTGCATTGGAAACCCTGAAAATACGTTGATCATTTCCTTTTAAAGTACAGGTAGTCCCTGACGACGTAGTTCAGTTACCATGAACCGTACTTACCGCCATATAGATATATATATAGTACATCTTAACATTAGTAATATGTATTACATACAATGTTGCAGCACGTAATTTGCTGATGTTATCATTCTCAGATGTTCACTTGCAGATGTTTATATGTAATGTTTCCAACCCCCAAAAACAAATAAAGATAGGATTTACAAAGATACTGATAGTAAAAGGCAATGATCATGAAAACTAAAAAAAAAAAAAAATATCCTACTTAGGTCAGAACTGACCTGATGAAGTCATCAGAATGGAACTCCGCATCGTCAGCTGGGGCCTACCTGTATAGGGAAGAAACATCAGCGACCATCGTCTTATTTTAGAGGTGAGGAATTTGTTCGGAAAGAAAAACAACTACCCTTTCCTTGTCGGCTTTTTTGCTTCTGTAACAACTGCCCTCTGATCCCTTCCCCACCCCACCCGCCCCCAGACATAATAGTAGCTATAGTGGTAAGTACATAGATTCTCAAAGGCAGGAGAGGATGCTCCTATTAGGGCTCCAGCAACTATCGTGCCCTCATGTTATTTGAAATCTTTTTACTCTCTGACTGAGATTAAATGATGACAAAATGGAGTTTTCAGTAGCCTTTATACCCACACATTTTCACAAAAGCCATATGTTATGACTGAAACCGCATACCAAACCAAAAAACCAAACCCGTTGCTGTTGAGTTGATTCTGACTCATAGTGACCCTATAGGACAGAGTAGAACTGCCCCAACAGGGTTTCCAAGGAGCCCCTGGTGGATTCGAACTGCCAACCTTTTGGGTTAGCGGCTGTACCTCTTACCCCCTATGCCTGAGATACCAATATTGTTGTTGATTTTGTTTTTGCCGTTGATTTGTGACTTAGGAGACCCCATGTGTTACAGAGTAAAACTGCCCCATAGGGTTTTCTTGGCTGTAATCTTTATGGAAGCAGATCGCTAGGCCTGTTTCTTCTCTGGTGCTGCAGGGTGAGTTAGAACCGCAACCTTTTTTGGTTACCAGCCCAGCGCAAACCATTTGCATCACCCAGGGACCTTGAGATACCAATATTTAGTGGACAGCGACCTCTGTGGGTTTCCACCCAATAGCACATAACTCCAGTCTAATCATGCTATGAGTCAGAACTGACTCGACGGCACCTAACAACAACAACGATCATGAGAAAAATCCAAATTGAAGGACTTTATACAAAATACCTGAGTACTCTTCAAAACTGTCAAGGTCATCACAAACAAGGGTCATCTGAAATGGAACAGCCAGAATGGAAATAATGAGAACGTTCACCCATTGTGAAAAAATGTAACCAATGTTACTGAACAACTTGTGTAGAAATTTTTGAATGGTAACCTAAACTGCTGCGTAGACCTTCACCGAAAACACAGTAAAATAGGATTAAAAAACAAAACAAAAAAAAGTCTGACAAACTGTCACAGCCAAGAGAAGCCTAAGGAGACATGACAACTACATGGAATGTGGTATCCTGGAACAGAAATAGGGCATTAGGTTGAAAACGAAGGAAATCAGCATAAAGTATGGATGTTAGTTAATGATGGACCCCTGGTGGTGAAGTAGTTAAGCGTTCAGCTGTGCAGCTGCTAACCAAAAGGTCAGCAATTTGAATCCACCAGCAGCTCCTTGGAAACCCTATGGGGCAGTTCTCCTCTGTCCTATAGGGTCTCTATGAGTTGGAATCAACTTGATGGCAATGAGTTTTTTGTTAGTTAATGATAACGTATCAGTATTGGTTCATTATTGTGATGTATGTACTATACTAATGTAAGACTTTAATAACAGGGAAAACTGGATGTGGGGTATATTGGAACTCTGTATTATCTTTGCAATTTTTTGGTAAATCTAAAACTTATAAGAGTTTACTGAGCAAACAAAATAAAACAAAAACAAGGGAACTCATAGACCCTGCCAGCCCTCAGTCAGGGATGATTGAAGAGAAGCAGACAGCAACCAGGTATGAGAGGTGCTGTGATGCAGCCCACACCGCTGCTGATCACAGGTGGCTGTCCATGGTCTTGTGGGAGAGTGAGATACCTGGACACAAACCACAGAACCCCAAGAGCAGCCGTGCAGGTGTGCACTGCATGACCGTATGAGCCCAGAGCAAGGAGGCTCAATCGCTCTGGGGAGCAGGATGCTTCTAAGAGAAGGTGACATTTGAGCTGAATTTTGAAGGATGAGTAGAAATTAATCACAGGTAGTAAGGGAGGGGTGTCCCTGGGTGGTGCAAATGATTAAAACACTCAGGTGCTCACTGAAAAGCTGGAGGTTCGAGTCTACCCAGAGGAGCCTCAAAAGAAAGCCTTGGTGATCTACTTCTGAAAAACTAGCCATTGGAAATCCTGTGGAGCACAGTTCTACTCTGACACACATGGGGTCACCGTAAGTCAGAATCGACTAGATGGCAGCTGGTTTTAGAAGGGGAGGGGCCAAGAGCAGAGATGAATAGGGCATTCCCCGCAGAAGGAACAGCAAATGTGGTGTCACAAAGGTGGGAGGGCTGGGGTGTAGGGTGCAATGAAAGGAAGTGGTGGGAGCAGAGGAGTGAAGAAAACCAGGGCTTCAGCAGGCAGGGGCCTCAGGTGCCAGGTTAAGAAATTTGGGTTTTATTCTTAAGGCAATGGGGAGCTATTGAAGGACTTCATTCCTGAAATCAGTAGGTTCTCTAGGGTGAAGAGAAGGGCAAAAGCAGTGCAGGGAAAGGGAAATGGAGCAAGAATCCCAACCTGGTGGAATTAGGTCTGGAAGGAATGTGAAGGACAACTTTCTGAAGGGGCTGGCTAGGAAACACAGACTAGGTAGTGGTAAGTCGAATCCCAAGAAACTCAAGGAAAAGGAGGATGCATTGAGATAGCACTTGCTTGGCTATGGGTTAAGCCAGAGAATTGTTAACTGAAAGGTTGAAGTTCAAGTCCACCCAGAGGTGCCTTGGAAGAAAGGCCTGGTGATCTACTTCTAAAAAATCAGTCATCGAAAACCCTATGGGGCACAGTCCTACTCTGACACACATGGGGTTGCCATGAGTCGAAGCTGACTCCACAGCAACTGGGTTTTTAATGTGTGAGTCCCACCTTCTTCTAGCCAGAGGGAGCTGAGTCAAGTGTGTGGGAGGAGCTGGTTGGTGGTGGTCCAGCCATGGATATTACTGCGGAGAACTCAGACTCCTCCTGGGAGCCTCCTCTTGGATATAGGTGAACAGCAGTAGGAGGGAGGTTTCCTTTTTGCTCAGAAAGCTGGGTCTTCTCTGGGTTCCACCAGGAACAAGTGCAGGGTCACCTCAGTGTATCTTCGGTTAGAAGTGTGTCCAGGACAAATGGTTCCTTGGAGGTGGGAGGGGGTGGAAGCCAGGTGTCCTACAGCTGTCCATGGCCTGGGGGTGTGACGAAGAGTTGACATTTCCTTTATAACTCCAGGGATTCTCTGCGAAGGAGGAATAATAATTTGCCCGAAGCCTTTTCATTAGAGGATGTGGAATATGGAATGTGGTCTGGGCTCCTAGGACCTCATTTAAGTTTTATGCACACTTTGAGCCAGAACTAGGACAGATTACAGAGTTCATGGTGAAGGAGAGAGGTTATAGATAACCAACCACTACTCATCTGTCAGTTTGTCTTACTGGGGTGGCTTGAGTGTTAATGTGATGCTGGAAACTAAAGCCACTGTATTTCAAATACCAGCAAGCTCACCCATGGTGGATAGGTTTCAGGAGTGCTTCCAGATTAAGATAGACTAGGAAGAAAGGCCTGGTGATCTACTTCTGAATATTAACCAGTGAAAACCCATTAGGTCACAACAGAATACTGTCCAACTCACTTGCCTTGGCCATATCATCAGGAGGGATCATCAGGAGAACATCATGTTTGGTAAAGTAGAGGGCCAGTGAGGGTGATGGAGACCCTTGGTGAAATGGATTGGCACTATAGTCACAATGATGGACTTGAACATATTGATGATTGTGAGGATGTTGCAGGACTGGGCAACATTTTGTTCTGTTGTAGTCAACTGGCAGCTATTTATCTCTCTATATAACCAAAGGAGCCCTCGGCGAGGAGCAAAAGAGCCACAAATCTCTGCTTAACCGTGTACAGGAGTTCTGTAGTTAGATAAATTGGATGGATTAATTGCTTTCAGAGCCTAAAACATGTTGCTGCAGATTTAGGGTTTTCTTATTAACAAATCCTACGTGATTCAAAAGAAATTAAAGCAGGAAGCTAGAGCTTTTTCAAGGCAGAGAGAATTTTAAATAATTGACCAGGCTTTTTCTTTTCCCCTCAAAGTCATTGTTCTGTGAGTGCAGAAGACTTCTGACTAGGGCCTTCCTTTGCATCTGATGGCTTGAACCCACCTCCTCTGGTGGGCCACGATCCACGTTTGAAAAGAAAATGAAGTGTGCGTGGCTGCCTGGACCCCAGAGCCCTGGCCCCCGGCTCTGCCAGGGCATGGCAGAGGCTGGCGTTATAAATTTCTCCGCAGATCTGAGAGTAGTTCTAGGCCGTTGATCTCACGTCACCCAGAATTGAGATGGAGTGACGGCTGATAAACTGCATGGTGACAGGCTATGGCCTTGGGGGAAAAAAAGGTCCAGACGTGCGGACGCCGCCACCACCACTGCACTGATGGATAAGTTATGGGCCCCCCAACTCCTCTCAGTGTGGATTTTTTTGCCTTGCCGTTTTAGAAGCATTTATTTTCAGGTAATTTTACAGGCATCTCTTTGTCCTTCAGAGGTGCTTTGGTCTATGAAATGTGTCACAGAATGTACATAAAATCTTTCTTGTAGGTATTGCTTGTTGCCCCTGGAAGTCCCCATAGCCCTGCTCATAGGACTAAGCCCTTAGGAGGCTTTCACCTGAGAGTTCGGGAAACCTTGGTTGCAAATCTCCTTCCACTTGGTTAAGAGCTGCAGCTGCTAACCAAACGTCGGCAGTTCGAATCCACCAGCCGCTCCTCGGAAACCCTAGGGGCAGTTCTACTCTGTCCTATAGGGTCGCTATGAGTCGGAATCAACTTGATGACAATGGGTTTGTTTTTTTTTTTTTGGTTGTTTGAACTGACATTAATGCAAATTTATTATTCTTTAGCAGAATTACCCAGCTTACAGCCCTCAAACACTACTTGCTTCGATAAGAACAAACGAGACAGAGGCACATTAGAGCGAGTGGGAACAGGAGATGGGTATCTCTTGGCCAATATTTAAATGAGTTGTCTCCCCCACCGCCCATGTGTAACTGTCGAACTTCGAATCTCTTCTGTCCAAAGGGCGGCATGAATCACATGTTACTCCAAGAAGGCTGAGGCGCCTTCAGAAAGACTTTGCGTAGGTGAGGTGAGAGGGCTGGGTTTGGGGAGATTAGAGGAGTGTGGCAGATCATTTGTGTGAGGGGATGAATAAAGGTTGAATTCTTGCTGCCCTGGCTGCGAGCTCCCGCTTTGGTGTCCACTGTGGGAACCGGAGATGGGGAAGAATGGGCTGCTCCCTGCATTGAACCACAAGCCCTCCCCTGCACGGCCGTTTGTAGGGCATCAATCTTGCTTTGCTTTGCCTCAGGGGCCTTGTATAGAGGCCTCTGGTCTCAGGGGACTGAGAAGAGGGCTCGATGGAGGGATCAGAGCCCCCACAGTGAAAAATAATGTGACAGGCTGTCAGAACATGGCGACTGGGTGACTCCTGGTCCCTCTGTGGCAGGGGGCCCTGCCAGGTGCTGTGTCCTTCAGGGCTGGGAGCTGGGAGGAGGGGACAATATAGGATGTGTGACGGATTACACACATTTCTATCAAACCCCAGTGCAGGCTTTGCTGGATTTCTGGAAAAGGAGGAGTGGAGTGGCTTTGCCCCGGAGTAGAGTGTTGTGAGTAGAATATTTTGGAGGGGAGAATTCTAGAGATAAGGAGGCAGGGAGTCAATAGGGACCAGAAAGGCTGTTCAAATGAGATCACTTGTGGTGGTAGGCCTGTAGGAGGAAATTTAGGGGGCAACAGCAAAAATACATGTTGTTAAAGTCTGGGGTGGGATTTCCTCAACCTAGGGAAATTGTAGGGAGCCCTGGTGGCACAGTGGTTAAAGCGCTTGGTTGCTAACCACAAGGTTAGCGGTTGGAACCTACCAGCTGCTCCATGGGAGAAAGATGTGGCAGCCTTCGAAATCCTATGGGGCAGTTCTACTGTGTCCTCTACGATTGCTATGAGTCGGAATTGACTCGAGGGCAATGAGTTATGGGTTTTAGGGTAATTGTATCAGTCAGGATGGGCCAGGTTATGCTGCAGTAACTAAAAACCCCCAAATGGTAGTGACTCAAAACAGCAAAAGTTTATTTCTTGCTTATTCTGTCCATTGTAGGTTGGCTGGGGCTCTGCTCTATGCTGTCTTTGCTGGAGGCCCAGGCGGGTAGAGTAGCCACCATCTGGAACCTTCTACTTGCTGTGGCAGAAGAAATAGGGCAGGTGGCAAATTGTGCATTGGCTCTTCAAGTTTCCACCAGTGATGACACACATCACTTGTGCTTCCATTTCTTGGTTCATTTCAAAGTCCCAGTGATGCAGTACAGAGCTCACTCTGCCTGCTTGTAGAAAGAGGGCCTGAGGGAACAGCAGAACAGCTGGATACAACCCTCAGACAAGCCGGGTGCCGAGCATGTGCTCTGAGCCTGCCCCCTTCTCAGGTCTTAAACAAATTATTACCTTTTTTTTTGCTGCAGGAAAATGGCATTTGGGAGAAATTCTGGTCAAAGGCATATGTGCCTCTAAATTCAAGGAAGGTCAGAAATAAATTAGAAGTGTCCTCCTGTGACACATTCCTTAAAGTGTAGGCTAAATTACAGCTTCAGACTAATTAGTAAAGAAATCCCTTGAGAGCAAAAGATTGAGTATTGGTAATGGGGTTACATGTCCTCTCACTTGTGCTTGGGGAAAACTTGTATAAAGCATCTTCATTAATCACAGTCCTAATGGCTTTTACTTTTGCCACCACCAACCGACCACCAGGATCAAAAAAGCATTTATTAAGCAACTTCCAGAGAGTTGGAGCTATGCTATGCCAAGTGCTTTACCGTTGAGATAAACCTTCGGCCTGTTAGGAATTTACAGTCACAAGGACAGGAAGAGTACTCAAGACAACTAAACAGATAACGAGAACAGCGTTAACGTGAGTGTTAGCACTTTGCGCAGCCTGAAGAAGAAATTTTATTTGCTGGGTAATCACTAGAGAAGGGATCGTGAACAATATTTAGAAAGAATTGAACAAGGAGAATTTAGTTCATTTATAATCCATCAGCAGCTCCATGGGAGAAAGACCTGCCGATATGCTCCTGTAAAGATAGTTGTGGTTGTTAGGTGCCATCAAGTCGATTCTGACTCATAGTGACCCTATGGGACAGAGCAAAACTTCCTCACAGGGTTTTCTAGGCTGTAGTCTTTATCGAATCCACCAGCTGCTCCATGGAAACCCTATGGGGCAGTTCTACTCTGTACTATAGGGTCACTATGAGTTGGAATCGACTTGACAGTAATGGGTTTGGTTTTTAGTTAGTCTTTTTTTTTGGATTTTTTTTTTATTGTTGTAGTTTAAATGAAGTTTACATTTCAAGTTAGTCTCCCATACAAAAATTTATACATACATTGTTATGTGACCCTAATTGCTCTTCCCATACTGTGATAGCACACTCCTCCTTTCCACCCCTGATTCCCCATGTCGATTCAACTAGCTCCTAACCCTCTTTGCCTTTCCATCTCACCTCTGGACCGAACCTGCGCATTTAGTCTCTTGTATCTACGTGAGCTAAGAGGCATACTCCTCACGAGCATCACTTTACATCCCACAGTTCAGTCTAACCCCTATCTAAAGAGTTGGCCTCGGAAATTGTTTTAGTTCTTGGCTGATAGAGAATCCAGGGGTCACGCTTTCTGGGGTTCCTCCAGTCTCAGTCAGACCGTTAAGTCTGGTCTTCTTACTAGAATTTGAGTTCTGTACCCCACCTTTCTCCGGCTCCATCAGGGACTCTGTGTTGTGTTCCTTGTCAGGGTGGTCATTGGTGGTAGTTGGGCACCATCTAGTTCTTCTGGTCTCAGGCTGATGAAGTCTCTGGTTTAGGTGGCCCTTTCTGTCTCCTGGGATAATACTTTCCTTGTGTCTTTGGTGTTCTTCATTCTTATTTACTCCAGGTGGTTGGGACCAACTGATGTATCTTAGATGGCTGCTTGCAAGCTTTTAAGACCCCAGATGCCACTCACCAAAGTAGGATGCAGAACATTTTCTTAATAAGCTTTGTTATGCCAATTGACCTAGATA
>NW_004443980.1:15468489-15469664 GCF_000243295.1 Trichechus manatus latirostris
ATGTGGTCTATTCTGGAGAATGTTCCATGTGCATTGGAAAAGAAAGTATACTTGACTGCTGTTGGGTGGAGTGTTCGGTTTATGTCTGTGAGATCAAGTTGGTTGATTGTAGCATTTAGCTCTTCCATGTCTTTGTTGCCTTCTTTCTGGATGTTCTGTCCTTCACCGAAAGTGGTGTGTTGACATCTCCTACTACTATTGTGGAGCTGTCTATCTCTCTTTTCAGTGCTGTTAGAGTTTGTTTTATGTATTTTGGAGTCCTGTTGTTGGGTGTGTAAATATTTATTATTGTTATGTCATCCTGGTGTATTTACCCTTTAACCATTATTTGTGTGCTTCCTTACCCTTTGTGGTGGATTTTACCTTAAAGTCTATTTTGTCAGAGATTAATATTGCCACTCCTGCTCTTTTTTGAGTGTTGTTTGCTTGATGTATTTTTTTCCGTCCTTTGAGTTTTAGTTTGTTTGCATCTTTAAATCTAAGGTGTGTCTCTTGTAGGCAGCATATAGACGGATCGTGTTTTTTAATCCAATCTGCCACTCTCTGTCTCTTTATTGGTGCATTTAGTCTGTTTACATTCAGCGTAATTATTGAGAGGTATGAATTGAGTGCTGTCATTTTGATGTCTTTTTTTGTGTATTGCTCACAGTTTCTATGTTCCACTTCATTTTCTGTGCTGAGTCGTTTTTCTTTATGTATTTTCTTTTCATCTTTTTCACTGTTGTTGATTTTGTGTTTGCTGTGTATTTTTTCTAGTTTTTTATTTTGACTTGTAGGATTGTTAGTTTCCTTTGTGGTTATCTTAATATTTACCCCTATTTTTCTAAGTTTATACCATCTTTTATTTCTTTATATCGCCTTGAATTCCTCTCCATATGCAAAATCTGTGTCTACATTTTTTAAGTCCCTCTTTTGTAACGTTGTCATCTTTTACATACTGACATCTGTTTCCCTGTTTTCAGTGTTTTAGCTTTGATTTACTTTTGTGACTTCCCTATCTGGGTTGATATCTGGTTGCTCTGTCCTCTGTTCTAGTCTTGGATTGTTATCTGATGTTACTGATTTTCTAACCAGAGGACTCCCTTCAGTATTTCTTGTAATTTTGTTTTGGTTTTTGCAAATTCCCTAAACTTCTGTTTATCTGGAAATGCCATAATTTCACCATCATATTTGAG
>NW_004443980.1:15470647-15647198 GCF_000243295.1 Trichechus manatus latirostris
AGCTCAGGTGCCCAGGTAGATAGCCACCAAGTGTGTGGTGTAGGCTCTCACTTATAGTCCTAGACAGGCATGGGTGATTGGTGTAGGCACAGGCATCTGGCTGCAGCAGGGGGACACACTCTGAGCAAGGCAGGGGGCTTACGGCTGCCCCCAAGTTTCTAGGAGGAAGGCGTGTCCCTGTTCCCTAGAGCGCGTAGGTGAATGAGTTTTGCAGCCAGACTATGAACACCTAATGCTGTTGGCTGTAAGGACTTGGCGGGGGGGTGGGGGGCGGGGGGCATCTCTTATTCATGGGCCCCTATTGCAGGTGGCTAGACAGCGTGGATGGAGCCCACCAGTCCTCAGGCCCCTGATGTGAGTAGATGAAGACCCAGCTTAATGGGCAAAGCAGTGTCAAATGTCAAGAACCTGCCACTTCACAGCTGAAACAGTTGAAGTTAGAGTTCCAGTATATACCCCGTTCTACTGCGGTAATGAGGGCCGATGCTGTTGAGATGAGCCCACACAAGTCTATGCAGGGGCAAAGGCACTCAAAGTCCATGGATCCTTTATGCCTGTGCCTTGGGAAAGGAGCTGTGCCCACCCTGGGTTCCTGGCTTAGGGGAGCTGGCAGTTTATTTTTTCTTGTTTGTTAATTTGTTCACTCTCCAAGGCCAGGAGAATGGCTCTGGGCATGTGAGGGATCCTACTTCCAGCCCGGGAAACTTGGCAGTTGCTGAAGCCGGTCTGGGACCCAGTGCAGAGCAGGGAGCGAAGAGGTGAATGGAAGAGAGGTTTTTCCCTAAGCGGGGTGTTTTTGATCCGTGCAGTAGGCTGTACAAAATTACTTATCTTTTGCCGGATCAAGGGCTGTTTCTCACTGGTTCTGGGTGGTTGTGTAGACTCTCTGGCACTGGATCTCTCCTGGTGCAGAAAACGCGCTCCCTCGCACGGCTGTTTGCCTGCCTCACCACTCACCCATGAGCTGCTCAGGCCTGAAGGGCTCAGGCTCTTGCCAGGTCAGGTCTGTTAACTCCTTGCTGCTTCCGAACTGTCTTTCTCTCCCCCTGTCACTCAGTCTGGTTCCTCAACTCTGCCTTTGATGTTCAGGGCTCCCAGATTGCTATATATAATCGATTCACTTGTTTTTTCAGGTCTTTGTTGTAAGAGCATCCACTGGAAGCGTCTGACTACTCCGCCATCTTCGCCCCGCCTCCTAGTTAGTCTTTAAGAGAGCAGATTGCCAGATCGTTTCTCCCATAAATTCCTAAAAGACTAGTGGGTTTGAACCACGGACCTTTTGGTTAGTAGCCAAGTGCTTAACCACTGTGCCACCAGGGCTTGTAGAAAACCCTATTGGGTAGTTGTAGTCTGTTATATAGGGTTGCTAAGAGTTAGAATTAACTCTACGGCACACAACAACAACAACAACAATTGTGAGTGCAATCCACAGTGCTAGGCACTGGGGTATGAGCTTTTGCCCTCTAGGACTTTATAGTCAGTGGGACAGACAGCCCCACCATTGCCCAACTTCAGTGTCATGTGGTTAGTGCCCAGGAGAGAGGATCGGATTCTATGAACTCATTTAAGAAAGAAAAGATATGGCTCAGTGAGCTCCTTCGGAGAAGGAGGGGACTGTTTTAGGCCACACACTGGACTTGGGAATAAGCACAGGGCAGGAGTAATTGCCACTGGGTACCCCCAAAGCTCTATTTACAACCACCAATATCTAAAAGAGCCTGGGTTTAAAATATGTCTTGTTAGAGATAGATACAACATTCACGTATTTCCGGAAGTAGGTGAGGTATAAGTAGTACATACAGTAATGTTGTTGTTGTTGTTAGGTGCTGTCAAGTTGACTCTGACTCATAGTGATCCTACATATAACAGAACGAAATGTTGCGCAGTCCTGTGCCATGCTTACAATTGTTGCTACGTTTGAGTCCATTGTTGGAGCCATTGTGTCAATCTATCTTGTTGAGGGTCTTCTTCTTGTTTGCTGACCCTCTACTTTACCAAGCATGATGTCCTTCTCCAGCAATTGGTCCCTTCTGATAACATGTCCAAAGTAAAAGTTTCACCATCCTCACTTCTTTTTTAATTTTTTTAAAAAATTGTACTTTAGATGAAGGTTTACAGAACAAATAGTTTCTCATTAAACAGTTAGTACACATATTGTTTTATGACATTGGTTAATAACCCCACAACATGTCAACACTCTCCCTTCTCGACCTTGGGTTCCTTATTACCAGCTTTCCTGTCCCCTCCTGCCTTCTAGTCCTTGTCCCTGGGCTGTTGTGCCCCATTAGTCTTATTTTGTTTTATGGGCCTGTCTAATCTTTGGCTGAAGGGTGAATCTCGGGAGTGACTTCATTACTGAGCTTAAAGGATGTCTGGGGACCATACTCTCAGGGTTTCTCCAGTCTTGTCAGGTCAGTAAGTCTGGTCTTTTTTTGTGAGTTAGGATTTTGTTCTACATTTTTCTCCAGCTCTGTCGGGGACCCTCTGTTGTGATCCCTGTCAGAGCAGTCAGTGGTGGTAGCCGGGCACCATCTAGTTGTACTAGTTGTACAGTCTGGTGGAGACCGTGGTACTTGTGGTCCATCAGTCCTTTGGACTGATCTTTCCCTTGTACCTTGTTTTCTTCATTCTCACTTGCTCCCGAAGGGGTGAGATCAGTGGAGTATCTTAGATGGCTGCTCACAGGCTTTTAAGGCCCCGGATGCTACTCACCAAGGTAGAATGTAGAACATTTTCTTTATAAACTGTGTTATGCCAATTGAGCTAGATGTTCCCTGAGACCATGGTCCACAGCCCTCAGCCCAGCAATTCAGTCCCTGAGGGAGTTTGGACGTGTCTGTGGAGCTTCCATGAACTTTCCTTGTACAAGTTGTGCTGGCTTCCCCAGTATTGTGTACTGTCTTTCCCTTCACCAAAGTTACCACTTATTTATTGTCTGTTTAGTGTTTCCCCCCCAAGTAACCATTAAAGATTTTGTCTTTTTTTGTGTAAACGTTTTCATGAGTTTTTACAGTAGTGGTGTCATACAATATTTGTCCTTTTGTGGTTGACTTATTTCACTCAGCATAATGCCCTCCAGATTCATCCATGTTATGAGATGCTTCACAGATTCATCATTGTTCTTTATCGTTGTGTAGTACTCCATTGTGTCTATGTACCATAGTTTGTTTTCATCTTTTTGCTATTGTGAACAATGCTGCAATGAACATGGGTGTGCATATGTCTATTTGTGTGACCGCTCTTATTTCTCTAGGATGTATTCCTAGGAGTGGGATTGCTGGATCATATGGAATTTCTATTTCTAGCTTACTAAGGAAGTGCCATATAATTTTCCAAAATGGTTGTAACATTTTGCATTCCCATCAGCAGTGCCTAAGAGTTCCAGTCCCCCCACGGCCTCTATCTTCTGTTTTTTTGATTTGTGCCAGTAATGCTGGGGTGAGATGGTATCTCACTGTGGTTTTGATTTGCATTTCTCTAATGGCTAGTGATCTCAAGCATTTCCTCATGTGTCTGTTGGCCACTTGAATGTCTTCTTTGGTGAAATGTCTGTTCATTTCCTTTGCCCATTTTTTAATTGGATTATTTGTCTTTTTGTGGTAGAGGTGTTGGATTTTCTTGTAGATTTTAGAGATTAGAACTTTGTCTGATTCATAATGGCCAAAATTTTTTCCCAGTCTGTAGGTTCTCTTTTTACTCTTTTGGTGAAGTCTTTTGATAGCATTAAATGTTTAATTTTTAGAAGATCCCAGTTATCTAGCTTATCTTCTGGAGTTTGTGTGTTGTTGGTTATGGTTTGTGTCCTGTTAATGCCATGTAGTAGAGCCTCTAGTGTTGAGTCTATTTTTTCTTCATTGAACTTTATAATTTTTGGCTTTATATTTAGGTCTTTGATCCATTTTGAATTAGTGGTGTGAGATATGGGTCCTATTTCATTTTTTTTTTTTTTTTTTTGCAGATGGACATCCAGTTTTGCCAGTACCATTTGTTAAAAAGACTGCCTGTTCTCCATTTGATGGACTTTGGGCCCTTGTTGAAGATCAGGTGACTGTAGGTGGATGGATTTACATCTAAGTTCTCAATTCTGTTCCATTGGTCAATGTAACTGTCGTTGTACCGGTACCAGGCTGTTTTGACTACTGTAGCTGTATAGTAGGTTCTGAGGTCAGTAGTGTGAGTCCTCGTACTTTATTCTTCTTCAGTAGTGCTTTACTTATCCTGGGCTTCTTCCCTTTCCATATAAAGTTAATGATTAGTTTTTCCATCTCTTTAAATAATGTTGTTGGTATCTGTATTGGGATTGCATTGTATTTGTAAATTGCTTTGGGTAGAATTGTCATTTTCACAATGTGGAGTCTACCTATCCATGAGCATGGTATGTTTTTCCATTTATGTAGATCTCTTTGGGTTTCTTGCGGTAGTGTTTTGTAGTTTTCTTTGTATAGGTCTTTTGCATCCTGGTTAGATTTATTCCTAAGTATTTTATTTTTTTAGGGGCTATTATAAATGGTATTATTTTCCTGATTTCCTTTTTGTCATTCTCTTTGTTGGTATAAAGGAATCCAACTGATTTTTGTGTGTTTATCTTGTATCTTGCTACTCTGCTGAATCTATTAGTTCCAGTAGTTTTTTCATGGCATCTTTTGGATTTGCTATGTATAGTATCATATCATCCACAAATAGGGACAGTTTAGCTTCTTCATTACCAATTTGGATGCCCTTATTTCTTTTTCTTGCCTTATTTCTCTAGCTAGGACTTCCAGCACAACGTTAAATAGGAGTTCACCATCCTCACTTCTAAGGAGCATTCTGGTGTACTTCCTCCAAGACAGATTTGCTTATTCTTCTGGCAGTCCATGGTATATTCAATATTCTTTGCTGACACCATAAATCTAATTCATTAATTCTTCTTTGGGCTTCCGTTTTCATTGTCCATCTTTTACATGCATTTAAGAGGTGATTGAAAAGACCATGGCTTGGGTCTGATGCACCTTAGTCATCAAAGTGACATCTTTGCTTTTTAAGATTTTTAAGAGGTCTTTTGCAGCAGATTTTCCCAGTGCAGTACATAGTTCGATTTCTTGACTGCTGCTTCCATGGAGTTGATTGTTGATCCAAGTACATACAATAATACAATATTTTAATACAGAATTTAGAGAATTTGAGGAGACACGGGATACCATGCTGGTATTCTTGTCTAAGGAGTCCCTGAGTGGTTAGAGGTTCAGATCCACCCACAGAAACCTCAAAAGAAAGACCTGGTGATCCACTTCTGAAAACTCAGCCACTGAAAACCCTATGGAGCACAGTTCTACTCTGACACACACGGGTTGCCATGAGTTGGGGTTGACTTGACAACAACTGGTTTTTTATCTTGGTCTAAACACTGTTTCCAAATTGGTTGAATGGGATGGACAGTTCTTACCCCACCTATCTAGGAGTTGAGGTGAGGGTCCCGTGACATAAAGAATGCAGAAGCCTTTTGTGATGGTTAAGATTGTGTGTCAACTTGGCTGGCCCATGATTCTTAGTGTTTATATATGATAACCCTCGTGATGAGATCTGCTGTGAGTAGCCAGTCAGTTGAAAGGGATTTTCCTTGGCCGTGTGACCTGCATCTGAATATAAATGGACGTTCTGGCTTTTGCCCTCTCTGCATCCTGAAGCTACCTCCTGTTCATCTGACCTCTGGTTCTTGGGACTTGAGCTAGCAGCTTACCTGTGGATCTTAAGATTCGTTGATCTTCACAGCCTGTGAGCAAGAGTCCTGCTCTCTGACTTGCCCATCTTGGGTTTGCCAGCCCCTGCGGCTACGTGAATCAGGAGAAGCTTCTATCCTGATCCATGCACTTGGGTCTTTCCAGCCTCTACAATCACGTGAGCTGTTTTCTTGATATAAATCTCTCTCTATATATATTTATATGCTTTACTAGTTTTGCTTCTCTAGAGAACCCAGCCTAAGACACCTTTTATGAAGTGTAATGTTTTATATATTAAGCCATAGTGCTGATGGGGGTGCTTAAAGTAAAAGGACGCTGAGCCAGCTTTACAGCGACAAGTGTGTGTGGGCAGGAGAAGATGAGGGAGAGGAAACCACTTGGGGTAGCTGTGATGAAAGGCTTTAGAGGCAAAGGGAGCCTAGATCTGAAGTCTGTGGGAAAGTTTTCAGAGCCTTTGACCCAAGGGTGGGGGTTGGTGGTAAAGGGAAGAAGGGCCGAGCCCAGCTTAGCTCAAGATGGTAGAGGCTAGAGGCTGGATATCAGTTAGAGAGGAGGTTGTCCACTGTTTTATCCCCAGTGCCTGACGTAAAGACCAAGACCTTTTGCCGTTTGAGTTGACTCCAAGTCGTGGCGACCCAATGTGCATCAGAGAAGACCTGTGCTCCATAGGATTTTCAATGGCTGATTTTTTTGGAAGTAGATTGCCAGGCCTTTCTTCTGAAGTGCCTCTGGGTGAACTCGAACCGCCAACCTTTCGGTTAATAGCCAGGCATGTAATCCGTATGCACCACCCAGAGACTCCAAAGTCACCAATGAATATGTGATGGAACAAATGAATGAAGGATAAGATCTGCCTTTCTTGACCTCAGGGCTCTTTTTTTTAATTGTGCTTTAAGTGAAAGTTTACAATTCAAGTTAGTCTCTCATACAAAAATTTATGCACACATTGTTATGTGACCATAGTTGCTCCCCCTATACTGTGACAGCACACTCCTCCTTTCCACCTCAGATTTCCCACGTCCACTCAACCAGCTCCTGACCCTCTCTGTCTTCTCATCTTGCCTCCGGACAGGAGCTGCCCATTTAGTCTCATGTATCTACCTGAGCTAAGAAGCACACTCTTCATGAGTATTGTTTTATGTCCCATAGTCTAGTCTAGTCTTAGTCTGAAGAGTTGGCTTCAGGAATGGTTTTAGTTTTGGGCTAACAGACAGTCCGGGGGCCACGTCTTCTGGGGTCCCTCCAGTCTCAGTCAAACTATTAAGTCTGGTCTTTTTACTAGAATTTGAGTTCTGTACCCCACTTTTCTCCTGCTATATCAGGGACTCTCTGTTGTGTTCCTAGTTCTTCTGGTCTCAGGCTGATGGAGTCTCTGGTTTATGTGGCCCTTTCTGACTCTTGGGCTAATATTTTCCTTGTGTCTTTGGTGTTCTTCATTCTCCTTTGTTCCATGTGGGTTGGGACCAATTGATGCATCTTAGATAGCTGCTCGCTAGCTTTTAAGACCCCAGATGCCACTCACCAAAGTGGGATGTGGAACATTTTCTTAATAAGCTGTGTTATGCCAATTGACCTAGATGTTCCCTGAAACCATGGTCTCCAGACCCCTGCTCCTGCTACGCTGTCCCTTGAAGTGTTTGGTTGTATTCGGGAAACTTCTTAGCTTTTGGTTTAGTACAGTTGTGCTGACTTTCCGTCATCTAAGATAATTCTTGTCTACTATCTAGCTAGTGAATACCCCTCTCCCTCCCTCCCCACCCTTGTAATCATCAAAGAATGTTTTCTTCTGTGTTTAAACTTTTTCTTGAGTTCTTACAATAGTGGTCTTATACAGTATTTGTTCTTTTGCGATTGACTAAATTCACTTAGCATAATGTCTTCCAGATTCCTCCATGTTATAAGATGTTTCACGGATTCATCATTGTTTATCATCTGATGGTATTCCACTGTGTGAATATACCGTAATTTGTTTATCCATTCATCTGCTGATGGGCACCTAGGTTGTTTCCATCTTTTTGCTATCGTGAACAGTGCTGCAATGAACATGGGTGTGCATATATCTATTCGTGTGACTGCTCTTATTTCTCTAGGATATATTCCAAGGAGTGGGATTGCTGGATCCTATGCTACTTCTATTTCTAGCTTTTTATGGAAGTGCCAAATCGATTTCCAAAGTGATTGTACCATTTTACATTCCCACCAACAGTGTATAAGTGTCCCAGTCTCTCTACAATCTCTCCAGCATTTATTATTTTGTGTTTTTTGGATTAATGCTAGCCTTGTTGGGGTAAGATGATATCTCATTGCAGTTTTGATTTGCATTTCTCTAATGGCTAATGATCATGAGCATTTCCTCACATGTCTGTTAGCCACCTGAATGTCTTCTTTGGTGAAGTGCCTGTTCATATCCTTTGTTCAAGGCTCTTTTAAACCAGTATCTCTGGTGGTCTGCAGATATCAACTCCCTGCCCCTACACACATGCAGGAGAGTCATTTTGGTTAGTTTTAGTAAGTGTGAGTTGGGAGAGACAGCCAGGGCAGACCCAGTGTCAGAGCTTCAGCTCAACATGGGCATTGTATGGCCAGTCAGGCCCAGGCAGGAGCTGTGTCCCTTGGCCAGCACTACTAGGAAGTCCCGATGCCACAGACACTATGTCTGGTTCCAGACTGGAATGACACCCTGCTTGTTTTGCTTGCTCTGGGTTTCATGGCAGGAAACAGTTAATCCCTTTGTCTTGCTTTCCTAGTGCTGCTGGTGTAACAAATACTATAAGCAGGTGACTCGAAAGAACAGACATTTATTTCTCACAGTTCAGGGTCTCAGCTGTGTTGAGTCCTTCCTTGTACGTAGTCCTGGGTGTTCCTTGGTTCCTTGACTTGTAGACGATCCTCACATGGCATCTATCTTCCCCAGTTTGTGTGAGTGTCTGTGTCTAATCTGCTCTTTTTATAAATCGAAAGTGATTGGGTTTAGCGCATACCTTACACGGATATGGCCTCATTAACATAAGAAAGAAAACCCTGTTTCCGTTCAGGATTACACCCACAGGTATGTTGTTGTTAGCTGCCATTGAGTCGGCCCCGACTCACGGTAACCCCATGTGTTACAGAGTGGAACTGCTCCATGGGGTTTTCTTGGCTGTAATCTTTACGGAAGCAGATCACTAGGCCTTTCTTTCTTGGTGCTGCTGGATAGGTTGGAACTGCCAAGCTTTAGGTAAGTAGCTGATTGCTAACCACTGTTGCCATCCAAGATCCTCCACAGGTATAAACCAAAAAACCAAACCGTTGGCATCAAGTCAATTCTGACTCGTTGTGACCTTGTAGGACACAGTAGAACTGCCCGTTAGGGTTTCCAAGGCTGTAATCTTTACTGCAACAGACTGCTACATCTTTCTCCTGTGGAGTGGCTGGTGGGTTCTAACCACTGACCTTTAGGTTAGAAGCTGAGCGCTTAACAACTGTGCTAACAGGGCTCCTCCTCCACAGGTATAGGGGTTAGGGTTCCAACACACATTTTTGGGGAATATGATTTAATCATAACACCCCTCTTTGCTGAGAGCCCCCAGATTGACACTAGTCCCCTAAAACAGGGCTGCCTGTTTCCCATCCACCGGCTGCTAACTGCAGGCTGTTCATGGAAGCTTCAGCCATCCTGACCTCGTGGGATCTTTCTTCTTCATCAGGGCCTTTACAAAAACACTCCTTCCCAGCCTTCACTCTCTTGATGCTCTGGGTACCCCAAAGCTCTATTTATAACCACCAATATCCAAGAGCTAGGGATTAAAACATCTCCTGTTTGAAGGTGATTCCAGTTCATTCAAAGATAAGCTCAAACTCATATTACACATCATTTATCAACATCACATTTATATATTAAATTCTGTCTCTAGGAGAAAGGGGCATAGTTCCTAGTACATATACTGGGAAGTTTGTTACTTATCGTACATCCATTTAATACGTCCCAGCTGGCTCTGGGTGTGCTCCTGCCCTGCTCTGTGCCTGTTCTCCAAGGCTTAGATCACAGCCCTCTGCTGATAATAAAACCAAGACCAAACCCGTTGCCTTCGAGTCAATTCTGACTCACGATGACCCCATGTGTTAGAGTAGAACTGTGCTCCATAGGGTGTTCTTGGCTGTAATCTTTATGGAAGCAGATCACCAGGACTTTCTTCCATGTTGCCACGGGTGGGTTTGAACTCCCAACCTTTAGGTTAGTAGTCAAGCACAAACGGTTTGCGCCACCCGGGAACTCTGCTGACAACAATAGCAGTAATATTTCTAATAATGGTAGCTGGTACTGAGTCCTTGTTCCCTGCCACACGTTGTGCTAGGCAGTTCACATCCTTAGTTTAATTCTCTCAATAGCTCTGCAAAGTAGTGTTACTATGACAATTTGCAAAGCGGCTGAGGCTCAGAGAAGTGAAATAATTGTCCTCAAAGCATTCGCAGCTGGTTAGTGGCAAGGAAAAGTTTGAATCCAATTCTAATGGTCCAGAAACCCA
Source organism: Trichechus manatus latirostris (assembly GCF_000243295.1). NCBI lineage: Eukaryota > Metazoa > Chordata > Mammalia > Sirenia > Trichechidae > Trichechus > Trichechus manatus. The sequence goes on from NW_004443980.1 coordinate 15,480,873, forward strand.
TGTGCTTTCTATTATGTGGGTCTATACCCCATTTCACCACCTTCTCCTTCTCAAAGGGTGATCATCTGCTCTTTTGGTTCTTCTGTTTTCCCTCAAGGCCCCTCGGTGTTGCAAATGGTTTGTGCTCGACCACTGTGACGGTTAAGGTTGCGTGTTGTCTTGGCTGGGCCATGATTCTCAGTGGTTTGGCAGTTATGATGTAGTTCGGCAGCTACGTAATGATGTAATCACCTCTCTGATGAGATCTGCTATGAGCAGCCAGTCAGCTGAAAGGGGGTTTCCTTGGGGATGTGGCTTGCATCTAATATATGTGGACTTCCTGGCAAAGCTAGCTGGCTTTTGCTCATTCTGGATCCTGCAGCTGGCTCCTGTTTATCTGAACTCTGGTTCTTGGGACTTGAGCTAGCAGCTTACTTGCTGATCTTGGGATTTGTCAGCCTCTTTGCCTGCGAGCCAGAGGCCCGCTATCTGACCTGCTGATCTTGGGTTCACCAGCCCTGCAACTGTATGAGTCAGGAGAAGCCTCCAGCCTGACCCATGGACTTGGGACTTCCCAGCCTCTAAAACCATGTGAGCCATTTCCTCGATATAAATCTGTCTCTCTCTCTCTATATATGTACGCATCACTGGTTTTGCTTCTCTAGAGAACCCACTCTAACACAACTACTTAACAGAAAGGTTGGCAGTTGGGAGCCACTCAGTGGCACCACGAAAGAAAGGCCTGGCAATCTGCTTCCATAAAGGTTATAGCCAAGAAAACCCTATGGAGCACAGTTCTACTCTGTAACATGTGGGGTTGCCATGACTGGGAATAGACTTAACAGTAATGGGTCTGGTTTGGGTTTTGGTTGGTCCTCCCTCAGAGACCATTCAACCATTCAAGGTTTTCACATGTGCAGGTCTCCAGCTTCTTGATCTCTGGCCCTGAGCCCTCTCCTGCGCCTCCCTCTATATCTTTAGGTTGGACAATTTATTGGATATCCAGCTCTGACTTCCCAGTCAGCAGACAAGAAACAAAATTTATTCCCTTACTTCTCCAGCTGGCGCTGTTTTTCTGACTTCTTTCTCTGTCAGTAGCACGCAGCCTCTTTGCCTCCCAGATTCAAAACCTTTAGAGATCAGGTTTACATTTTTGCCCTCCCTTGGTGATGTATTCGAATTGCGGTATTGGCAAAGAATATTAAATATACCATGGACTGCCTGGAGAATGAACAAATCTGTCTTGGAGGAAGTACAGCCAGAATGCTCCTTAGAAATGAAGATCGCGAGGCTTCATCTAGCTTGCTTTGGACACATCATCAAGAGGGACCAGTCGCTGGAGAAGGATTGGTGAAGTAGAGAGTCAGCAAAAAAGAGAAAGACCCTCAGTGAGATGGATTGCCACAGTAGCTGCAACAATGGACTCAAACATAGCAATGATTGTGAGGATGGCGCAGGACTGGGCAATGTTATGCATAAGGTTGCTATGAGACAGAGCTGACTCAGCGACACCTAACAACAACATCTCTTCTATCCCATCAGTGTTTGGGGTTTTGTTATGCTCCTAAATATCTCTTGCATCTATTTCTGACTTCCCAGCCCTTGACCCCCATCCTAGGTCAGGCTCTCTTCCACTCAGTCCTGGATGATTGAAACAGCTTCTGAAGTGAACCAGCTGCTAGAACATATAGCACATTTGGGCACATTAGACAATGGCCCCCTTTCCTATGGATAGATGGAGCCCTGTGCCAGAGCACATGGCTTGGCAAGCAAAGCGCAGGCTGGAATTCAGTCAGGAGAACTTTGTGCAGTGAACAGCCTGAACAACTGTGCATAGTGACCTTGGAAGTGAGCCGTATTTTTGCCTTGTGTTTCTCCTCCTTCCAAAGATCCTTATCTAGGGTGGCATTCAAAATGTTCAATAACTGGTACAGCATGGACAGTGACCAACTAGAATGGACACTGGCCTTAGCCCTGGAGCCAGATCTCCAGGCTTTCTGCTGAGCCAGGCATTGACGCTTTAGTTGCTAGGTTTGTGGAGGAGGGCAGCCAACTGAATGGCAGCCAACAACAGAGCAGGTTCAGGCCATTCTCAGACACGCCTCAAAGGGGGACTCAAGATGTCCTTCTCCCTCCTAAACCTTCCAATCGTTCCACTCCCAAGGAGGAAACTCAGAGTGGGGTCAAGACCTAAAGGGACACACATGAGCTGTGGGGCGGGGAGATACACAGGTGTTAAATCTGGTTCTCTTTTTGTGTGTTATTGATCTGTGTTTTGCTCTTTTACGTTCTGTCGTCCATTCCAACAGGTGGTCAGGCCCTTGGTGTTTCCTTGTGTTATGGATCGAGTTGTGTCCCCTCAAAAATATGACGGAGTTCTTTCTCCTATACCTGTGAATGTGACCCTGTTTGAAAACAGTCTTTGAAGATTTTCTCGGTTAAGTTAATATAAGGTCAAACTAGAGTAGGGTGAGTCCTGACCCTATATGTCTGGTGTTCTTATGAAGGAGAAGATTCACGGAGACAGGGAGACCGAGGAAGGGCTTCATGTGACACCGCAGCAGCAAGCCAAGGAACGCATGGCGTTACAGAAGCCCGGAGAGAGTCATGGGACAGTTTCTCAGAGCCCTTAGAAGGAATCAGCACAGCCAATACCCTGGTTTGGACATGTAGCCTCCAGAGCTGAGAAACAATAAATTGTTGCTTAAGGCCATCGTCTTTGTGCTCTTTTATTACTGCAATCCTAGGAAGCTAAGATACCTTGATTATGGGATTTTTTGCAGAAAGCAGAAGCTGCTTGAAGATCCAGAAGGGAAAGACAGAAAGATGTGTGCTTCTGGGTGTGTGGGTATGGTTGGAATTTTTCCTGTTAGAACAGAAACAGGCCTGCCATGACCTGGGGGGTGGGGCTGATAAGGCTTCTGAGAGGATGGCATTTCTAGGGAAACAGGGTCTCCGGAGCTCCCAGCCTCGCCTGAAGGGACCATATGGTGTCCCAGTAGGACCTGGTGTGGCTCATTGATGGGAGGGATCACTGCAAAAGCCCCGGGGACGTTTGCTCAGATCTGAGTAGGGGAGTGTAGCACTTACTGACTGCAATGGATTTCTGAGCAGCTCAGCAGGGTGGTGGCTTAGAGTTGAATTTTATGAAGAAAATTAAGTGAGGAATGTTTCTTTCACACCCGTTTGTAAACAAAGATTCATACTTGCCTCAAAGCCTTCTCCAGGCCTCCGTCCTGCATCTCTCTCTCCATATCCCTGCCTCTGTCTCTCAACTCATTCCTTTCTTATGGCTGCCTGTTCCTCCCACCTGGCTGATGTGGTCATGTGGGTCTGGACTGATGCCTCAGAGGGGAGCCTCTCTGTTCAAGGGTAAGTAGGAACCAGCAGTGGCTCAAGGCAAAGGAGGCAAGTAGCCCTCACTTGGACTGGCTCTGCAATAGTCATTACGGTAAGGGGCTTGACTTCACTAGGGCCTCTTTCCGTGCCTTCTCCCCTTGTCTAAGTGCTAAAGCACAGAGGGCTACAATTAGTCTGTGGAGCTGGAGGAAGGAAGTTACTCAATGTTACTCAAGCCACTCAATGTCTCTGCCCAGGCCCTGAGTCTGAGCACAGAAAGGGTCCTTGCATGGTGTCTTAGGCTGGGTTCTTTGGAGAAGCAAAATCAGTGAAGCGTCTGTATATATATATGTATAGAGAGAGAGAGAGAGAGAGAGAGAGAGAGATTTATATCGAGGAAACGTATGGCCCAGCCAAACTGACATACAACCTTAACCATCACAGATGGTAAGTTGACTTCTCAAATCCCTCTTCTTCTTCTTTCTTAGTAGTGTTGCTGTTGTTATTAGGTGCCATTGAGTTGGTCTGACTCGTAGCAGCTCTATGTATAACAGAACAAAACACTGCCTAGTCCGGCTGCATCCTCACATGCACTGCTATGCTTGAACCCATCGTTGCAGCCACTGTGCCAATCCATCTTTCCTTAGTAACAGAACCCTGAATTTTTAGCTGGACACATGGCCATCCTCACCACCTATCTGTCATTTTGTCATGCTGTGGTGGCTTGCATGTTGTTGGGATACTGGAAGCTATGCCACTAGTATTTCAAATACCAGCAGAGTCACCCGTGGTGGACAGATTTCAGCAGAACTTCCAGGCTAAGACAGACTAGGAAGAAAGGCCTGGTGATCTACTTCTGAAAATTAGCCAATGAAAATCTTATGGAAAGCAACAGAATATTGTCCAGTATAGTGCTGGAAGATGAGCCCCCAGATTAGAAGGCACTCAAAATACCACAGTGGCCACAACAATGAACTTGAGTATACCAATGGTCGTGAAGATGGTGCAGGACCGGGCAATGTTTTCTTTGGCTCGATGGCAATAACAACAACAACATGGCCTTCTAGAACAAAGACTACATTGCTCAGCCTTCCCTGTAGCTGGGTATGGCTATGAGACTGAATCCTGGCAATGGGATATAAGCAGCATGGTGATGTGTGACTTTTGGAGAAATATTCTGCATTGTTGTGACCTTATATGTCCTTTCTTCTTCTATAGTTTAGAACAAGGGTTAGCAAACTTCTTCTGTAAAGCGTCAGATAGTAGAGAGTAAATATTTTAGGATTTGTACGTAGGCCATATTGTCTCTGTTGCAACTACTCAATTCTGCTGTTGTAATGTGAAAGCAGGCATAGATGAGATGGGCGTGGCTGTGTTCCAATAAAACTTTACTTACAAAGACAGGTGGAGGATTGGATTTGGCCTGTAGAATGTAGTTTGCAGACCCCTGGTCTAGAATGCATACGTGGTAGCTGGAGCAAGAGCAGCCATCTTGGACCATGAGGGAAAAGCCATGAGGATGTCAGAGAAACAAACTGGAAGGAGCCAGAGAGTCTTTGTTTCCTAGTGCTGCTGTAACAGAAATACCACAAGTGGGTGGCTTTAAAGAACAGAAATTTATTTTCTCACAGCTCAGGAGGCTGAAAGTCTTATTTTAGGGCACCAGCTCTAGGGGAAGGTTCTCTCTGTTGGCTGTGGGGAAAGATCCTTGTCTCTTTCAGCTTCTGGAGCCCTGATGTTCCTCAATCCCTTAGCGATCTTCATGTGGCCTCTGTCTTCCCCAACTTGTGCTCTCTTGTCTCTGTGTCTATGCTACTCCTTATGACTCAGAAGTTATTAGGTTTAGGCACACCCAGCACTGATATGGCCTCATTAACAACAAAGACAACCCTATTCCCAAATGGGATTACATCCATAGGTATAACAAAAAACCCATTGCCTTTGAGTCAATTCCGACTCATAACAACCCTATAGGACAGAGTAGAACTGCCCCATAGTGTTTCCAAGGAGTGGCTGGTGGATTCAAACTGCTGACCTTTTGGTTAGCAGCCAAACACTTAACCACTACGTCACCAGGGTCCACAGGTATAGGGGTTAGGAAGTCCAACACATTTCTGGGGAACACAATTTAATCTAGAACACTGAGTCTCCAGTTATTACAGAGCTGTCCTATGAGCCTCTGATTTTCATTTATGCGAGAAAATAAACTTCGATCTTGCTTAAGCTACTGACGGTTGCAAATGAGCCTAATCCTGACTAATACACCATTCATGTGTAGTAAAGCCCAGCTCACCACAGTAGGAGACTACTGCAGAATCTGGGATCCAAGCCCGTAGCCAGGAATGAAGTGTGCATTTTCTAGGAGTATGTTCTGCACGCTGTACATCCCCAGATCTCTGAAGCTGGTCCATCTTCCCACTGATCTCGATCTTGAGCTTTGCATGACACACAGGTGGTGAGGGATGCACAAAGCAAGTTGGGTCTGTTTGTGGTTTGTGTGAGTAGAAGGCCTGGAGCCCTGGTAGCATGGTGGTTAAGAGCTTAGCTGCTAACCAAAAAGGTTGGCAGTTCAAATCCACCAGCTGCTCCTTGGAAACCCTGTGGGGCAGTTCTCCTCTGTCCTATACGGTTTCTATGAGTCAGCATCAACTCGATAGCAATGGGTTTCTTTTTCGTTTTTGTTTTTTTTTGTGGGGGGCAGGCGCAGGAGGACGAAATGTTCTCAGCGGCTTCACACATGCAACCCAGCATCTGACGCATGCTAAGGAGATTTACAAGCTGTAAATGCAAGTGCGCAGAATTTTAGCACCTGTTTTTGGTTTTCGATTTTGGCTGTCCGTCCAAATCTGTCTGTCCTGGAATCAGTCTTATTGGGAGAGCCTGTGGTACCCGTTAGTAAATCTTCTGTGATTCAGTGTCGTGTGTCCCAGAGACTGCGGAATTCCCTGGGGGAAATCCCAAAGCCTAGTTCTTAGGATTTGGGAGTCTCACACAAATGAAAAGAATTATGGAGTAACTGGAAATGAAAACATTATGGAAAAATACTAGAACTTCGCTCTGACTCCCCACGGCTGCTGGAACGTTGTACTGACACCTCGCTAGGTGCCTTCTCCCTTTCTCCTGCGTTCCAGGACTCTAGGAAGCAACGCTGTGGTTGCTTTTGGAACAGACTCCTACTTTGTAGAGGACGTGGGGCTATTCCTCCTGAAGAAAGAAATACGGAGTGGTGACGTGTCTACACACAAACATTTAAAGGTGTGCACCAGGCGCTCCTTGGAAACCGTATGGGGCAGTTCTACTCTGTCCTGTAGGGTCGCTATGGGTCGTAATCGACTCAATGGCAAAGGGTTTGGTTTTGTTTTTGGTGTGTGTGTGTGTGTGTTTAGGGAGGCAGTTGTGGGCAAGTTGTTGCCAATATTTCATGACAGAGGGGAGAGATTGAAAGCAGGAATGCAAACAGAGACTTGTACACCAGTGTTCACTGCAGCACTATACCCAGTAGCCAAAGGATGGAAACAGCCTAAATGTTCCTCAGCAGATGGGCAGATAAACAAAATGTGGTACATACATATAGTGGAGTATTAAACCAGTTTCCGTTGCGTCATCTCCGACTCATGGAGACCCCATGGGTGTTAGAGTCGAACTGTGCTCCACAGGATTTTCAATGGCTAATTTTTCAGAAGTAGATCACCAGGCCTTTCTTCTGAGGTGCCTTTGGGTGGACTTGAATCTCCAACATTTCATTTAGCAGCTGAGCACGTTGACTATTGACACCACCCTGGGACTCCAACAATGGAATGTTACTCAGCCATAAGGAGAAATGAAGTCCTGGTATATGCTACAACATGGATGAACCTTGAAAATCTCATGCTGAGTGAAATCAGTCAGTCACAAAGGACAACTATTGTATGAGCCCATTTATATGAAGTATCTAGAATAGGCAAGTATACAGAGACCAAAGTTTATTAGTGGTTACCGGGGGTGGGCAGGAGGGAGGGGGAAAGGAGGACTCAATGCTTAGGGGACACTGCGCTTCTGTTTTGGGTGATGCAAAGTTTGGGAATGGATGATGGTGCTGGTTGAACAAGATGAGGAACATAATAAATGTCACTGAACTGTATTTGTGAAAAATGTTGAAATGGCAAATATTTGGTTACATATATATTTACCACAATAAAAACAAAAGATAAAACTTAAAAAAAACCCATAAGACTGAACAACACAAAAGTGAACCCTAATGTGAACTATGGACTTCAGTTAATAATAATGGGTCTGCGTTGGTTCATCAATTGTAGTGAAGGTACCACAGGCAGGCAAGATGTTAATAAGAGAAATGGTATACAGAGGGGAGGGGACACATAGGGACTCTGTACTTGCTGCACATTTTTTTCTGTATACCTAAAACTGCACTAAAAACATAGTTTATTTTAAAAAAAAAGCAAGTTTTTTTTTTTAAAGGAGAAAAGGCCCGAGGATTATTTATTTTTATTTAAAAGCAAATGGCTGACCCTGAGCCCAAACCGGGGCAGTGGGTATGTGTGTGCTGAATGTACCCCTTTGTGCCTGTGGGCTGGGACTCTGTCCTTAGAGGTGGGTTCTGCCTTCCCAATCTTTCTGTCTCTTTCCTTGGATCTTTTCCCAGCTAGAGAGAAGCTGCAATAAATACAGCAGCTTCACTCAACACCTAACTGTCTGGCCCCTCACCCACCCATGAGGCAGGTACCTCCTTCATCCCACAACATTCCCAAGGGAAAGCATATTGATTCTAACAAGAGAGATTTCGATTCGACCTAAAGAGGAAAGTCTTAGCCTTCAGAATGATGAGCTGCGATGCTGGGAAGCTGTAGTCAGGGTGCCAAATCTCTGCTCTGAGACGGCGCCGGGTGAGGTGAGGAGCACAGATGTCACGCTCATAGAGACCCGGGTTCATAGCCTGGCACAGCCTCTTACTTGCTGTTTGTCCTTGGGCATGTTGTGCATCCTCTCTGTGCCTCAGTTCCCTTCTTCATGAAATAGGAAAGGCAATAATGCCATCCTGCAAAGGGATGCATAAGGAATGGATGAGATGCTGTTCATAAGAGGCTGGTACAGTGTCTGCCACAGCAAAAAAAACCAAACCCGGTGTCGTCGAGTTGACTCTGACTCATGGCTGCTCCACGTGTGTCACAGTAGAACTGTGCTTCATAGAGTTTTCAATGGTTGTTATCTTGCAGAAGCAGATCACCAGGGCTTTCTTCCGTGGTACCTCTGGGTGGATTTGAACTGCCAACGTTTTAGTTAGTAGCTGAGCTTAAACCTTTTGTGCCACCCAGGAAACCTTTCTGACACAGCAAATGCTCAGAAAATATGAAATGACAGAAGAGACCACATTGACCCCATGAAGTTAGACATTTGGCCTTAAGTGAGGCAGCTTGACCAACGCCAGGGTAGCCTGATGTGAAGGCCTCTCTGGTTTCCTTCCTTCATGTCTTCATCTTCTTTATTGTAGGTGTTTCCTCTGGAAGCCTTCCCTGGCTCCCTCAGTACACACCCGCAGGACCCCATGGAGCTCACCTTTGTCACTCTGGCCTCAGCAGCCGCTGGACATGGTTTTTGGGGTATCTGACTAGTGCGCGTCTCCCCCATGAGACTGTAAGTCCCTGGAGGGCAGGGCTATGTTTGTTTTTCTCACCATCATATCCCTAGCAGCCAGCAGAGTGCCTGGTACGTAGTAGGTACTCAATACACATTCGTAGAATGAATGAATACATGAAGGCAGTGTCCCTGGCGTTGTATTTACACTGGTGCTTTCTGCTTTCTGGGGAGCCCTGGTGGAGCAGTGGTTAAGGGCTAGGCTGCTAACCGAAAGGTCAGAGGTTCAAACCCACCAGCCACTCCCTGCTCCCTGGGAGAAAGATGTGGCAGTCTGCTTCCGTAAAGGTAACTGCCTTGGAAACCCTGTGGGGCAGTTCTACTCAGTCCTATAGGGTCGCTATGAGTTGGAATTGACATGAACTGCAATGGGTTTGGTTTTCACGGATCTGTTCTCTCAGATCAATTTGCGTAACTATTTTCCTAACATGGCTGGTCCTGCCCTTAGCCCCTGTGAGGAGACTAGCAACATAGCCCTTTGTCTTCCTCGGCTCCTGTTCCGGATTCCCCCATTTTGTAGCTTCTAGAAAAGATTAACTCTCTAGTTTCTGGTGACCTGGGGGATATCCCTTAAAAACATTTGCATGTGCTTCTCAGGGGGTGTGTATCTTGGTGAGCTCCAAAACACCTGGCTGTGGTGGCAGGAGGCTGGGCAGAGGCTACCAGAGGGCGTAGGGTCAAAAAGCTGGAGAGCCGTCAGATAGCAAGAAAAGTTTGTCTTAGATGGACTGCTGCATAACTATCTGCTTTCAAAGGCTTCGGGCTAATCAGAATTTCAAAGGATGCTTTTGAATGTAATAGGATTCTACCTGAAAGAGCAATGAGTGAGGCTTTGGAGCTGTTCGTTCCTCTAGCTGCTATTCTAGGCTGGTATCAAGGATAGCGAGGACCTTCCGATTTTATTTTCATTCCTGCATGAAATGGAAAGACCTAAGGTCATCATAGGAGGGTGGTGATGGCAAGACCACAGAGAAATACTCCACCCCGCTCCTTGCCTCAGTTATTCTATGGAAAACCCTTGTTGTTGTTAGTTGCTGTCAGGTTGATTCCGACTCATGGCGACCCCATGTGTGCAGAGTAGAACTGCTTCATAGTGTTTTCAAGGCTGTAACCCTTTGGAAGAAGATCACCAGGCCTGTCTTCCGAGGTACCTCTGGGTGGGTTTGAACCACCAACCTTTTGGCTAGTCAAGCACTTAACTGTTTGAGAAACATAGAAAGTGAGCAGAACAGAACCATTCATAGCCAACTATCGAGAAAATCTGATGCTACCATTTGCATGAGTCCTATAAAGTAGAGGCAAATGTCCTCCTCCCTTCTCCAAAGCAGCCTTACCGGTTCTTCCTGCATTAGATCCTCAAAAGCAGACAGAATTTCACGTAAAAAGCATTAAAAAAAAAAAAAAAAAAAACCACTTTGAGATTAAGATTCCTAGTATTAGTACTTTTCATTGTTTTTATAACTGTTGCTTTTGACCATAGTAGTCTTGGGGAAAATTTTGTGCAAGAAAAAATAAAACAACTCCTTCTCGAAATTGCGGCAGGGGAAGGGAGGGAAACTGGGAAAGTATGTGAGTACATATGGTATTTAAAAGGATCTGCACCTGCTTTTCTCAGACCAGCTGGCAGACTATTGAAGGAAAAGCACTGTTCTTTCTAGAAACACTCAGGACTGAAAGCATCTGCAAAGGAGTTGACAGAAGTGTCTTGGGATCGATTGTGTGAAGACTGCGCCAACCATAATTTGAGAAATTAGAGCTGAATTAGAACAGGTACTGTGTTTTGAAGAAGTGGTTTTGAGGTTCTGACACCCTGTTTTGCATATGCCCAGGTAACCGCAGAAGCAGCAGGCAGCTGCTTTTCACCTATACTTTTCATTTCCATGGGAGTCCCTGGGTGGTGCAAATGATTAATGTGTTCGGCGGCTAACCTAAAGGTTGGAGGTTCAAGTCCATCCAGAAATGCCTCAGAAGAAAGGCCTGGTGTTCTACTTCCAAAAAATCAGCCATTGAAAATATATGGAGCAGAGTTCTACTCTGACATGCATGGGGTCACCATGAGCTGGAGTCAACTTGATGGCAAGTGATTTTTTTATTCTTTGTCATTTCCATGTTGTTGTTGATAGGTACTGTTGAATTGATTTTGATTGATAGCAACCCCATGTGATAGAGTAGAACTGCCCCATAGAGTCTTCCAGGCTGTAGTCTTTATGGAAGCAGATCGCCAGGTCTTTCCTACATGGAGCTTCTGGGTGGGTTTGAACTGTCAGCCTTTTGGTTACCAGCTGAGCTCTTGGCAGTTTGAGCCACCAGGGCTCCTTGTCTGGTGCTGCTTTGGGAGTCAGTGGAACAAGAGTATTCATCAGCCCATCTGACCAGCAGAAACATCAGGCAACAGCCGGGAGGTGGCCTGTGTGAACCCCTTTAGTGGGGCTTTGTCTTCCTGGCCTCCTGGGCCCCAGCATTCAGAATTAATTCTTTGCACAAAGCCTCCAGGTGACCTGCCTCTCACCCCTGCGCCATCCTGGAGCCAGCATCCTTGATACTGGTTCTTGGAGTCTAACCTCTTGGAAACAGTTACTGAAATTTAATGGAGAGCATGTGAAAAGAGTGATGTATCTGGGCCAACTCGATAGCTATCCTAAAAAGCTGGGCCTGGGCAAGTATTCCTGAGAAACCACATTTAGTTTCTCACAGAGCACACAAGCCCAAAGGGTACAAATAGCCAACCCTGCTATTTAAAACCATCCAGGCCTCTTGCTGTGCCTTTTGTGGAGTGCAATTGCATTATCTAATGAACAACCAATGCTCAGCTGACACCTGAGGGTCCAAATTAGCTAATTCTGAACTAAATTTACTGATTTGTTCTCTGTTTTTAGTCTTTACCATTGAGCTCATTCTCATGACGTGGAGCCCCTCTTTAGGCGCTGACCTTCAGCCTACCAGTTTCAGTGGACACCTGGAAGGCCGGTGGGCCCTGGCTACCGATGTTACCATTCAGGAGTGACAGGAAATAGACAGATGATTGGACCCACCTGAGACTTAAAGCCTCTATTTCCCTTGTTGTTGTTAGCTGCCACCACGCAGGCCCCAACTCATGATGACCCCATGCACAAAGGAAAGAAATGCGGCTCAGTACTGTGTGAGCCCCACGATTGGTTGAGGATGGAACAGTGTTCCGGTGTGATTCATAGAGTTTTCATTGGCTGATTTTCAGAAGTAGATCACCAGGCCTTTCTTCCTAGTCTGTCTCAGTCTGGAAGCACCCCTGAGACCTGTTCACATTATAGCCACATGCCAGCCTCCACTGACTGCATGAGGTGCATTGGCTGGGAATTGAACCCAGGTCTCCTGCATGGAAAGCGAAAATTCTACCACTAAACTATCACTGCTTTCACCTATTACTCTTAACTCTTTTATTTTTTCTCATTTACTCATTGATTTATTTATTCAACGTAGGTTTATTTGCCAGGGACTGTGCAGGTGCTGGGTAAGGAATGACTAAGGTTCTGTCCCTGCAGCAGTTGTAGGTCTCAGGATGTGGTGGTAACTTATCTCAGCTTTGGACTTTCCCTCTGCGGGTCTCAGAGGTTGGAATAGACCGTGTCTCTGATTTCTGCTCCAGCCCAAGTCCTGTGGCCTCAGCAGTCGCAGGGTTCAGGCTAAGCTCTCCTGGGTATGGGAAGTTTCTCCACGGGGTTAGTGATACCGCACTGTCTGCTCGTGGCGATGTCTAGTGTGTTGATTCTGCATTGAAGAAGAAAATGTCTTTCATCTTTTCACCCTATCGATGTGTAGCTGGGGATGTCAGAGCCCCTGGAGGGAAAGGACCACATTTTATTCATCTTTGCTTTCTTAGCTTCTGGCACAAAAGCTAGCATGTAGTAGGAGCTTTCAAAATGAAGAGAGTGTGGATGGTTATATTTGCTCAAAGAGTCTATCTTACTCCAGGATCTGTGAGGTCATCTTCACCAATGGAGGGAAGCTTTATTGTTCCAGTCAGTGGGTCAACTTCTGAAATGGAGACGGGAAAGAATGACCCATTAGCTCCCCATGGATGCAGCCAAGGCAGCAGGGTGGATGTGACTAGAAGTGACGCTGCCTAGCAGAGCTTATGTTCTCTGCACTGCAGAAGGTCATCGACAAGGCGTGGGTGCTTCCTGGAGGTGGGTGTTGGCAGGAAGTGGGTTCACCAGGAGACTGTTAGAAGTTTGGGGAGCAAAATGGTCCCTGGTATGGAGTTCCTTCCACATAGTTCCCTCTGGAACTGGGATTTCATTTGTTCAATAAATAACATGTGAGGTTCTGTTCTGATTATTGGGGATATTATTGTGAGAAAGGGAAACCCTGGTGGTGTAGTGGTTAAGAGTTTGGCTGCTAACCAAAAGATCGGCAGTTTGAATCCACCAGGTGCTCCTAGGAAACTGTATGGGGCAGTTCTACTCTGTCCTATAGGATCTCTATGAGTCGAAATCGACTTGACCGCAGCGGGTTTGGTTTTTTGTTTTTATTGTGAGAAAAACAGACAAAAGTCCCTTAGTAAGAGCTGTGACCTTTGATTGAGGGGATTGTCAGCCCGTGGTAACCCATAAGGAGAGAGCTGAAGTAGTAAATGTCCCAACCTCATTCTCTTCCCTGCCTGCTCTCCTGCTAGTTCTTTCCATGGGCTGATCTCAACTGGCAGGGGAGTGGGAGCTCCTTGAAGTAGTCCATGTGGGCCAGACAGCTGGGTGACAGCGCTGGGTGAAGGAGCAGCTGATCTGAAGGGATGAATGGAAGACATCTGACACAGATGCTGTGGGTAAGGAGAAGAGGGGAATACGGGACTGAGTAGAAAGGAAAAGTGAGATTGAGAAACCACGGCCTCTTTGCCCCAGCAAGGTGGCTAGTTCCAGGTTGCTGCGTGGAAGTTGAACAGCCTGAAATAAAACCCAAATGATGTCGAGTTAACCCTGACTCATGGCAACCTTACGTGTGTCAGGGTAGAACTGTGCTCCATAGGATTTTCAATGGCTGATTTTTTGGAAGTAGATCACCAGGCCTTTCTTTTTAGACGTCTCTGGGTGGACTTGAACCTCCAATCTTTTGGTTATCAGCTGAGTGCATTAACCATTTGCACCACTCAGGAACTCCTGAGCAGTCTGAGTTAATCTCATTACTCTCCAGAGAGCACCACCCACTGCCACTTGCTGGCCTCTTGCCCACTGACTGCTCACTAAGGAGTGATGCTCATCTGTGCAGTGAGGCTCTGTCCACCCCCCTGTCTGAACCATCCATTATGAAGAACGCCAGGACACCTGTAAGTGCCCCGAGATGGGAGGGTTGAGGACTCAGACTTCTTGAGAGGTGATGCTGGCATGAAGGGAGGGCCTCATCCTTGGCCAAGGTGGTAGCCAACTGAGCTTGTTTAGCCAGGACTGCAATGGGCCACCCTGTTTCATGATGTCACTGGGAACATTCCTGAGCAGGACAGCAGAGACTCAGAGCTGCAGATGCTGGAGGATTTAGAGTTCCCGACAAGCTGTCAATGGCATTAGAAATTGGGCAATGTCTCAATATCTGTGGATTTGTTTTCTTCAGTCACAGAGCTGACTTTGAAACTGAGGATATGGATGACTGCGAACCTTTCAAATTTCATTACTCTTTAGATAGAGCTTCAGCTCTTCAACACAGCCTGCCGGACCATGTGGAACTGGGCCCCTGCCTGCATCACCGTGTTTATCTGTTGCACTCTCCCCTTGCTCCTGCACCCTAGCCATCCCGGGGCCTTATTTTAGCCCCAAGGGCCACATTGGAGTCCCTGGAAGGGGCAAATGGTTCATCGTTCCACTACTAGCCAAAAGGTTAGCAGTTTGAACCCACCCAGAGGCTCCTCAGAAGAAAGGTGTGGCGATCTGCTTCTGAAGCGCCTGGCAATTTGCCTTGAAAACCCTATGGAGCAGTTCTACTATGTACATAGGGGGTCGCCATGAGTCGAAATCAATTTGACAGCAACTAACAACAATATGGGCCACTTCCTTTTCACCTCTTGGCCTTGCCCCTCTGATTTTCTGTCTCCTCCAATAACCACTTTGCTCTTTAGTTTCTATTCTCCTATTGGAGCTCAGTTCAAAGTCACTTCCTCATGAACGCCCTCCCGGACACTCTGGCCCAGGCTGAGATGACACTTTTGGGATGATGTGATAGGGTGGATGTGTTTTTGTATGTGGGAAGGATATAAATTTTTTGGGGGGGCAAAGGGTAGAATGTTATGGATTGAACTGTGTCCCCCAAAATGTGTGTTGTAAATCCTAACCCCTATACCTGTGGATGTAATCCCATTTGGGAATAGGTTTGTCTTTGTTATGTTAATGAGGCTGTATCAGTGTAGATTGTGTCTTAAACCTAATTAGTTTTGAGATATAAAAAGAGCAGATTAGGCAGAGAAGCGAGCAAGCACAAATGGGTGAATGATAGATGCCACGTGGAGACCTCCAAGGAACGCCGAGCAGAACGCCAGTGAGGCTGAGACAAGGGTTTTCCCCCAGAACGGACAGGGAGAGAATCTTCTCCTAGAGCCAGTGCCCTGAATTTGGACTTCCAGCTTCCTAAGCGGTGAGAAAATAAATTTCTGTTCATTCACACCACCCACTTGTGGTACTTCTGTTACAGCAGCACCAGCTAACTAAAACAGAATTGCCGTTAATGAGTTCATTGAACAATGTCTTTAGTGTCGTCACCCCATTTGATAAGCTCTATGCTTTGCTGCTGCCCGGTACCTGTGCAGAGAAGGCAGTCAGTAAATATTTGAGGGAAGTATTGATTAAAAGAAAAAATGAGTTAGGACTGGGTGTGCACCTACCGCACAGAAAAGAGATAAAAAGAGGCATAGATTGGAAAGGACATACCTGCCTGCCCTCTCCCCACTCCAGTCTTTCCCGGTGCTGGGAATGGGACAAGCAGAGGAAGCAAGGGACACAGTGGAACACCTGGGAGAGTTGGCCAATTGATTCCTCGGACACCTGGAGACAAGAAAAGCCGCCGTTGACATATCCACGTGAAGACTTCGCTGATCTAATTCTCTCCAGCACAAGAAAATCCAGGCAGGCTGTGCTGCTGTTAGCAGCAGAAAGCTTAAAAAACATGAGGCCAGTATACCACCCTGACCGCTGACTGATTTGCCAAGGTCTGGGCTTGAGGTCTAGAGTGACAACAGGTTCAGGCCATCAAAAGTTATTTTAACTGGTGTCCTGACATCTAGGCAATTTAAGAGCCAGCAACATGAAGTGGGCTATTTGTAAAATGTTTGTGGCTCTTCAGTCCATCAGAACAAGGCAAGGATACACTGTTATTAGAATTCACCAGCCCCAAATTATAAAGTAGTCAGGAACAGAGAATACAATGGCACAATTAATGGGTAAATCTTCATTTCAGGATGGCAGGTTTATATTTGTAGGATGGGATGGTCTCTGTGGAAGGGGTCACATTACCAATTTGAGCCTGACAGGCTCTAAGAAATAATGCCTGGCCCCAAAGGAGGCTGGAGATAAAGTTTATAGAGAGCTCAGAGGAATGATGCATGAGACCCGGTAGAATGATAAGAGAGACTGGTGAATTAGGCAAGGAACAGAACACGTGAGGGAGAAGGAACAGGTGGGTGAGGTTGATGGGGGTGTGTGGGGGAGGCAGGTAGACAAACAAGGCAAATTTGACAGATAGGTACATGGTTTTTGCAAATTATTTTATTTTTGCTTCATATTTTGGGTTAATGTTTACTTATCATGATAACAAGGAGCCCTGGTGGTGTAGTGGTTAAGCACTCAGCTGCTAACCAAAGGGTTGGTGGTTCGAGCCCACCAGCCGCTCAGCAGGAGAAAGGGGTGGCAGTCTGCTTCCATAAAGACTACAGCCTCTGCCCTATAGGGTTGCTGGGAGTAGTCTGACTTTCGGGAAACGAGAACAGAGGTCAAGGTGAGACTTGCAGAAATTTAAACAAACAAAAGGGAACTACCATGTCAGCAAAAGAGTCACTGTGAGTTAATGATAAATTAGATGGGAAGGGTAAAGAAGAGGATTAAAAACGATTCCAGAAATGCTTTGAATCCTTATCTTTGGAAGTGCATGCCAAAATATTTCTGAATGAAATGGTATAATATCTGGGGTTTGCTTCAAAATGATCCAACGTAGAGATGAGGGTGGGGGGTAGGAGGGGGTGTAGGTGAAATAAGGCTGGTCATAAGAGGATAATTGTTGAAGTTAGATAATGAGTAAGGAGCCTGGTGGTACAGTGGTTAAGCACTCAGCTGCTAACCAAAAGGTTGGCGGTTTGAACCCGCCTAGCTGCTCTGCGGTAGGAAGACCTGGTGATCCGCTCCTGTAAAGACTACAGCCTAGAAAACCCTATGGGGCAGTTCTGCTCTGTCACTTGGGGTCACTATTGACTTGATGGCATCTAACAATAACAACAGGGTAATGAGGACACAAGGGTGCGTTATACTATTTTTTCTAACACTATATGTGTTTGACATTTTCAAATTTAAAAAATTCTAAAGCAAAAAAAAAAAAGAAAGAAAACAGGAGCAGGAGCAGGGTTGTGAGCCCGGGGGATGGAGTGTTGGTGCAGTTGGGAAGAGTGGCCAGTTCTGAGGTCGAGGAAGAGGGAGAAGCCACTGCCAGTGTGTTAATGTCTAAAGCAGGCTTCTCTGAAAAATGTGATTTGAAAAGTTGGCTCAGGCTGGTGCACTGTGCTCTTTTAGAGGCATCATCCAGGGCAGGATGTCTTTGATTACCTGCTTGAAGATGTGAGCCATAGTGCACATGCTGAGCTGAGGCTGTGACATCTACCCTGCTCAGCTGTCTGACTTTGGGTTCAGGGCTGGCTGCTTATCTTAGTCTGTAAAGTCCTGTGTGGTCCGATCCAGACTACAATGGGCAGGTTTGATCAACTCTGGCCTGCATCTCCCTGAGCGGTTCCTGAAATGATTTCTGGAGGCGTTTTGCTCTTCTCTCCCTTTCTGCATGCCTCCCCAACCAGCTGTACATGCCTGGAGCCTTCCTGAATCCTCCTTGCACCCACCGATTCCTTCCAACTAACTGTGGGCTCTATAATTGAGCTCTAAGACAGGGGCCCTCTTTACTGCCTGAGGAGTTTCAGGAGAAGTAGAGGGAGTCTTTTCTACAAGTTAAGAAAAAAAAAAAAAAAAAAAAAAGAACAAAAACCCATCATTTTCTGGTGCCACTCTCCTCTTGCTTTTCTCATTCATTCAACAAATCCTTCTAGATGCCTCCTATGTGCCAAGTTTTGTGTTAGGGTGTGATTGGGTGTTCACAGGTGATCAAAGGTCTACAGCCTGGTATGAGGAGAAAGGCATGAAAACAGGGTAATAGAGAGTTACAAGTGTTCTGCTAGATGTTTGTATAGGGACCAGTGGGGCACAAGGAAAGGGTGGACGATCATTATTATTTTCTCTTGGGTTTGGGTTTTAACATTGTCCCTGCTAAACCAAAAAAAAAAAACCAAACCCGTTGCTGCTGAGTCAATTTTGACTCATGGCGACCTGACGTGTTTCAGAGTAGAACTATACCCCACAGGGTTTTCAATGGCTGTAATCTTGTGGAATTAGATTGCCAGGCCTTTCTTCTGCAGTACTGCTGGGTGGATTCAAACTGTTAACCTTTCTGTTAGTAGCCAAGTGCAAACCATTCGTGCCACCTGGGGACCTATGTATGAACTGAGTTTCTTTGAACCTCAGTCTTCTCATCTTTAAAATAAGGCTCATTATATCTACTCTATAGCTTTTTCGGTTGTATGTAGGGTCACTATGAGTCGGGACCAACTCAATGCACATAACAACATAGCTTTTATGCGTGTCAAATGAAAGAATATGTAAAAAGATTTTTACAAACTATAAGTGTTGATTATTATTATTATCTTTCCTTCTTCCCAGGCATGCCAGTGATCACCATGGGCCCTGCTTTTTCCAGATGACAGTAAAGTGACCACTGTTACCTGCACACTCTGAGCCATATTAAAACAAAGCTGGAGGATGCAGCCAGTACCGGGGAAGATCCATAAAGAAGAGGAAATTTCTTTTTCCACTCAAGTAGTAAATCTTCTTCCTACTGACTTTTAAAAGTGTAGAGCCAAATGTCTCTCTTGTCTGTGTAATACCAGACACCACCTTAACATTTGTTTGGCTGTATAGCTTGCAAAGTACTTCTCAAGTCATACAGCACCAGTGCCTCATAATAATCCTTTGACTTAGCAGAACAGATGTCATTTTGACCCTCATTTACAGATGTAGAAAATAAGGCCCAGAGAAGTTAAATAATTTGCCCAAGATTCATAGTGAGGAGTGGCAGAGCCAGTGCTAAAATTCTGGACTTCTCTTGGCTAATCTTTGATATCATTAGCCCCTCCCTGTAAAGTATCTATACAACAAAGGGCTCCTCTTTGATGTCTTTTAAAAGAAGGTTTCGAAACATAATTAAAAAAACAAAGAGTTTAGGAAATTGTCCATATTTTGACATATCACGAACCTCTGAGACTCCACGGCCTCTAGTGCAGTCAGGATAAATCAAACCAACAAATAATCATCTCCATTGTTTTGTGGATTATTTCCCCATGAGGCAGATGTTTACTTTTTACAGATGAAAGCTCATTGTTGTCAGGAACATTTAAGAGGCTTAACCTGTCTCCTCTGGCATATGGTGCTAGGCTTTTCATGATAAAACTGCTTGTGTGCAGTAGCCAACGGAATAGCACGCCTCTCCGTGAAACTTCATCAGCCGCTGTTGCAGAATGTCACTGTTTTCCTAAGTAGGGGCTCGGCTGCGCCTCTTCCACTGCGAAAGGAAAAAGAAGAAAAATAAAAAAAGGTGGTTTCCTTTGGGAGAAAATCCTCGTATTTTAATGGGTATGATGTCATGAATTATTAAAGTAGCTTAATGTTAAAGGCAAGCTGAAAGAACACGTCGTGAAGAATGACTTGGAGACTCTTGAAAAATGGGAGTGTTGACTGTGAGCCTGCAGACTAAAGATGGATTTCTGCTTTAGTTTTTATTTATGCAACTGTGAGACTCAGTCCCTTGTTCCTAGAGAAATCCCTTGTGCAGCTGTGTGGAGAAAGTTATTACGTTTTAGTGCGGAAGGACTGTAAAGTTTCTTTCCTCCTGTTGCATGAAATCCAAAGTACGAGGGATCTTTGTGCTGGAGGGAATGGGCCTTGGGAGTGAGATGTGGAGTCTCTCAGAAGACAAAAGGGAACAGATCAGGCATTGTTTTGACAAAAAAAAAAAAAAAAGAAAAGGAGTCTAATGTTAGATTCTCATAAGGGATTTGTGCATAACCCGGGGTCAGTCTGGTTACAGTGCTCACAGGTTTCTGGTTCAAGGTGAATCAAAGAGAAACAGGGTGTAGAAGGATGAAGATGATCTGCTGGTGCCACTGTGGTGTGACCACATGACATGCCTGGAAGCAACCCCACCGGAACCACTGCAGCTGCCAGTGGAGACCCCCAGAGAGTTCATGATGCTGGCGAGGGTCTGTCAAAGCTTTGTGTCTGGCCACTCCAGGCTCATGCTCTGGCTGACGGGTTTGTCTTAGTCTCCTAGCGCTGTTGTAACAGAAATACCACAAGTGGGTGGCTTGAAAGAACAGAAATTTATTTTCTCACAGTTCTGGAGGCTAAAGGTCCAAATCAGGGTCTTGGCCCTGTTGATTCCTTTTATGGCCCTCTTTCCTGGTTTCTGGTGACTGCCATCAATTTTTGATGTTCTTTGATGTCTGTCTCCTCTTGCGTGTGTCTCTGTGTCTGTTCTGGTCTTTCTATAACTCAGAAGTGATTAGGCTTAGGACCCACCCTACTCTGGTATGACCTCATTAACGGAACAAAAGAATCCCCCCTATTTCCAAACATGGTCCTGTTTACAGGTATAAAACACAAAAATTCATTGCTGTTGAGTTGATTCTGACTGATAATGACCTTATAGGACAGAGTAGAGCTGCCCTATAGGGTTTCTCAGGCTGTAATCTTTATGGAAGCAGACTGCCACATCTTTCTCCCATGGAGCGGCCAGTGGGTTTGAATCCCCCATCTTTCAGTTAGCAGCTGAGTGCTTAACCACTGCACCACCAGGGCTCTTCCATTTACAGGTATAAAAGAAAACAAAACAAACAAACAAAACAAAAACAAAAACCCATTGCCATCGAGTTAATTCCAACTCACAGCGACCCTATAAGACAAAGTAGAACTGCCCCCTAGGGTTTCCGAGGAGCAACTGGTGATTTTGAACTGCCAGCCTTTTGGTTAGCAGCTGATCTCTTAACCACTGAGATACCAGGGCTCTGATTTTTTACAGGTATAGAAGTTACAGGTATAGGATTTCAACACATGTTTTTTTGGGGACACAGTCCATACAAATTTGCTGGGCAAAAATCGCAGACACTTGGAGTGGGATGAGGTATCCTTGATTTCTCTAGATGGGCACTGCGAGCTGTGTTTATACCCACAAAAACGCCTCCTCCTCCTCTTCTGTCTTCTTTTTCACATGAGTTCAGTTAAACAGTGCTTTTCCTTTGGTCTCTGTAGAGAGGAATGGAGTATGAGTGGGGAAGCAGTATTTATTGAGGAGGCTATTAAATTCTTGGCTCTGTCTTACTTATGCTTCGTAAAGTAAGTATATGGTATTATCCCCATTTTACAGGGGAAAAAATTGAGGCTTCATGAGTAAGATCTTCAGTATCACACAATTATTGGGAGAGCTGGGTTTTATTTAAATCTAGATCTGTCTGAAATCAGAGGTTTACGTGAACTTACCACTCTTTTACGAGGCACCAAACGATTGGTTTGACTGAGATTTGACAGGTTTGTTTTTGTCTGGAATCTTTGGCTATCATGTGCTAGATGTCTTCTGTTTGTCCTTCCATACCTAGTCTCTAGCCTTCTCCACTGTGCTCTGGGCCCTGGTGGACTGACCTATATTGACTGCATCAATGGGTACCCTTGTTCTTTGGCTTACAGTTGGGTTTGGCCAAGCAGGGTATTGGAGGGGGCAGGGTGGGAAGGGAGGTTGGGATGTTTACTTCCCTAGCTCTCTCTTTGCTGGGCTCTCTACTGATGCCCACAGCTCTTATTAGGTGATCCTCTCCATAAAGCTCCCCTCTCTGTGTTCTAATAAGTGTTCCCTTCCCTTGCTCCTTCAGGCTAGTGGTGGTAACAGCTCTCTCTGTTGCTAGCTCCTGGGTACTGCACTATCCCTGGTGCTTTTCCTAAACTCTGCTTATACTTTTATAAACTAGCTTTATTAAACTTCCCTTGGATTGCCCAATTTGAGTGTGCCATTTATATCCTCTGGGACCTTGACTGATACAGGTGCGTGTCACTTTAGTAGACCTAGTGTCATGGAGCCCCTGATTGGTGCAAATGGTTAACACACTTGGCTGCTAACTAGAAGGTTGGAGGTTCAAGTCCACCTAGAGGCACCTCAGAAGAAAGGACTGGCCATCTACTTCTGAAGAACCAGCCACTGAAAACTCTGTGGAGGACAGTTCTACTCTGACACGCGTGGGGTCGCTATGAGTTGGAGTTGACTCAATGGCAACCGGTATGGTATAGTGTTGTCATAGTTAATGTTTTCATTTTGCACTCATTAATGCCTGCTTTTACCTAGAGGAAGATGATTTTTGTCCCCTCTTTTTTAAAAAAGGATCTCCTGTTTATAACTTACCAAAGGGTTATTTTTTCATCTTTCGCCCTCCTTTTGGCCTTACAACTTCCTCTCTGAGTTGCCTTTCTTCTCTTAAATTGAGTCTGCAAGACCATAGGAAGCCAGTTTCCATTATTATTATCCAAGATTGAGTTTCTTTGGTCTCCAGAGTAGCGGTTTCTTGTATTAGCATTTCTTTGCAAAGCAGTCTGCTGGATTGTCTTGAGAAAACAATGCACATTTTCTAACCTTCTAGGGAAAAATAATTATTTCTCCAAAAAGGAAGGGTAATAATAAAAGTGTGTTCAGTAGGTAACAGTAAGGATAATAAAGGGGGAAAAGGCAGCAATTCAGAATCAAGGTCAATTTCCTTTTTTTGTTGGTTTGCAGCAAGCGTTTAATGGTAATAAAATCTTTTTCCTGTGTAATACATTTTATATTAAAACTGCAGCCATTTAAATGAGGGGTTTTATGTCTGCACAGTCTTTATTGAGCATGAAGGATTAAAACAATGCTTTTTTTTTGTTCTTTGAGAGATTTTTTGAGATCTGAGAAATGACTGACTCTCCATGACTCCAGGACTCATAGAAGGGAGGGTGCAGGGGTGGGGCGTCTGGGGGAAAGGGTGGCCGGAGCGGTTCACATAGTTCCTTGCTTATGCTGTTTAACCTCGGACCCCTGTAATTTTGGGCCTTGACGTCTCCTGAATAAACAGTAAATCTTTCCTGATGACATGGCAGCTTTACAATGTGGATTCATGCCTATTTTCAGAGGAACATGAGAGAGCCTTTAACGCATTTTTCCCTCCTTTTACTGGTGATTTAGCCAAAGACTGTCTGTCAGCAGGGTACAGCTGGTGGTCTGACCGATCTCTGGTCCTGTCTTGTCTTCCCTTTGGTCAAGGGTAGCCCTGGGGCTGCAGTCATCAGTTCCTCAGAAGATGGGTCTTATGGTTCCAGGGTAGAAGAAGGTTGACTATGGTGTTATTTCATAGGCTAGCTTGAAATGGATGAACTCTTTGGTTGAAGGTTTCTTGGTCTATGCCTTCCTGTGGCTTTTGTCTTTTAATATTGAGGCATTTGTGACCTGCTCCTGATCTTAAGACATCAAGATAAGATTTCAAGACCTTGCTAGATCCCCCTTCTACCCTAGTATCATGCACTGTGAAAGTTGCTAGACTGGCTTGAAGGCTGTTCATTCTGGGAAGACTGGAAGTGGTCTCAGAAGGTTCAAGAGCATGTTGACATTGGATATACCAGAAGGAAAAAAAATCAACCCACAGAGCAACTGCATTCTACATTTTTTTTTTCCTTTGTCATTGCTGAACTGTTGGATTTGAACTATACTTGGTCATGAGTATATTATACCAAAACCACACCCAATGCCATTGAGTTGATACAGACATGTAGAACTTCTCCATAGGGTTTTCTTGGTTGTAATCTTACGGAAGTAGATCACCAGGCCTTTCTTCCATGGCACTGTTGGGTGGATACGAACTGCAAACCTTTGGGTTAGTAGCCAAATGCAAGCTGTTTGTGCCACCTGGGGATCTAGGGTGTATTACAGAGGAAACAAAAACACTAGGTTTGTCTTTTAGAAGTATTAGAACTATACATTCAATAGGAAATTATCGACCAAGGGAAGTAGATTATTGTGGGTGGGGATCTGACCTCTAGCAGGAGCTGCCTCATAATCTACAAATATCTCCTCTTTGAGTTAGAATGAATTACCTGAAGACAGCAGGCGCCGGGTTTTACACCTTAGATTTCCGGAGCTGCATTTCACACAGGGTAGTTAACAGTCTTTTAAAATGTGACTCTCCCCGGTACATTGACCAGACCTGACTGTTCTTAGCCACATGACTGCTTTAACTATGCTTTAAAAATAGCCCTGAAACTGGCATAGCAGAGAGAGAGCATTTACTTAAACAACTATTTTTCCCTCTATAATGTCATGTAGATCTAAGTCTTTTCTGTATCTTTCCACTACAATGGCAGCATATGGCCTATTGTTACAACCAGATATTCCCGTGGAGAGTAAGAGGCCGTGGGCGAGTGGAGAGTGATATTATTGTAGAGTATAAATGTGTTGTTCTGAGCCCTGGAACTAAAGTTTTCTGTGGTTTCACTTTTAAAGAACTCAAACCTTTCAGGAAGGCTCGGTTGGCAGGCTCTGATTTTTCTTTTTGACAGTGCCGACTAATGTTTGCTCTGGGCTCCTGGAAATTGGTTAGGAGAACTTCCCATGGAGGAGAAAATATGGACAAACGCTGTTAGCTTACTTAGTGCTGATGGCAGAGGCTGGCCAAGAAAGACGATAACGCGGTACTTTAAGCCAAAAGTCACCATCTTTTTTGCTCTTGCAGTGTATATCCCTGAAAACCTTAGGAAAGGCCTGTGGAAAAGCAGAAGGCAAAAGAAATGAGAGCAAGAGGGTTGAAGGTAACTTAGAAAACAACAACTTCCAGGTCTAGGAGATAATTATCTCATTAGAAGGAAGAAAAAATTTTTATTAAGATAAAATGGCTTTTGATTACATGGGAGCAGAGTAATGGATATGATTCCACTGAGTCCATACTCGAGCACACACACGTTCACTGTGCTCACACACACACTCACTTGCACAAATGCACATACATAGGAAAGAAGGGATGCTCGGGCAGGAGCATGTCAGCGTGCTTTATAATTCTGGATTTGTTTTTCGGGGTTTGAATTAATTAGATACCATGTTGAATTCCAAATGTGATAATTAGGCAAATTAATGCTGCAGTGAAGTTATTAATGAGGCAAAATATGCTAATATGCTTTTGATAAAGAGCTCTTCTTCTGTCTTACTAAGAAATTGGCAAACATCTTTTATTTGGGGCCAGACAGCTTATCTCAAGTGATTTACTAAAAAGGTTCTTGGCCGTATGCTGCGAACAAATGTTGTAAATAGGGGTTAATGTCTAAATTCTTGATATGTGTGAGTCTTGTTGCAGCGTAGCAAGTCCCGTGACGCCCTTTGCTTCTGTGTGGCAGCAGTGCCCGGAGAGGCCAAGGGCTTTGCAGTGCTGTTTAATGTCACTATGAATACGGCAAACCTTGCCGGTGTCATTCCTACTACAATCATCACCCACACTCAACATGAGGCTCACAGTGGCGGCCAACCCGCCAGCACTCTCCTTTCTTTTCGGCAGACTTGGTGTCGCCTTTGGTTTTCAGATGTTCAAAACCCCAAGCCCAGAATCATTAGGGAGCCCATTTAGTGGTTTGAAAGTGACACAGCACAGCTTCTCTTTCCAGTCTTAACTGTGCTCTTCAGATCTCATTGTGCGTCTGGAGCCCTCGATACCAAGGAGAGACGCCATCTATTTAGGGAGGGCTGGTCACGGTTATGGGTTGAGCTGTGTCCCCAAAAAGAAATGTAGAAGTCCTAACCTCTGTGCCTGTGAATGTGACCTTGTTGCAAATAGGGGTTTTCTTTTGTTATGTTAGTGAAATTCTAAATCTAATAACTTCTGAGAAGTGTCTTACTAAAGGAGCAGAATAGACACAGAGAACACACACAGGGGGAAGACACCATGTGAACACACACAGCAGATGCAGCTCAAGCCCAGAAACTCTGAGGATTGCTAGCAGCTATGCTGCTAACTGGAAGGTCGGCAGTTCGAATCCACCAGCTGCTCCATGGGAGAAAGATGCAGCAGTCCGCTTCTGCAAAGTTTTACAGCCTTGGAAACCCTAAGGGGCAGTTCTAATCTGTCCTGTAGGGTCGCTATGAGTCAGAAACGACTCAATAGCATGGGTTTGTGTTTTTTTTGGGGGGGTTGCTAGAAGCTGAAATAGACTAAGACGGACCTTCACCTAGAGCCATGCCCTGAATTAGGACTTTAATCCTCCTAAACTGTGAGAAAATAAATTTCTGTTCTTTAAAGCCACCCGCTTGTGGTATTTCTTGTTACACCAGCACTAGGTAACTAAGACAGTCGCTAAAAACAAAGTTTATGGAAACGTGAAAAAGAACTTTTCATGAGCATATTATTTTTTTATCTTTTCAGTCATAAACTCCATGAGGGCACGACCTATATAACAGTTGATCCATTCAGATATGGTATTTGCTGCACGACTTTTACTCTGTCTCCCAGCTAGGATGGTTTGATTATTATAAATCTGAGGAGGGAAGACCCTCAGGCACATGTCAGTCCTTGGTTAGTGAGTGCTGTTGAGGTACCTCCTATAGCATGAAAGAGATCGTTCATCAACTGTAAAGCAGTGCACAGAAAGTTATTGGATCAGTGAGGAATGCATTTGGCTGCAAGTCACAGAAAACCTTATTCATAGTAGCTTAATCAAACGAAAAAAAAAACCAAACCTGTTGCCATTGAGTTGATTCCAACTAATAACGATCCTATAGGATGGAGTAGAACTGCCCCATAGGGTTTCCAAGGAGGGGCTGGTGGTTTTGAACTGCCAACCTATGCTTAGCAGCCTGAGCTCTTAACCACTGTGCCCTCAGGGCATAGAAAGTACATCAGGGCAGGCAGTTCGCAGCGAAAACGTTGCCTCAACCATGTTGTCAGGGTTCTTTCCATCTTTCCACTCTACCATCCTAGGGGTGGCTTTTGTCTTTGTGCGCACAACATGGCTGCTGTATTTCTAGGCATCACATCTGCATTTTTTTTTCTTTTAAGTAATATTTTGCTGTGTTTTTGGTGAAAATTTACACAGCAAATTC
The DNA here is from genome assembly GCF_000243295.1 of Trichechus manatus latirostris. Taxonomy (NCBI): domain Eukaryota; kingdom Metazoa; phylum Chordata; class Mammalia; order Sirenia; family Trichechidae; genus Trichechus; species Trichechus manatus. The sequence goes on from NW_004443980.1 coordinate 15,508,221, forward strand.
GGTTTCTATTTAACAATTACTATACAAATTGTTCAGAGACATTGGTTACATTTTTCACAAGGTGTTAACATTCTCATTAATTCCATTCTGGATGTTTCGCTTCCAGTATTCTGGTTTCCCTGTCCCCTTACTCTTTCATCTTTGCTTTAGAGAATTGTTGACCGTTTGGTCTCGCATAGATGATTTTTAAAATTTTTATTTATTTTGTTGTTTTTGTAGAGAACATACACAGCAAAGCATACACTAATTCAACAGTTTCTATGTGTACTATTTAATGACATTGACTACATTCTTTGAATTGTCCAACCATTCTCACCATCCATTTCTGAGTTGTTCCTCCCCCATTAACATAAATTCACTGCCCCTAAGGTTCCTATCTAATCTTTCAAGTTGCTATTGTCAATTTGGTCCCATGTAGATAGATCTTAAAATGTCTGCTTAAGGCAGACATTTTTTACTAGTTAAGCTGAACTATTGTTTGGTTTCAGGAAGACTTCAGGGGATATTTTTGGTTTAAGGTTTAAAGATTATCTCAGGGCAGTAGTTTCAGGGGTTCATCCAAACTTCATGGCCCCAGGAAGTCTGGAGTCCATGATAATTTTAAATTCTGTTCTACATTTTCCCCCTTTTGATCAGGATTCTTCTATGGAATCCTTGATTGAAATGTTCAGTAACAGTAGCCGGGCACCAGTTCTTCTGGTCTCATGATAAAGGAGGCAGTTGTCCATGGAGGCAATTAGCCACACATTCAATATTCTCCTTCTATTCCTGAATCTCCTTCCTCTGTTGCTCCAGGTGAATAGAGAACAATTGTCGTGCCTTAGATGGCCACTTGCAAGCTTGTAAGACCTCAGGTACTATGCATCGAACTAGAAGGTAGAACAGAAGCACTAAACATGTTATTAGGCCAATGAACTGGGATGTCTGATGAAACCATTACCCTAGACCTCCAAACGAAGAAATCAAATCCCATGAGATTTTTGATTATACATAAGCACCCTCAGCTGCTATTTTTTTTTGTCATTGTTGTAAATATAAGTATTGCATAACTTTTGCCAATTCAACTTTTTACAGGCATACAACTTATTGACAGCAGTTACAGTAATTGGCTGTGCCACCCTACTTTTAATCATCCTGATATTTCCATCACCGTTATTCCTCTCTTTCCCCCCCTTGTAACCACTGATAAATTTTGTTCTTTATACATTTGTCTTTTCTTGTATCGTATCTGAATATTAAGCCCAAGCAAGAAGAGGAAGGGTCCATTAGTCTGTTCCTTTTGAAAACTTTCCTGAAAGCCCCATTCAATGGCCTCCACTTACATCTCATCCGTCAGGTGTGTCACAAAGCCACCTCTCACTGGAAGGTCTGTAGATGGGATTGTGTCAGCTAGCCAACAGTCTGTTATAGGCCTCTTCTTGGGCACTATGATCCGGGGGACGTGGTTGTATCTTTAGCCCACTACCACTTTTGGGTGGTTATTGGAAAGTGTGGCTGCCTGAACAAATCTGTCATGAAGTGGGGGGTTAGGTAAGAAAGTTGTTTTACTCTTCCCAGGCTGAGGGCAATGTAGTGTGGTGGACAAACTTTAGGGCTTTAAGTTGAACAGTGTGACTTTGAACATAGGATGTCCTCTCACTGACCCTCAGTTTCCATATCTGTGAATTAGTGAATATTCCCCAGGGTCATTGCAGAAAGTAGTTTGGATAGCAATGTAAAGTAACTAGCATATTTAGCTAGTTAATAAGTAATAGCTGTTAAGGTGGTGTTATGGATTGAATTGTGTCCTCTAAAAAGATATGTTGAAGTCTTAACCCCTGTACTGGTGACTGTGACCTCGTTTGGAAATAGGGTCTTCCTTTGAAGATGTTATCAGTTAAATTAACAAGGCCACACCAGAGCAGGGTGGATCCTAATCCCTTCTGAGTGGTGTCTTATAAAAGGGGAGAACAGACATGGAGTCAGGGTCACATGGAGGAGATGCTATTTGGAATGCGTCTAAAAGCCGAGGAATGTCCAGAAATGCCCAGGGCTACCAGAAGATGGAAGACACAAGGACGGATCTTCCCCTAGAATGGAGAGAGAGAGATCATGGCTCTGCCAATGCCTTAATTCACACTCCTAGCCTCCAGAACTATGAGACAATAAATTTCTATTCTTTAAAGCTACCCTTGGTGTGGTATTTTGCTATGGCAACCCTAGGAAAGTATAACAGGTGATGAATCAAATCCAGATTGTATTCTTAATGAGTGAATGAATATGTTAATAGACCTATGCTAGGAAAGAAATTGTTATACACAATCCCCTTACGTTTTCAGATAGTGGATTTTCTGATAAATGGAGATGACTTTCTAAATAAGGTGCCTGATTTAATGTAGTGAATTCTGATAGGTGGAGGTGCCTTTTTGTCTGAATGGATCAATGGTCTGAAGGATGCAAGTTTGGATTGTAAACCTCATATACAAAAGGTGGAGAGATTGAGAAATGCGGAAAGAGGGAAGATCACGGAGGAGGAGGCAGGGAGCTCTGGAGACTGAGTGTTGGAGAGAGGATGGGAGTGAAAAAAAGGAGATCCAGCAGCTGTAAGACTGGGAGAGAGGCAGAAGGAGGGATGCCTAATGGGAATTTTTGGCCTCAAGCTGTGTACGGTGAAATGTAAACCCTTCCTCTGACTCATCTGCAAAATCTTCAGAAAAACATGTCTGACTGATGCTCTGGAATGAGAAGGCTCTTCTGGTGAATGTGAAGAAGAGATAACGTCAACGTTGGTTGTGGGGGTACAGCTGGCATACAGTTTCCCGAATGTTCATTTCACATGGGTCCTGCTACTAAGTAAGTTAGGCTTCAAGATGACACTAACACAGACCACACAGAATGCATATGGAGAGGAACCAGTTCCTGCGGAGTCAGCTCCGACTCATGGTGACCCTATGCGTGACAGAGTAGAACTGTGCTCCATAGTTTTCAATGGCTGGTTTTTGGAAGTAGATCACCAGACCTTTCCTCTGAGGCACTTCTGGGTGGGCTTGAACCTCCAACCTTTCAGTTAGCAGCCAATTGGGTTAACTTTTTGCACCACCCAGGGACTCCTACATGGGGAGGAACTCATGTGAATTCAGGGTTAGGCTCTCAGAGAAGCAGACAATGACAATCTAAGTTGGGTGTGGAATTCTCCTTCCATTCCACCAGTGCACATATGTCCTAAGGGGATGTGGTGTGATGGATCGCTTTCGTGTGGCCCTTCTTGCCATGGTCTTGTAACTCCCACCGAAGTGATTGGGTGCGACTGTGCAAACAGGGTAATTGTGGCCCAGCAGGGAACTGGTCAGTTTTGCCATCCACAGGCTTGACATGAGCCATCCAGAGGTGGGAAGAGAGGATCTCACCACCACCAAGGAAGAAGATCCAAGAGCAGAATGCATCCTTTGGACCCAGGATCCCTGCACTGAGAAGCTCCTGGAACCAGGAGACTGAGAGAGAAAGAGAGAGAGAGAAAGTTGTAACACTGAACACAGCGAGAAGAGGTGGCAGAGAAATGGCAGCAGGAAAGACTAGTAGGAGAAGGTGCAGTGGGCTACCCCTGAAGAAAGCTGCGTGCCTTTGGGCAGGAGGCTTGCTGGCAGAGTAGGGTGCCTCTGGGCACTTGGTGGAGCTAGATTTGCTGACCCACGGAGCTAGAGCTGAGTGCCTTTGGGCTGAGGCTTACTGTCTGAGTGGGGTGCCTCTGGTACTTATTGGCAGAGCTAAAAGAGCTTTGTAACACTTGCCTGAGCAGGGCAGAGACTGAGGGGCTAGAGAAAAGCCTGCCTGCGGGCACAGCAGGGAAGAGGCTATTCTGATGGAAGAACTGTATCCTGAGTGTTCCTGAACCTGGGTTGTCACCTGTTACTTCCCTAATAAACTCCATGATTGTGAATATTGTCTGTGAGTTCTGTGTGGCCATTGCAATGAATTATTGAACCCAGCAGAGAAGTAGAGAGTGCCGTGGGGGGGACAATTGGTGTCAGAGTTGGTAAAGATGGCGGAGAGAGGAGTCATGTCTGACAGCCGCCTCATAGGAATCAGCGTTGGGCTGTTGATCTTGGTCCTCCTTCCCCCTTCTGAAGTTAGAGGAGGTCAGATGCAGCCCTCTGCCATTTTTACAGGGGAGAAAGAAGACGTGGGTCTGTGGTTCCCTTACGAGGTCTTGGTTCCTCTGGGTGATCACATAATAACATGAGTGTGAAGATTGTGTTTGAAGACACAATACTTTTCTTGGGGGAGCACACAACATGCTTCTGAACAAAAGCTGAATACTATATTTGGTGTTCTATTGGAAAATACAAACCAGCAATCTGTTTCAAAGCTGGCTGCTTTGACTTTATTGAATGATGGCACAGCAGTTTATTTTTATGAGTAAATTAAGATTTTTCAAGGGTAATTTTGAATGTATTTGGTCGTCACTTCATGGGCCAACTTTAGAACTTGAGTAAAATATGACTTCACTGGATATTAATTAACATGAGACAAACACACTAATGCATAGCAGGTACAAGTCTCAGACTACAAATTTGGGTTTTCAAGAAACGTAACGTACTTGTGTTTCCTCCATAACTGCAAAATTTCTAATTTGAATCCCTATTGCACCAAGAGGTAGCAACTTAATCTAAATCAATTCAGAGTCTCCTCTTCCTTTCCTGGGGTAGGGTCTAAGTTTGGGCTGGTGGGTGGAGGGGCTTTGTGCTGTGTCACAGAAGTAGGAAGAGGGCATCTGGTTCTGGGCTGTCATTTGTCCACACACTTGCTAGGACATCCTCATTCTTTTTTTTTTTTTAACTTCTCATTCTCCCCCTCCCCTACCTCCCACCAAACCCACTGCCGTTGTGTCGAATCTAACTCATAGCGACCCTATAGGAGAGTAGAACTGCCCCACAGGGTTTCTAAGCCTGTAAATCTTTTCAAAAGCAGACTGCCACATCTTTCTCCCTCGGAGCAGATGGTGGGTTCGAAGCAGCTGAGTGCTTAACTACTGTACCACCAGGGTTCCTCCCTACCCCCCAGTAACCACAAATCTTCTTTTGTCTCAGTGGATTGGCTTATTCTAGATATTTCATATAAGTGAGATTATACAATATTTATGTTTTTGTGTCTGACTAATTTCACTTAGCATAATGTTTTCCAAGTTCACCCAAATGTCTTAGGCTGGACTCTCTAGAGAAGCAAAACCAGTGAAGTGTGTATATATATACATATACATATATGTATATATATATGTATGTATGTATGTGTGTATATGTATGTATGTGTATGTGTGTGTGTATATATATATGTATGTGTCGCTATGAGTCAGAATCGATTGGACTGTGATGAGAAAGAGAGATTTATCTCAAGGAAATGGCTCACGCAGTTGTATAGGCTGGCAACTCCCAAGTCCCTGGGTCAGGCGTTAGGCTGGAGGCTTCTCCTGACTCACATAGTAGTGGGATCTGACGAACCCAAAATCAGTAGGTCAGACAGCAGGCCACTGCTCACAGACTGTGGAGGCTGACAAATCCCAAGATCTGCAGGCAATACAACAGGTAGCTGGCTCAAGTCCCAGGAGCCAGGGGTGAAATAATGATGAGCCAGATGCAGAATCCAGAGCAAGCAAGTGAGCTTTGCCAGCATGTATCAGAACTTCATTCCTCTTTATGGTTGAATAATATTCCATTGTATGTATGTACCACATTTTTTTTTAAAAAAAAATTTTATTATGTTTTTGGTGAAGGTTTACACAGAAGTTCAGGTTCCCATTCAACAATTTCTATACAAGTTGTTCAGTGACATTGGTTATATTCTTTACAACACATGAACATTCTCATTATTTCTGTTCTGGTTGTTCCATTTCCATTAATCTAGTTTCCCTGCCCCCTTACATTCTCATCTTTGTTTTAAAGTGATTGTTAACTGTTTGGTCTCATGTAGTTGATTGTTTTAAGGAGCACAGTACCTATGGGTGGTATTTGTTATTTTGTCAGCCAATTTGTTATTTAGTACAAGGTGACCTCAGAGGTTAGTTTTGGTTCCAGGTTTGAAGAGTATCTCAGGGCACTAGTCTCGGGGAGTCCTCCAGTCTCAACCAGACCTACTGAAATTTGAGATTCTGTTCCACATTTTTCTCCCATTCTATCAGGGTCCATCTATTGTGGCCCTGATTAGATGGGTAGCGGTAGCTGGGCACCATCTAGTTCTTCTTGTCTGAGGGTAGATGAGGACGTGGTTCGTGTAGACTATTTGTCCTGTATTTGTTTCTTCTTTGAATCTTTGGTTTCTTTCTTTATCTTTTGCTCCGGATAAGTAGAGACCAATAGTTGCATCTTAGATGGCCACTTGCAAGCTTTTAAGATCCCAGACACAACTCACCAAACGAGGATGCAGAATGTAAGTTTATGAACTATATTATGCCAATTGACTGAGATGTCCCAGGAGACTGTGGTCCTAATCTTTCAAACCCAGAAATCTAATCCCACGAAGTGTTTGGTTATGTCTAAGAAGTATCTGTGATTGTGTCTCTTATGTACTTTATTATATATGTGAATATATGTGCATATTGTCACATAGATACACATACATATTCATATGCATACACCTACATCTATATACATACCTTTACACATATATGCCTACATACATATACATATACCCGCACCTATATTTTTTGGTTGCTTTTGCTGTTGTTTCAAATTTATATATGCCATAGCAATTGCCAAAAGTTCCTTTTTTCTTGTGTACTTTATAGCGACATCATTTACCTCTGTCAAGCAGTGTATGCTTCACCGTCATTCTGTGTTACATATGCCATCACCAAAAATAACAAGTGTTTACTGTCTAGAGAGTGATTCCATCCCCATCCCTGGTAACCACTGATGAACATTAGCTTCTGTATATTTACGTTTTCACATCATTCCATAAAAGTGAGGACATACAATACTTGTTTTTTTTTTGTAATTGACTTATTTCGCTCAACATCATGTCCCCCAGGTTCATCCATATTCCAGGATGTTTTGGGAACTCATTTTTCTTTATCTCTGAGTAGTATTCCATTGTATGTATGTACCACATTTTACTTATCCATTCATCTGTTGATGGGCACTTAGGTTGTGTATGTACCACATTTTGTTTATCAATTCATCTGTTGATGGATACTTGGGTTGCTTCCACATTTTGGCTATTGTGAATAAGACTGCAGTGAACACTGGTGTACAAGTTATCTGTTTGCATCACTGTTTTCAAGTCTTTTGGGTATATAGCTAGGAGTGGAATTGCGGGGTCTTATGGTATTTCTGTGGGAAACCCTGGTGGCGTAGTGGTTAAGAGTTTGGCTGCTAACTAAGAGGTTGACGGTTTGAATCTACCAGGTGCTCCTTGGAAACCCTATGGGGCAGTTCTGCTCTGTCCTATGGGGTCACTATGAGTCGGAATTGACTTGACGGCAACAGGTTTTTTTTTTTTTTTTAATAGTATTTCTATGTTTAACTTTTCTAGGAACTGCCAAGCTCTTTCCCACATGGGCAGCATCATTTTACATTCCCACCAGCAATGCATGAAGGTTCCAATTTCTCCACATCCTCATTCTTATGTGGTGTCCAGTTACTGGTCCATCTGGGTTACTTCTAGGACCTCTTTCCCAGCAATGTCCTCTCCTAGTCTGGCTCTCTCTCTTAACTGCTTTCATGCCCTTCTTGGCACGTGGGCACGACTGTATCTCCCCAGTTACTCCGGGGCCACAGGAAACTTGCAAAGCTGACAAGACCTTCTACCTTCACACTTGTTATAGATTGAATTGTGTCCCGCTAAAATATGTGTTGGAGTCCTAGCCCCTATACCTGTGGATGTGATGTGGTGTAGTGTAATCACCTTTCATAGTGCAATCTAAGGTTATGTTAATGAGGACATACCAGTGTAACCCAAAAAAACACCAAATCCATTGCTGTTGAGTCTATTCTGACTCATAGCAGCACTATAGGACAGAGTAGAACTGCCCCATAGGGTTTCCAAGGAGCACCTGGTGGATTCAAACTGCTGACCTTTTGGCTAGAAGCCGTAGTTCTTAACCACTGCGCCACCAGGGTTTCCATATACCAGTGTAAGTGTGCCCTAAACCTAATCATTTCTGAGTTATAAAAAGAACAGATTAGACACAGAGAAGTGTAAACAAAGGGAGGGAGAGAAGATAGAAGCCTCATAAAGATTTTCAAGGAACCGAGGAATGTTGGAACTAAAGCTGAAAGAGACAAGGATCTTTCCCCAGAGCCAACAGAGAGAGAACCTTCCCCTATAGCTGGTGCCCTGAATTCAGACTTCTAGCCTCTTGAACTGTGAGAAAAATAAATTTCTATTCTTTAAAGCCACTTACTTGTGATATTTCTGTTACAACAGCACTAGGAAACTAAGATAATACTCAACACGGCCATGTCTCGTGCACAACTTCTAGGCTCTGCTGACCGTGGGGATTCGGTGATCTTGCCAGGTCTTGGAGCTCTCCTAACAAGAGGAGGGGTGCGGTGCTCTCTTGGGTACTGGCATGGGTTGATTTGGGTGGGGGCAGGGAACTGAGCCCTTCTCAGGAGGCTTTCCAAAGTGTAAACCTCTGATTCTTCTTTTCCCTTTCCCTAGTTGGGGCAAACTTTATATGATTCTTGGGAACAGGAGAAATAATCTTTGATTGATCAGATTTTATTCCAAGTCTTTTGTTTATGCCCCAAGTCCTAGGCTTTTGAAACTCGAAACCTTTTTCTCTCAAACTATTGCTCTTGTTTTCTTCTGTGTTAGGCCTTCCCTGAAGATGCAAAAGCAGAATTTTCATCTGCCTGAGTGGGGGAAAGTAAAGCTATTGGAAATACACATCAGTTCATATTTCAAGTGGTTACCTATGATCAATTAGTATTTAGTATGAAGAACTGTGGGTCCCTGGGTGGTACAAATGGTTTGTGCTTGACTACTAACCTAGAGGTTGGCAAATTGAACTCACCCACTGGTGTTGCAGAAGAAAGGCCTGGCCACCTGCTTCCATAAAAATGACGGCCAAGAAAATTCTGTGGAGCATAGGTCACCATGAGTTGGAATCAACTCGACTGCAACAGGTTTGGGTTTTTGGTTTTTATGAAGAACTGTAAGTACTATGCTGAGGTTCCTGATGGTACCTCCTTTTGCCTTTCTGTCTGTCCCCACCACTGTCTTGGTTCATGCTTTCAAGAAAGTGAGGGCAACCTGGCCATCAGAGAGGGTTGATCAGACACATGGCACTTCTTAAGAGCAAGAGGCAGACATTTTCTTCCTTTCACAAATCAGTAGAGGGCATCCCTCCAAAAGTTTATAACAGTCCACCGTTTAGCGACAGAGAAGCAAACCACACTTCTTATTTGTGGGCTACTGATAGTTATTTTTGTGTATTCAAAAAAAACCAAGTGCTGAAGAGTTAGTGTCTTATGTGGATACAACAATATAGGTGAAATCATTAGAGGGCAATTGAGTAAACCTTGACCACGTGAGATACCACGTTTCCCCCTCAGAGCCCAGTGAACCCTGCGGAGCCTTTCAGGGCAGGAGATAATTGAGATGTTTCATGGAAAGACACATATTCATTAAGGGTTTGAAAGAGCAGAAGGGGTTCAGTGGCTAACAGAGGAAGTACCCCAGACAGCATGGGCCAGTGCTGTGATTGGGAGAGAAAATGAGTGATTCGGCTGGCCACGGGTCCCCCCCGACCCTCAAACTTGCTGGGTCAAAGAAAACCAGGCCTTAGGAACTTTTATTTCCATCATGTTCTCTTCTTCTTAATGGAATAGGGTCACATGTTGATATGTTTGCCAGAAGGCTGAAGGGTAATTTAAGGGAGATTGAGGACTCCTGGAAGAGAGAACATGCAAACCCCTTGTTGCACAGGTTTATATCTGACCTTTCCAGCATGCCGGCCCTTCCCAGCCCAGCTCACCTCTCTGTCCAGTCTGATTTTCTGCCACTGACCAGCCCAGCACACAGGGTATTCATTTACCTGCGGTTCCACAAATTCCTCAAGAACTTTCACATCTCCAAATCTTTGCATAGCTCAGGTCTTTCCTTCCCTATGAGGGCGGTGGTGGTTCAGTGGTAGAGTTCTTGCCCTCCATGTGGAAGACCTAGGTTCGACTCCTGGCCAGTGCACCTCATGTGCAGCCACCACCTGTCTGTCAGTGGAGGCTTGTGTGTTGCTATGATGCTGAACAGGTTTCAGTGGAGCTTCAGACTAAGATAGACTAGGAAGAAAGGCCTGGCAATCTAATTATGAAAATCAGCCAGTGAAAACCTTATGGACCACAACAGTCCTATCCCATTGTCCGTGAGTTGGGGACAGCTTGATGCCAGCTAACAACAACAACCTTCCCTGTGAAGTCTCTTCTGCTGAATTCACCTCATTTGTTCTAATGGCACATCATTTGTTTGTTCATTCATTCATTTATTCACTCAGGAAATAGTCATTGAACGGATATTTGTTACCAGGTATGAAGTACCATGCCAGGCACTGGGGATTCAACAGTGAATAAAACAGTTGTTGCCTTTAAGGAACTAATTATTGGTGGGGAAAATGGGTAAGTTCTCCAGCGATTACAATTCATTGTGGATAAATGCTAAGATGGAAGTACCAAGAGGTAAAGAAGATTATCTTCTTGAGCTGAGAGCTGGAGTTAGAGGAAGTATTTATAGGCTGTTGTGAATGTTCCTGTCTCTTGCACATTAAAGGTGAGCTTGTGTTTTATTTTTACTTTTATATGCCATAAACAGAATTGTTTATATACTATCATCGCCTTCCAAAATACACAGCCTCTCCTCACAAGCAGTAATATTCCAATTAGAAGGTGGTTTCCCTCACACTGGGGTATCTGAGGGCCACCTGAAGATTGCAATTCAAACCACTTGGATTCAGGCAGGCATGTTGGGAGCCTTGCAGGCCTAAGCCTCTCTGACTGGGTTTACTGAGTGTGGAATTGTTTATGTGTGCGAAGGGCGGGAGGAGTGATGGACAATCCATCTCTGATCCTGGTAAGAGCACATGTTTACATCTCCGGCCTTGTGCACAGTGTGTGGCACAGAGCAGGTGCTCAATAAATGCTTCTGGTACTATTGGACTCTACGTATATGGCTGGGGGCAGTGGTGGTTCAGTGGTAGAATTCTCGCCTTCCATGCAGGAGACCCAGGTTCGATTCCCAGCCAATGTACCTCAAGAGCAGCCACCATCCATCCGTCATTGGAGGCTGTGTGTTGCTATGATGCCAAACCCGTTTTAGCAGAGGTTCCAGACTAAGATGAACCAGGAAGAAAGGCCTGGCAATCTACTTCTAAAAATCGGTCAGTGAAAATCTTATGGATTGCAGTGGTCAGATCCACAACTGACTGATCATGGGGAGGTGCAGGACCAGGCAGTGTTTCATTCTGTTGTGCATGGGGTCCCCAGGAGTTCGGGGCCAACTCGATGGCAGTTTACAACAACGACATGCATCTTGTAGGTAAAATTTCTCTCATTAACAACAATGAACTCATAGTTCAGATGTCTTAGTTTTCTAGTGCTGCTATAACAAAATACCACCGAGTGGATGGCCTTAAAAAACAGAAATTTATTGTCTCATAGTTCTGGAGGCTAGAAGTCCAAATCACGGTGTCAGTCAGGTTAAGTCCTTCTGAGGCTTTGAGAGAAAAACTGTTGCACGTCTCTTTCCAAGCTTCTGGTGGCCTCCAGCAATCCTTGGTGTTCCTCAGCTTGTAGCTGTGTCTACCTGCATTGTCACGTGGCCGTTCTCTGTCTATATCTGTGCCTGTTCTCCTCTCTTAGAAGACACCACTCAGATGGGATTAGGACCCACATTACTCCATTTTTTTTTAAAATAATACTTCATTGTGTTTTCAGTGAAGGTACACAGAAGTTTAGGTTCCCATTCAACAATTTCTACACAAATTGTTCAGTGACATTTGTTACATTTTTCACAATGCTTGAACATTCTCATTATTTCCATTCTAGTTGTTCTGTTTCCATTAATCTAGTTTCCCTGCCGCCTTACATTCTCATCTTTATTTTAAAGTAACTGTTGACCATTTGGTCTCATGTAAGTGATTTTTTAAAGGAGCACAGTACTTACGGGTGATACTCATTATTTTGCCCATTTGTTATTTAGCTACAAGGTGACCTCAGGGTTAGTTTCAGTTCAAGTATTGAAGAGTATCTCAGGGCAATAGTCTCCGGGAGTCCTCCAGTCTCAACCAATCCAGTAAGTCTGTTTTTTTTTTCATTTTTAGGAATTTGAGGTTCTGTTCCATATTTTCCTCCCGTTCTATGTCACCCTACTCCATCTTAAAAGATCTTATTTCCAAACAAGATCACGTTCACAGGTACCAGGGCTTAGGACTGCAACTTACCTCTTTGGGGAATACAGGTCAGTCCATACCAATCCATATACCACAGTAGGAAGGAATAGAGTAGCTCTAAAAGTGAACCACTATATTGAATTTGATGCAGAAGAAGCATATGGCAAAGTATTTTTCTTTTTTGAGAAACAGGTTGCTTATCTGGGTTTTGGTAGTCCTAGAGGAAGCCAGGTCGGCAGTTCGAATCTACCAGCTGCTCCTTGGAAACCCTCTGGGGCAGTTCTACTCTGTCCTATAGGGTCACTATGAGTCGGAATCGACTCCATGGCAACGGTTTTTTTTTTTAAGAGGAATCCAAGGAGCCCTAGTGGTGCAGTGGTTAAGCCTTTGGCTGCTAACCAAAAGGCGGTGGTTCAAACCTACCAGCTTCTCCACGGGAGAAAGATGTGGCAGTCTGCTTCCGTAAAGCTTGACCAAAAAAATAACAAAAAACAAAGCAATACACCCATTGCCCTCGAGTTGATTCCAACTCTTAGCGACCCTTGGAAACCTTATGGGCAGTTCTGTGGACTCACTATAAGTTGGAATCAACGACCGCAATAGATTTGATTTTTGGTTTTTAGAAGAAGACAAAATGGGCTGCACTGAAAGTCTTAAAGGGACACTAATACAGACGCTGGAAACCTTGGAGGGAAGTGGCAAAGAAGCAAGGATCAATTGTTACCGGGAGAGATTTACACTTGAATGCAAGGTTTAACTCGGGAGCAGGGAAGGGACACTTTTGGGGATTACTGAGAAGGAAGAATCAACATAATATAGATTTTGAGGGCAGGGAATGGAAAAAAATAAAAAGGACTTGGTATTGGTTTTAGGATTTAGAAGGGAGGATTTAATTCAGAAGATAAGAGCTTAACTGTTAGATACAGTGACAATTAAACATTGAATGCAATGCAGTCTGAATTGCAACCTTCACATGGTCGAAAATATTCCGAGCGAGGAAAGCCGCCCACTAATTGGAATCCTACTCTTTGTGAGGAGCGGATGTGCATTACGGAAGCAGATGACAGTATACAAATGATTCTGTTTAGGGCAAAACTCTCCTTTTAGCTCAAATCTGTTACTTAACGGATTATTTATTCACAAGTTTGAAATATCTCCTTCCCTTCCTCTGCTGGGCTGGGCGGCCTTGCCATCATCACTTGCACCCGGCAGGATGAGAGGCCTAAAATCAAAGCGCGCAGGAAACCGTCAGCTCATTGAGCAAATGATAAATCATCCCTAAATGCATATTGAGCAGGGATTTGTGATCTCTCTTCAAACGCAAACAAAATTCCTGTTGGGTCTGTCCTTCCTGCTGTCCCAGCTGGGCCTCGGCAGGCTGGGCATGTGGGGGGTGGGGGCATCGGGAGTCTTGCAGGCCTCACTCTCTGCAACTGGATTTATCACACAACGACGGCACGAGGAGTTTGGAAAGTCCATCTCCGCTCCTGTAAGCGCACGTGTTTACCTGATGTTGAGTCACCAGAGTGCTCGCCCACAGGGAGTCAGCACATTTACGTGGGTAAAGGGCGGAAGCACAGCCCTTGCCCAGGAAGGCTCACTGAGTGATGTTAAGCGTTGGTGCCTCTTTGTCCCGCCCCTGCTGCTTATGGTCCCTTCAGGTCCATTCTTCAGGCAGAAGCCACTCAGCCTTGTACCAGTTGAGGCAAAGAACTGGTTAAAATCCTGGATCTGCCTCTTCACGTTGTTTTTGTTAGCTGCTGCCCAAGTCGATTTAGACTCATAGCAACCCCATGTGACAGAGTAAAATTGCCCCATAGTGTTTTCTAGGCTGTAATTTTTGTGGGAACAGATTGCCAGGTCTTTCTCCTGTGGAGTCACTGGGTGGGTTCAGTTAGCAGTCAGGCAATTAACTGTTGCCACACCAGGTCTCCTTGGCCTCTTCATAGACTGTGACATTTTAGGCAAGTTACTCAAATCTTGCTTTGGTTTTATTTGAAAAAAAATAGGAGAATAATAACTAGTTGCCATCGAGTCAATTTCGACTCATGGTGACCTCGTGTGTCAGAGTAGAACTGTACTCAGTAGGGTTTTTGTTACGGATTGAACTGTGTCCTCCAAAAATGTGTGCCAACATGGCTAGGCCGTGATTCCCAGTATTGTGTGGTTATCTTCCATTTTGTGATCTGATATAATTATTCTATGTGTTGTAAATCCTAACCTCTATGATGTCAGCGAGGCAGGATTAGAGGCAGTTATGTTAATGAGACAGGACACAATCTATAGGATTAGGTTGTATCTTGAGTTCTTTTTTGAGATATAAAAGAGAGAAGGGAGCATAGAGAGAGGGACCTCATTACCACCAAGCAAGAAGAGCAAGGAGCAGAGCATGTCCTTTGGACTCAGGGTCCCTGAGCTGAGAAGCTCCTAGACCAGAGGAAGATTGATGACAAGGACCTTCCCCCAGAGCGGGCAGAGAGAGAAAGACTTCCTCTGGAGTTGGCACCCTGAATTTGGACTTCTAGCCTACTAAACTGTGAGAGAATAAATTTCTCTTTGTTAAAGCCATCCACTTGTGGTATTTCCATTAAAGCAGCACTAGAAAATAAAGATAGTTTTCAATGGCTGATTTTTTGAAAGTAGATTGCCAGATGTTTCCTCCATGGTGTCTCTGGGTGGACTTGAATCTCCAGCCTTTAGGTTAGCAGCTGAACATGTTAACCACTTTTACCACCCAGGAACTCCTGGGAGAATAATACACTTCCTCTGTTATGGAACAAATTGTGTCCTCCCCAAAGTATTTGTTAAAGTCCTAAACCCTATACCTGTAAATATGATCCTGTTTAGAAATAGGGGTCCCTGAAAGGCACAAACAATTTGTACTCAACTACCAACCTAGGGTTGACAGTTCAAAGCCACCCAGTGCTGCCTTGGAAGAAAAGCCTGGTGATCTGCTTTCATAAAGATTACTACTAAGAAGAGCCTATGGAGCAGTTCTGTTCTGTAACACATGGGATCACCATGAGTCGGAATTGCAACTCAATGGCAGTAGGTTTGGTGTTTTAGAAATAGGGGTTTTCTTTTGTTATGTTAATGGGGTCATACCAGAGAAGGGTAGGTCCTTAAACCTAATCACTTCTGAGTGATGTCTTATATACAGATCAGAATAGACATAGACACACATGCATGCGCGCACACACGCACACGCACACACACACCCCGGAGTGGGAGGGAATAGACGCCAAGGAACACCAAGAATCGCCGATTGCCACCAGAAACTAGAAGAGAAGCCCACAGAAGGAATTGACATGGCTGAGACCATTTGGACTTTTAACCTCCAGAACTGTGAGAAAATAAATGTCTGTTCTTTGAAGCCACCCATGTGTGGTATTTTGGTTGTGGCATCACTAGGTCACTAATACACCCTCAGACTGTTACTGTGAGGAGTAAGTAGGGCAATGGCGATAATACATTATGTCATGCCACACAATCAGGTGTGCAAAAACGTAAAACGTAAAGTGTTTAGTTTTTGTGTAAATGAACTTAATTTCTTATTTTTAGCCTCTATGCCTCTAGGTAGTGGAAATTTAATCTCAGTTCTTGGGGAGGAGTTCTGGTCATTGTCATTCCTCCCCCACCCCCTGCATTCCCATCAACCCTCTGGTTTTCTGGCCTTAAAGATGGGAGTTACATTTTCTCCTCTCCCCGCCAGGCCTCTCCAGGTCTGTCTTTTTTCTTGGCCATTTCTGCTCTTGTCTTGGATGCATGGGAAGATCTAGTTGCTGGGAGCAGGGAGGAACTGCAAGGCTCTCTGGGGTCTGGCTGCCTCAATCTCCACACAGCCCTCCTAGTCCTTTGCTCTACCCCATGCTGGTGTAGGGTTTGATGCCTTTCTGGGCTTCCCCTGGAAAGCTCTCGAATCCCCTAGAATTTATCTGGGGATTTTACTGTGCCCTCTCCACAAGTCTTACCTGGAGGGATGGTAGGGATACACACCAGCACCTAGCTACCTTCACTTCTCCTTTGACTGCTCAGACATTTTCCATACAGAGTCCCCTTAGGACAATAGCTTTCTCCTAATCTTTTGGAATGGAGTCCCTGGGAGGTACTAATGGTTAAGCGCTCGACTACTAGCCAAAAGGTTGGTGGTTCCTAAAGGACCACATAAACCAGAGACTCCACTAGCCTGAGACCAGAAGAACTGGATGGTGCCTGGCTACCACCAATGACTGCCCTGACAGGGAACACAGCAGACGGTTCCAGACAGACCAGGAGAAAAATGTAGAACAGAGTTCAAATTCACATAAAAAGACCAGACTTCCTGGTCTGACAGAGACTGGAGGAACCCTCAGAACCATGGGCCTCCAGACACTCTGCTAACCCAGAAATGAAACCATTCCCAAAGCCCACTTTTCAGACAAAGATTAGACAGGCCTATAAAACAAAAAGTAACACATGTGAGGAATGTGCTTCTTGGTTTAATCAAATATAGGGGACCAAATGGGCAGCTCCTGTCCAAAAGCTGGACGAGAAGGCAGGAAGGGACAGGAACCGGATGAATGGACACAGGGAACCTAGGGTGGAAAGGGGGAGCATGCTGTCACATTGTGGGGATTGCAACCAATGTCACAAAACAATATGTGTATAAACTTTTGAATTTTTGAATGCGAAAGTAACTTGAGCTCTAAACTTTCACCTAGAGCACAAAACAAAACAAACGGTTGGAGGTTTGAACCCAACTAGAGGCATCTTGGAAGACAGGCCTGGCAATCTTCTGAAGGGTCACAGCCTTGAAAACCCTATAGAATGGTTCTACTCTGCACACATCGGGTAGCAGCAACAGGAAACTTTTTAACACAAAAGCCTTTTTCTTAAACTCTGCTGTGAGTTTCAAATCTGAAACTCCCAAATTAAGAATTGACTTTTTCTTTCTCTCAGCATTTCTGTGGTTCTCTCCCTTTCCTGAGGCAGTAAGTGTTGGATGCTGAAGTGTCTGTCTGGGGAGAGAGGGGAGGGTAAATGGAATGAGGGTATTTCAGGGCATCAGTTAAAACCTCAGAATATTTTCTACAGCACTGCTCTTATTCTATCCATCCTCTACACAGTCCCAGCCTCATGGGGCTGCGTTGTAGATTGATTTGCTTCAATGTTGGAACACTGAGGATGATTCTGTTTTGACCTGCTGTTGGCAAGAAGAAGCAGATAGTGAAGCCAGTAAGAAAGTTAGCCACAGTTCCTGGTCCATAAAACGTTGCCTTGGTGTGGAGCTAAATGTAGCTCTGGCCACATTCTGCTTTTCAGTCTCCCAAAGGTCATGCCACTTTTCTTGATCTGTTTTCCTATTTCCTTGTTCCACAGTCCATCATTGGATGCTCCGCTGCCTAGGCAACAGCATTTGGGGCAGCTCTCAGCAACGAGTTACCGGAGAATGTGTCGAACTCTGTGCATAGAGCATTTTGTGCAATCTGCAGTGTGTTCTAGGTCTTCTTCTTATTGGTTTATATCTGTGTGCTGCCTCAGCAAAGCTGTTCAGACATATGTGCATGTCTTCCTGGGTATGGGACCTGACAGTAAAGAGATATCTATATTTCAAAATGTCATTGTCACATCATGTTCAGGCAACCACACTGATGCTGGTGGCATCTCACTGCACCCCCTTGCCTGTAAGTGTCTGATCAGTGTTCTTTTGAGCTGTGCTATGTTGTCAGCTGCACACTCGGGACCACCGCGTTGACTTTCATCTGCATGGCAACCAAAGGGAAAATTCAGGGAACAACAGTCATACCCCTTTGCAGATTCAGCGACTGTGCTAAAATGGGATTTGTAGAATTGAACGATGGAAGCAGCACCAAAAAGTTCACCACTATCACCATCACCACCACCACCACCAGTAATAATAATAAAAAACTGTTTGCTGTGATGCTTGTACAACATGATTAATGTAATTGGCATTACTGAATGGTACATATGAAAAATGTTGAATTGACAAATGTGTTATCTATATTTTCACAACAACAAAAACTAAAAGAACAAAATAAAATAAAAAGTTGCTGTTGAGTCAACTCTGACTCATGGCAACCCCTTATGTGTCAGAGTAGAACTGTGCTCCATAGGATTTGCAATGGCTGGTTTTTTGGAAATAGCTCACCAGGCCTTTCTTTTGAGGTACCTCTGGGTGGACTTGAATCTCCAGTCTTTCAGTTAGCAGCTGAGTGCGTTAAACATTTGCAACACACAAGGATTACAGTAATAATAATAGCTGCCATTTATTGAACAACTATTTTGTGCTTGGTGCTTTGCTGGACTCCTTACATATATTATCTCATTTAATTTTCCCAACAAACCTAGAAGGCAGGCACTTTTTTCTTGTGTAATAAATAGGAAAATGAGTTTCAGAGAGATGAACTGACTTGTCCCTGGTTATACAGAGAGTTGGTGGAGCCAGAACTTGAACCCAGGTCAGTCTGCCCTCAGAGTCCTTGCTCCTAGGCTGGGATGATGCCTTGTTGGCATGTCTCTTGAGGTCTACTCATCTCTGAGTCTCTAGCCCTGCTCCACACCTCGTGCATAATAGGTGCACAACCACATTTCAGAAAAAGAAGTGACTGATTGCTTGGATTAGAAATCATTGCTCTGTGTTCTGAAGCAGTTCCTTTCACCAAGAGTGAAGCAAAGTTACATAATAGGTAATGGTCCTCTCCCTCTTGTGTTCCAAGGACTGTCAATTCTACCTCTTCAGTAACCTTTCAAGCCCACTCACCTCTATCCTATCTCTACCTCTTGGTTCAGCTCACGATCAGGATATTGGGACAATTTCCCAGTTGGCCTCCCGGTGCCTGTCTTGTTTCCCTTTAATCCAGGCTCTACACAGCAGCCAATGCAATCTTTCTAACGCAGAAATCTGTTTACAAGCTTTCAGAAATTTCTTGTGAGCTTAGAACAGAGTCTGACTTCTTCAAATGACCTTTGAGGGCCTACATGCTGTGGTGCCTCCTGCTCCTAGGGCCCCATTTCTCGCCACTCCTCAGTTCCCAGCTCTGAACCTGGTTCCACCATTCTTTCCTTATTTCCAGGCCTTTGCATGTGCTGATCCCTCCCCCTAGAACCCTATTCTCCTTTGCCATTTCCCTGGCCAACCTCTGCTCATCCTCCAGGACTCAGTGTATATGTCACTTCCTCTGTGCAGCCTTCCCTGACCCCCTGAACCTGGGTGAATGGCTCTGTCTTAGTTTCCCAGGGCTACTGTAACAGAGTACCACAAACTGGGTGGCTTCTAAGAACAGAAATTTATTGTCTCACAATTCTGGATGTCTGAAATCAGAATATCGGCTTTGTTGATTCCTTCTGAGGACTCTGAGGGCAAATCTGTTCCATGCCTCTCTCCTAGCTTCTGCGGCTGGTTGGCAATCCTTGGTCTTCCTTGGCTCATATATGTCTCTTTCTTTAAATGGATGTCTTCTCTTTGTCTCTCTGTGCTTCCTCCTTTTTTATAGGACACCACTCAGATTGGGTTAAGAGAGTCTTGGTGGCTCAATGGTTAAGTGCTAGGCTGCTAACTGAAGGTCGGTGGTTTGAACTTACCATTCTGTCCATGAGAGAAAAGACCTAGTGATCTGCTGCCTTAGAGATTATGGCCTAGGAAACCTTATGGGGTAATTCTACTCTGTCCTATAGGGTCGCCATGAATCGGAAACGACTTGACAGCACACATGAAGACTGGATTAGAACTCACCCTAGTCTAGTATGACCTCATGCGAACTTAACTGGTAACATCTTCAAAGACCCTATTTCCAAACAAGGTCATGTTCACAGGTGCCAGAAGTTAGGACTTCCATCTGTCTTTTAGGGCAGTCACAATTCAATCCCTAACAGGGCCCTTCCATGTGCTCCCATAGTGCCCTGCATTTCCCACACCAGAGCCCTCACCGCCCTGAGTCATGTTGCCTTTGCATCGCCCTCCTTCCCCACCAGAAGGTGAGCTCCACCATTAGCCACAGCATCCAGCTCCAGGCCTGGCGTCTAAAACCAAAAAACCCAAACCCGTTGCCATCTAGTCAATTCTGACTAATAGCGACCCTCTAGGACAGAGTAGAACTGTCCCATAGGGCTTCCAAGGCTGTAATCTTTACGGAAGCAGACTGCCACATCTTTTCCAGAGGAGCAGCTGGTGGGTTCCAACAGCGGACCTTTCGGTTAGCAGCTGAGCTCTTAACTACTGTGCCACCAGTGGTGTCTAGTAAGCACCTAATGAATACTTGGTGAATGAACAGAGAATTATATTTAATCTATTTCTTGTAGCCAGTTTTGAACTGGAACAGGATCCTGAAACCTTGGGCTTGCGGACATCGTTATACTTGGGGAAACTCTTTCAAGGCAACACATTAAAAACAATTTCAAAAGTCCTTGATACCTTTCAGAAACTGCTGGGAGGCCTTCAGTAGATTATGAAAATCTAAGTGTCTTCAAATTAAAAAAGGTAAGAGATGTAAAATGTCGCTTAAAAACATAGACCCAAGGACTCTTGCTAACGTTTTCTCTTTTCTTAAACTGGCTCGTCACTAACATTAGACACAGGGGAAAACCACATTTTAACCTGATTAATGAATCATCCTATTATGCCATTTTACGAAATATTAAAGAGTAGAACTACCTCTTCTTTGCTTCCCTCTTTCTCTCCCACCCCGATTGGGACTTAAGCCCCTGGAAACCTAGCTCTGGCTTTTCCTTTTCAGAATAGGTGTTAGCAGCGGGCAAAGGCCCTCCCTGCTTTGCAAACTCTCTCCCCTCAGGAGAAGGGCCAGATGGGGCTATTGACTGCCTCAGCGAGTTAAGAGTTCTTCCCTGGCTCTCACCCCCCACTCTCACACAATTCCTGGCTGGATTTTCATACAAATGAATGACCGTGATGCCTTTTTCTCCTTCATGCCCCTTGCTTTTGCCCCAGTGATTATATTTAGCACCTCTGGCTTTCCCAGCTTCCATGTTTGTGTGCATTGGCCGGGCCCACAGAGCCAAGAAAAGATTGTGTTCTGGGGCGGCGGTTTGCTGCAAATACCGTGTTTATATCCTTCCCTACAGACCCCGCCTGCTGCCGACAAAAACCTCCTCTCCCTCCTTCCCCTCCTTCTCAGATCCGTGTCTTTGAGCGCTGGGAGGACGGGTTGATGTCAGCGCCTAGTGAGCAAACAGACCGGGACTGCATTTAGGAGGCTTTCTTTAGCGCCATCTGCCACCTCCGCAGAGGTCATCGGGATAAACCGATTTGCTAAACAAAATGGTTAACAACTCATGAATACGACTTTCTAAAAATTCCGAAAGGGATTTGGGAACAACTTTTCGGGGGCTGCAGCTCTTGTGTTCCTTTCACCCCCTTCCTCTCCTCGCACGCCCACCAAAGACACCTCATCCGAACCTGCATTTTCCTTGGGTTCCAGTAGGGGGCAGCTGCATCGGGGCTGGGGAGATGCCTTTTTTCTTTTAACATTGTGTGTGTGTGAAGTATAATATATCAACAGAAAAATGCATAAAGCATACAAGTTTGCAATGCCATTTTCTTCAAATGCCGTCTTGACACAGTTTTGAGGCCCTGGCTGCAGACTGGTCCGTTGCCCTTCTTGAACATCTGATTAAGTCCGCTCTCCAACCACTCCCCTCATCAGGCTCTCACTCTCCCGGGTCAGGAAGCATCCATCCTAATGGCCCCAGGCCAGGTACCCAACAACTAGGGGCAGTGCCTATGTCCCCGAGCCTGCAGAATTATTCAAAATGACATAGATAAGCCACCTCCTACAATTCCTGCTTGTTACCTTGTCCCCAGGTGCAAGTTCCTGTGTGGCCCTGCCTCGTGGCATGCTGTCTCTGGGAAGTGTGACTATAATAACCTAGATATTTTTCATGGCTTCCCTAACTTCCCTTTCCTATGTCTCACCTAACTCACCACCCCACTAATCTGTTAGAGCACAATTTTAACAAATAGTTATAAAGCAAACACCTGTGTAACCACCGCCCTCAGGTCAAGAAACAGAATATTGCCTGCACCTCATATGGAGGCCTGGTGGCACAGTGGTTAAGAGTTCGGCTGCTAACCGAAAGGTCGGTAGTTCAAATTCACCAGCCACTCTTTGGAAACCCTATGGGGCAGTTCTACCCTGCCCTATAGGGTCGCTATAGTTGGAATCAACTTGAAGGCAACGGGTTGGTTTGTTTGGTTATATAAATGTGCCCCCTTCCCCAACACATGTCCTCCTCTCTCCTGAATTGACTACATGGTAGTGACTTTTTGGTAATAATTTCCTGGCCTTTCTTTAGTGTTTCGCCACCCTCAAGTGCATCCCTAAACTATGTGGTGTAGTAGTGGTTGTTTTTGATGTCTTTGAACTTGGTATAAATGGAATCATACAGTGTATATTCTTTTGTCTTTCATTTTGTGCTTATTCATTTTCGTTGCTCTATCATAGCAATGGCAGTAATTTTGATTGCCCTTACCACAAATTTATTCATTCATTCTACTCCTGACATTTGGAATGTTTCGAGTTTGTAGTGATTATGAGTGACACTACTAGGAACATTCTAGTATGTGTATCCTGGCACACATGGGTGTGCATTTCTATAGGGTTGTCAATACTTGGTTTTGTGAGACTTTTTTATTTTTGAGGCTAAAAATGGTAGAGGGTCAGTGACAAAGAGGAAGACCTTCAATGAGATGGATTGACACAGTGGATGCAACAATAGGCTCAAACATAGGAAGGATTGTGAGGGTGGAGCAGGACTGGGCAGTGTTTCATTCTGTTGTACACAGGGTTGCTATGAGTCAGAACCAACTCAGTGGCACCTAATAACAACAGCAATGTCTTTTCATCAGAATTGGGCCAATGAGTGGCAAGGGAGCTCTTATTCATGGCTTCCATATGGTTCCTGAAGCGGGAAGGAACTTCTAGTCCTCTTCCTGAGACACAGATGGCAGAAGAGACATACTTAGATTCTCATCTGTATTAAACACAGGCAGTAGGTGGCTCCTTAGAGAGAAGAGAGATTTCTCTCCCAGCTGCTTCTCTCTCCTCTTTTGGAATGCGCCATCAGGGCTAACAATGGCAATTAGGCTCTCTGCGCCATCTGGATGGCTGGGCTGCGTGGAAGGGCATCCTCTGGCAGCTGCATGGGCAGGGGAATGAGCCGGGACTGGGCAGGACCGAGGGGCTGCTTCCTGTGTGGACCTGCTGCCTAATGCCAGTTCCATGTAAAACAAAAACACTTCCTCACTCATTTTATTTACTCAGGAGGAACCCCCCAGTAGTCACTATGGGAGTTCTTCAAGGAAAGAGATGGTAATTATTCCCAGTTAACAGACCCAACCCAATAAATCCTGCTTTCATCAGGTTTGATTAGCTCTGCTTCAGAATTGGTTGGTTTCACTGCTCTCGTCTGAGTCCTGTGTATAAAGTGGGGAGAGTATAACCTATCTCTTGTGAGGGCAAAAGGAGACAGGTATGGGAAAGGTCTTTGAAAACTATCAAGGGATTCATTTGTTTGTGTATCTGCCTAGAGTCATTGAGTCTCCATGGGGCCTTGCTAAGGAGACTTTAGCTGATGATCTCCAGGGGCAATCGTAATTTTAGGTAAAGTTTCCCCTACTATGTCCAGATCCTCCAGGGATGATAGCAGAGAGAGGAGTCTACATGTAGGGGAGACGGAGAAGATTGGAGCTGGCTTCACACTCTGCCCTCTCTCTTGGGGGTTTCTATCTAACTACCTGGGTGGGATACAGGCAGTGGTGGTTCAGTGGTAGACTTCTCGCCTTCCATGCGGGAGACCCAGGCTTGGTTCCTGGCCAATGCCCTTCATGCACAGCCACCACCCATCTGTCAGTGGAAGATTGTGTGTTGTTATGGTGCTGAACGGGTTTCAGGAGAGCTTCCAGACCAAGGCAGATGAGGAAGAAAGGCCTGGAGATCTACTTCAGAAAATTAGCCAGTGAAAACTCTATGGATCATAATGGTCCAATCCACAACTGATCATGGGGATGGCACAGGACTGGGCAGTGCTTTGTTCTGTTGTGCATGGGGTCACCGTGAGTCAGGGGCTTACTCAATGGAATCTAATAACAACAACAACTTAAGTGGGAGATGAGGTGGGAGAGGGGTACATCTAAACCTTTTTGTACTAGAGTTTGGGGATAATAAAAGGAAAGCAAGTGGAAAAGGGGGGAGGGGAACCAACAACTAGATGATCTAGTTCTCAAAGCATGGTTTGCTCATCCTCTGCTCCGGGCCTTCTCTCTGTTTAGCTCCCGTCCATCCTCAGAGAAGCAGAGGCCATCTATAACCCCTAGTCCCATTGGAGAGCCCCGTGATGAGCCCTTCAAGAGTCCTGCTTTATACCTGTTGTCCCAGCATAATTATTAGTAGTGCCATGTTTTAATCTAAAACAAAATTCCAGTTTGGATGATAAATTTTAAGTTTGCCCTAAGCCTACCTTCCAAGTTCTAGTTTCTTCTATGAGAATCTGCCTCTACCTGCCTTTAGGAGAGATGCCACTCCTGACTCACAGGATTGGCCATCACCGCAGGAGGCCATACAGTGCAGCTCTGCAGCCACACTGAGTGGGGGCAAATGATTTGGGGGCAAGTTACTTGGTCTGCCTGTGCCTCTGTTTTCCCAAGTGTAAAATGGAGATAGTGGTAAGAGTACCTGACATGCAGCAAGTGGTCAGTGAATTTATACAATACTATTACTACTTAGGAGTCCCTGGGTGGTGCAAATGGTTAATGCACTCGGCTGCTAACTGAAAGGTTAGAAGTTCGAGTCTACCCAGAAGTGCCTTGGAAGAAAGTCCTGGAGGTCTACTACTAAAAAATCAGCCATTGAAAACCCTATGGAGCACAGTTCTACTCTGGTACACATGGGTGGCCCAGAGTTGGAGTCAACTCTACCACAACTGGTTTATTATTACTTCAGGGAGGGAATCAAACACTGGCAACCCTGCAGATGGAGTCCAGTCTGCTAAAACCTCTGTTTGGCTAGCACAGTGTTTTCAAAGATTTGAATATGAAAGCATTTGAGAAAGGTCACAGGTGTCATCACCCCCTATCGTCTTATACCTGTCCCGAGTCTGTGTTGATCACATGCTGTTTGTCCTGTGCGTCAAGGCACCTGAGTTTGTCCCCTCTCAAGGCCTGGACATGACAAACACATCAGCCTGCAATATGTCTGGATGAGGAAATGGACAGAATGTGCTGTAGGATATGTCCTCTCCCTCCTACCTCCCTCTCTCCAAGTTAGACTCCAGCCCAGGCTCAAATCTGCAGGAGGAGACTCACCCTTGGAGAACCTGCCTCCTTGGTGCTAGCCGTGATTCCATCCATCCCCATGTTACTTACGGCAGTGCTTCTTGAACTTTAGTGTGCATAAAAATGCTGGGAGTCTTGTTAAAATGCAGATCCTGGTTCATTAGGTCCTTGGCGGCCCCCGAGAGTCTGCATTTCTAAAAAGCTCCAGCTGATGCTGACGCTGCTAACTCAAGGATTCAGGGAGCAGTGGAAGCTTGGGGGAAAGTGCTCTATCTGAGAGTCAGAGTGAGACTTCCTCCCCAGCGCACTGAAGACTATCTGTGGGCAGGGGATCATGGGGTTTCCCCTTCCTGTGCACCTCAATATCCAGAAATGAACGGCCACCAGGAAAACAATCCATCTCCCTATACAGAGGTCTAAACCAAGTTAAAACAAAAACAAAAACAGTTGTCGAGTCAACTGCGACTCATGTTGACCCCATGTGTGTCAGAGGAGAACTGGGCTCTGTAGGGTTTTCAATGGCATCACTGGGAACTTGTTAGAATTGTAAATACCTCCTGAATCGGAAACTCTGGCAGTGGGGCCCAGCAACCACGCTTAACAAGCCCTCCAGGTGATTCCGGTGCACACTCAGGCTGGAGAAGGTTTGCGAATTCCTTGGGTGAGTTTCCAGGGGAGAAGGCCCTTAGCCCAGGAAGCCTTTGGGGTCTGCTCAAGTGCCTGGAGCTTGCTGCTTAGCGGATGATTTCACGGTTGTCAGTCAGGGAGATGATTCTGAGATGGGGGCTTGAAGGATGGCAACTCCAGGTAAGAAAAAGCAGCAGCAAATGATCCACCCCCCGGGGATAATTGTTTGGCTTTATGCAAATGTTCGAAGCAATAAAAGCAGCCAGTGATGTACAGGAAATACATGCTCCCCATGCTGAGTGGTCTAAATAGAGCGTTATCAGTGATTGGGCTTCCGCATCCCCATTACACACAGCCTGAATGGCATGAAATACACACCTGCTAAATGAAATGCACACGGGATGTTATGGGAGTTTTCAGGAGCATTTTATTTTGCATAATACAGTTTTTTCCCCCTAGACCAGAAATGGTATATTAAGAAGTCAGCAGGCATGTAGCTTGTTTTAAAAGTATTATTACTTTACTCTGGCTTTGCAGCCTTTTATTTTCTTCCTCCTGCTGTTATTCCACAGAAACACAGAATATTCTAACCAGAAGGGCCCCTCGAGATCAATGAATCTTTTCCCTGCGTTTATTTCATAGGTGAGGAAGCTGGCATCCGGAAGTCACTTGCCCACCATCACCTACTAGTGGGCAGTAGGCCTGGGGCTGGTATCCATGACTTCTGATTCCCAGGCCCAGTGACTTCCACTGATCGTTTTTCAGGAATTCCAGACCAGGACAGCAACCTGAGGAAGTGGCCTCATGCATTCTCTTGCTTTCAGACAGAAGAGTGTGTTGTGTTTACATGTGCTCACAGATCCTGACATTAGCAGCCAGAGTATCTGGCTGCCTTGAAGATTAGTTCTGAGGCTGTAGTTCAGCCAGAAGCATCTTCCATCTACACTGAGTGTAATGGATTTAACTGAGCCTCTCAAAATATGTGATGAATCCCTGGCCCTTGTACCTGTGGATATGATCCTGTTTAGAAATAGGAGTTTTAGTTGGTTATGTTAATGAAGTCATGCCACTGTAGGGTGGGTCCTAAACCTAATCACTTCTGAGTTATAAAAAGACCAGAATAGACACACACACTGGAGAAAGACAGACACCATGAGAGGATCGTCCACAAGTCAAGGAACACCAAGGAACCAAGGAACACCCAGGGCTACAGACAAGGATTGCTGGCGGCTGCTAGCAGCTGAAATAAACAAGGATAGACTTCCCTCTAGGGCCACATCCTGCATTTGGACTTCTAGCCTCTTGAATTATGAGAAAATAAATGTCTGTTCTATAAGCCACCCACTTGTGGTATTTGTGTTATGGCGGCATGAAGCGACTAAGACACTGAGGCTTAGAACTCAGTTTCTAGGAAGCCAGGAATACCCCTCCTGCAATCCAACTGTCAGTCATTTGGGGTTGTGGTGAACATGCTCTCTCTTAGGGTCGGCTTCATATGCTTGTAACCTGTACAGTTACACAGCACCTGTGCTTAGAAGAGCCCTGCACTACAGTGAAAGTTTGGCGGTTCGAACCCACCCAAAGGGGCCTCAGAAGACAGGCCTGGTGATCTGCTTCTGAAAGGCCACAGCATTGAAAACCCTAAGGAGCACAGTTCTGCTCTGTAACACATGGGGTTGCCATGAGTCCGAATCGACTAGATGGCAAACAACAATACTTGGTTTAATGCTCTGCTGTCACTGTCTTGAAAGTCTTAATTTTTGAAAAAAAAAAAACCAAAAAAACCCCAAACCAAACCTGTTGCTATCGAATCAATTCCAACTCATAGACGGGCCCTGCAATTTCACTCTGCACTGGGCCTGGCAAATTACGTAGGTACTTTTTCTCCACATCTCTCATACTCTTTCCCACACATCCTTCGAAAGTCAACTTCTCCAAGAAGGCTTCTCTGACTTCTTCTATAACTTACATAATGTATAACAAGATTGTGTTATATATTATAATGTTAATATTATAATATTAAAAATGTTGATCCCTGATATTAATTGCTTTCTTTCTGTCAGCCAATCTGATGATGCAGATACTATTATCATCATACCCACTTAAAGATGAGGAGATTGAAGTTTAGAGGGATTAACTGGCTGAAGGTTACCCAGCTAGGAATTGGGGTTAGAACCCAAGCCTATTTGACTCCAGAGAACAGAAGTTTAACTACTAGGTCATACTACCTCAGTGTGTTGTCTTTTTAGCACTAAACACTCTGTGCTGTCTCCTTGTCTCTCCTGTTAGACAGTGGGGAGAGACTGTGTCCTGTATTCAGTTCACCAGAACCCAGCACCACACCTAGCACAGGATACTCAATGAATATTTATGGAATATTCATTTGGCTAAATTTAACATGCATTTAGCCACATCAGAACTTCCTGTGAACTGAAGAGGCTTCCAGGCTGGTGTTTAAATTTCTCCCCTGAATGAAGCTGCACAGCATGTCTGACGTGAGCTTGGAGATACCTTATATTTGACTTCATGAATTATTTATGAGATTAACGCCAGAATCATCATTAATTTGTGGAGGGAGAGAAGTAGCTATGTGGCTTGGTGCCTGTGTGTTTCTGACAAGGATAAATTATCTTCACAATGGCTGCTGGGTAAAGACTCGGTGTACGGGTTTCCAGGGGAGACAAGGCACTTCAGCAACCCTTCCCTTTTCCTTCCCCCAAATGAAAAATACAGGAAGCATAAGTTATGCCATAATAGTTGTTAGTTGTTGTGAAATTGGCTCTGACTCATGGCGACCCTATGTATAACAGTACGCAACATTGCCTCATCCTATGCCATCCTCACAGTTGTTGGCATGTTTGAGCCCACTATTGCAGCTATGGTGTCAATCCATCTCGTTGAGGGTTTTCCTCTTTTTAGCTGACCCTCTCCTTTACCAAGTATGAAGTCTTTTTCTAGTGATTGGGCTTTCCTAATGACTTGTCCAAAGTAAGCGAGTCAAAGGCTTCCCATCCTTGACTCTAAGAAGCATTCTGGCTGTACTTCCTCCAAGACTAATTTGTTCGTTCTTCTGGCAGTTCACAGTAGGTATGTTCAATATTCTTCACCAATACCACAATTCAAATGCATCAATTCTTCTTTGCTCTTCTTTTTCATTGTCCAGCTTTCACATGCATATGAGGCAATTGAAAAAAACCATGGCTTGGATCAGGTGCACCTTAGTTGTCAATAGACCATAAATCAGTGGCAAATACCTGTTATCTTTCAGCAGTGAGCTATCTCAGCTTCCCTCAACATTTAGTTAACACACATCTGTTAAGTACCTACTGTGTGCTAGGCACTATACTAGGTATTACCCATTGCTGTTGACTTGATTCCGACTCGTGGTGACCGCATGGGTGTTAGAGTAGAATTGTACTCCACAGGGTTTTCAATGGCTGATTTTTCAGAAGTAGATAGCCAAGCCTTTCTTCTGAGGTGACTCTGGCTGAACTTGAATCTTCAGCCTTTCAGTTAGCAGCCAAGCGCACTGACTGTTTATACTATCCAGGGACTCCAGAGTAGCTATGAGGGAATACAAAACCAAGAAGGCAAGCTTTCTGCCCTTAAGGAGCTTTCAGTCTGGTGAGGGGAATTGTTGTTAGCTGCTGTTGAGTCGGCCTGACTGTTGGTGACCCCATGCACAACGGGATCAGATCGGTGTGATACATAGGGATTTCATTGTCTGATTTCTAGAAGTAGATCTCCAGGCCTTTCTTCCTAGTCTGTCTTAGTCTGGGAGCTCTGCTGAAACCTGCTCAGCTCATAACAACATGCAAGTCTCCAGTGACAGACGGGTGGTAGCTGTGCTTGAGGTGCATTGGCCAGGAATAGAACAGGAATCTCCCGCAAGGAAGGCAGAACTTCTACTACTGAAATACCACTGCCCTCGGTAAGGGTAGGCGGGCATATAAACTGACAATTACATGATCAGGTGATCAGTGGCAAGAACTGAGGGCTCCCTCAGTGCTGTGGGAGCAGCTTGAGGGTAATCAGGCTGGGGCAGGGGTATGGGCAAGCTCTTGGGAGGACTCACACCCAAACCGAGGCTTAAAGGGGATTCTAGTTTTACATCTTCCATAATCTATTTAATGTGCGATCTGGATTTATCCCCTGATTATTCTCTTATTACTATCTTTGTCATGCTCGGAGCATATTTTTGTTGCTGTTGGTGTTGGTTGATGTTGAGTTGATTACGACTCATGGCAACCCCATGTGTGCAGAGTAGAACTGCTCCATAGGGTTTTCAAGACTGACCTTTGAAGCAGATTATCAGCCCTGTCTTCTGAGGCACCTCTGGGTGGGTTTGAACTGCCAATCTTTCAGTTAGTAGTTGAGTCCTTAACCATTTGCGCCACCCAGGAACTCCATATTTTTGGTTGCTTTACCCTATTTCCATTTTTGAGGCTTGACATCCATTTCTTATCCATAACCAGATGAATCAGATTGGTTTCCAAATGCTGGCATAGTTTTTAAAACCTCTGTCATGCTGAATATTTAGATGTTTCTTAAAATAAAAAAAAAATAAAAAGGAATTAGCTTAGCTAGAGACAGGGTCCTGGTATTGTCTTGAGTTTCCCCAAGTATAATGATGTTCCCAAGCCCAAGGTTTCAGGATCCGGTTCCAACTGAAAACTGGCTACAAGAAATAGATTAAATATAACTCTCCATTTATTCACCTTGTATTTATTAAGTACCTACTAGACACCACTGGTGGGACAGTGGTTAAGAGCTCAGCTGCTAACCTAAAGGTCGGCTGTTTGAACCCACCAGTCGCTCCTTGGGAGAAAGATGTGGCAGTCTGCATCTGTAAAGATTACATCCCAGGAAACCCTATGGGGCAATTCTACTCTGTTTTATGAGTTGGAATCCACCTGATGGTAATAGGGTTGGTTTTTTTTTTTTCTTTTCTTAGAGACAGGGATAGGAGACCCCCAGGTGGTGCAAACAGTTAATGTGCTTGGCTAATTGAAAGGTTGGAGGCTTGAGTCTGCCAAAGGTGCCTCAGAAGAAAGGCCTGGTGATCTCCTTCCAAAAAATCAGCCATTGGAACACCGTTGTACTGACATATATGGGGTTGCCATGAGTCCAGGTGACTCCACTGTAACTGGTTAGAGGCAGGGGTAGCGGAGTAGAGGGGAAGGCTTTCCAGTGGGGAGTAACCCTGCAAAGGCCAGGGAAGGAGCTGAAAATCATAAAGATGGCTGGAGTAGGGAGGGGCCCTGAGAGGTGACTCTGTGGGGGCTCAGGTGGAAGCGGGAAATGGACTTGGGTGTGGTCCTGGAGGCTCTGTGGTCTGAAGGTGTCAGGGTGGATGGAGCCAGCATTCAACGGCCTCTAGAGTGGTGGCTGGGGTGGGGTGTGTGGAGGAAGGTTCCCCTCCTCCAGGTGCGCAGTGGCGTTGTGGGCTCCCAGGTCCCTGTATCCTGGGGGTCAGGGGAGGCATTGCCCAGAGGGGGAGAGCAGGGTGAAGCTGTAGTTGAGTGGAGCCACAATCCCGCCCCGTCAGCAAGTTTACTTTCTGAGACCTACTGCATAATAGCAATCTCTTTCCCATTTCCTTCAAAGCATCACAAGGAAATATAACTGTGGCTGGGTTCAGCAGCCCTTGCTTTGGAGCAATAAACTATAGATGATCACAGTTTACTTTGATGCTTTCGGAATTCCCCCACTGGTCCCTGTGGTTTCTTGCCATTTACTAGCTGGAAAGTCGCCTCTGCGTGCTGGCTCTGCCTTTGGCACGTGCCCTTGCCCCTCCTAGCTTGTCTGAAAGTGTGACTTATTCTGCAGTTCTTTCCCGGGGCTGGAGCTGTGCTCTGGGCTCCTGGCTGCCCATCGCCCCATTTAGGGGTCGGACCCTGCTGCCCCAGCCTTTGCAGGAGAAAAGAATTTTCTGACTCCATTTATTACTAGTTAGAAAAGAAGCAGAGAGACCTGAAGGGCGAAGGTGCATGCGAGGAGGCAATGGGAATAATTGTTTTCTCCCCCTCCGTATTACTTATTTATTAAAGTCAGTGAGGCATAACTAAAAGAAAGGAAAGGAAGCATAGAAATAGAGAATACAATGGCCCCTCTGATTTTAATGGGAGAGATGGCTGGAAGTGATTCCTAAATTATTAAGTAAATCAATTTGGTCCTTGAGGCTGGCCTCCAAGGTGTATTTGTCAGTTTCATCATCATCATCTTCAAGGGCAGGGAGAGTCACTCATGGGGAAAGTTTTTTTTTTTTTTTCCCCTCTATTTATTTTGAAGGCTGGAATTCACGGCCCCTGTCTAATTAAACACTAACTTCTTTATGTAACGGGAGAAGCGTTCTTAGGTTTTTATTTTGCCTTCCTTTCTGATCTCATCAGTCTTCCAGGCCCACAGATGTGTAATAACATGGGTCAGCTATAGGGCAGACCCACTTTGGTGGATCCCATTTCAATTATAGAACGTTCTGGTTATAGACGAGTTCTGTTCACTCACAAGAGTCCTGTCATTTAGCTATCTGCCTAACGGAATCCACGGAGCGTTAGAATAAGAGGTTGTGCCATCCCAAGTGCCCAGAATAGCACCTTAATGCACTTCAGGGAAGCAGTAGGTTTTATTTTTGGGTTTTGGTGGTGACTGCAATGGTTGGCTCCTTTTGCTCCTGTTTCCCTGTCTTCCCCTAAACGCTTCTACCGCCTCCAGCCCGATGGTAAAAAATGCCTGAACATCTAAAGCCTTTTTCTTAATTACCCTCCCGAGGAAAGCAGGCCAAGCACCAGGGTGCAAAAAATTTAAACCATAAATAAAGAGGCAAAAGGAAAAAAAAAAATGACACCAGAATAAACTAAGCTATTAACTGAAAGTTTTACATCACCGTCCTCCCTGGGCCTGAAAAATCTAAGGGAAGGTGGTTAAGTATTTATTCTCCAAAGAATGTCGTTACACTCTGCAGCAATTAAAAATGCATGAAGGAAATATTTCTGTGTGATTTCCGGTGGTACTTCAGGCACTGAGACATGAGGCAGTTTGGGGGAACATAGTTCCCCAGTCCTTCTATGAAGACAAGTGGTTCTCAAGGGGGCAGGGTTGTGTTCTTTGGGGGCATGAGAGTTGCCTGGGTCTGGGGCTGGGAGTGGGCGTGGGAGGAGGGAGGTCAGCAAAGTAACAGGTAAAGGTTGAACCCCTTCCGAGATAAATGAACGCCCTTCCCTGGATCTGCTGCGCAGTTGTTTCTTTCAGCGTGGTACACCTGGTGTAAAGCACTCCATTCACACCTGCAAACATGTCAGGTTTCCAATTATTGGCTTGAGTTTCAACTTCCTGGTTTCTCTCCCAGCCTTGGGGTGAAGAAGAAGGTGTGTATGTGCTGGTAACACAGAGCACAGAAGGTGATGAACACAGCTCCTTAGGGTGCAGCAGGGTTCCAGGGGGCACTTAACTTCTCCCCCAGTTCTCCCAGGCAGCCAGGCTGACACCATTGAGGCCTGGGGGGGAGGTCTTTCTGATGGTCTCCCCTGTGCTTCGTCAGAGGGGCCAGTCCTGCTCTGCTAGCTAGGGCTGAGCAAGAGCCCCAGAGCCTCTGTGTGTGTGTGTAGGTGTGTGTCTGTGTATATGTGTGTGTGTGCATGTGTGTATGAGTGTGTACATGTCTGTATGTCTGTGCATGTCTGTGTATGAGTGTGGTGTTTGCATATGCATGTGTGGTGCCCGCGAGTGCGTGTGTGTGTGTGTGTGTGTGTGTGTGTGTGTGGCAAGAATACACCTGCCAGCAATCTTGCCTTTTGTCTCCCGCCGTCTGGGGCGCAGAACTGAGCTCAGTGTGAAACACAGCCAGAAGGGTTTGCTTTTTCCATACAGTTTAAAGCGA
Source organism: Trichechus manatus latirostris (assembly GCF_000243295.1). Classification (NCBI taxonomy): domain Eukaryota; kingdom Metazoa; phylum Chordata; class Mammalia; order Sirenia; family Trichechidae; genus Trichechus; species Trichechus manatus. The sequence continues at coordinate 15,542,367 of NW_004443980.1, forward strand.
GTTGAGTGAGAAAAGCAAAATGCAAGAAAGTATGTATAATAAGATCTCTTTTGTGTAAAACAAACCATGACAGTCCCCTCAGCCTCTGCATGGATGTTGTTAGTCGCCACGATATAAAAAGCTGTACCAGATTATATAAGAACAGAGAAAAATATAGGACACATACTGAGTACTTAGACTGAGTTATAGGGATGGGGGTGTGAATGGGGTTAGGGTGCTGACAGGAGGTGGGGGCAAGGCATCCATGATAGCAGCATTTATTCTATAACCCCATTTATGCAGAACATTTATATGTGCACTAAAAGGCAGTTTAACTGTTTCATTCTACTTTGTGCCCAAAAATGCTTCCTCTGAAAAATCTTCCTGCTCCAGGTAGCAACTGCTCAGTTTTATGGGGGCTTTTTTTCTGCAGCGCTTAGGGTCACTGTGTTGCAACTGCATTTTATGGTGTGGGCTGAGAAACAGCAGAGCCACTTTGCCTCAGGGAAAACCCATTATTCAGCATTCTTCTCGTCCACTCTCCCCTGTGTCCTGATCAAGGGAACAGGGGTGGGAAAGAAGGCTTCTTCAAAAGCCTAACTCTTCTTCAAGGGATGTGATGCCCTTTGGGCAGATAGATGTGGTTTGTAGGTAAGAGACGTCAGGAGACCTGAGCTGGGAGTGTCTGGGCGGACTGGAGGTCATGGGCCAGCTGGGCCGTGAGGGGCTGTCCCATCATCCCTGCAGGGAGGAGGCAGATTGTGGAAAACAAAGCTGGGACCTGAAGCCGGAAATTACAGAGCAATGGTTTCCAGTTCAACATAAGAAAGAGTCTTCTAACTATCCGACCTGACAGCCGGCTCGCCGCCTTGTGGGGGAGTGGGGGCTGCATTACCACTGGGTAGCCTGGGAGGTGTCCTGGTCAGGATTCCCGTACAATGTGGGCCTGGATTTTAAGAGGTCTAAGGCTGCACTTTCCAATATGGTAGCCCAGCCACATACAGCTGCAGAGTATTTAAAATGTGGCTAGTGCAACTGAGGAGCTTAACTTTAACTTTAATTAATTAAAATTAAAATTTAGAAACTGAAACAGTGTCAAATTATTATTATTTTTTTCTGTTAAACATACTTTATTGTTTTGGTAGGGCTGCATTTCACTTTCACCATTGACAATGTAGTAGCCAAACTGAGATGTGCTGTCAAATAAAATACCGGATTTTGAAGACTTAGTATGACTATTTTACGTAGTGTAAAATATTTCCATTAATACTTTTTTATATCGATTACCCATTGATATGATTATATACATTTGTAAATATATATAAAAGTTTATTGTGGTAGAATATGTGTAGAAAAGTTTTGTGTTTTGAGTATTTTTAAGTGTGCGATTCAGTGACTAATTACTTTCACCATGCTGTACAACCATCATTACCTATTTCCAAATGTTTTTCATCATCCCAGATAGAAATTCAATACACCTTCAGGAAGAACTCCTCATTTCCCCCTCTCCCCAGCCACTGGTAACCAACATAAAATTAAAAAAAAAAATTTTATTGCACGAAAATACATATAACAAAGTATTTGCCATCTTCAGTTAACCATTTTCAGTGGCCAATTCAGTGGCATTAATTACTTTCCCCGTGTTGTGTTACTATCACCACTACTCATTTCCAAGTCTTACATCACCCCATACAGAAACTCAGTACCTTTTCAGCAATAACTCTCATACCCTCCTCCCCTCAGCCCCTGGGGAACCACTAATAAACATTGGCCTCTCTGCATTTGCCTATTCTAGATATTTCATATAAGTGGAATCACAGAATATTTATTCTTTTCTGTCTGACTTGTTTCATTCAGCATAATGTTTTCAAAGCTCATCCATGTTGTGGTATGTATCAGAACTTCATTTCTCTTTATGGCTGAATAATACTCCATTGTATGGGTATCCCACATTTTGTTTATCCATTCATCCGTTGATGGACACTTGGGTTGTTTCCAAAATGATAATATTTTGCAGGTACTGGGTTAAATAAAATACATTGCTCACATTAATTTTACCTGTTTCTCTTCTCTCTCTCTTTTTAATGTGACTACTAGAAAATTTAAATTACATATGTGGCTTACATTATCTTTCTATTGGACAGCACTGCTGTAAGTTTCTGCCAACAAAGGGCGTTTGTGATTCTATACGATTGTTCTTTTTCCTGATGTAGGGCCTTTCCTCTCTTTAGGTAGAAGGATACTTCATGAACACTTATGGCTTCCGAAGTGGCCACCCAAGGCATTTTTATTGGTGATGATGATGAGAATCATGTGATAGGAGCATGGACTGCAGAGAAACGTCTGGAACAGTGACGACTGGAGCGCTGAGAAAGTCTGGTGAAATTTAGTATGCAAGAGCTTAGCTTGCATGTGCAAAAGCTGGTATTTAAAATAATAGGGAGAGGTTTCTTTAAAAAATCAGAATATATAACCTGACTTTTATTCACTGCTTTTCTCAAGCACTTAAAGTTGAATAAAAATCTTTCATCGTTCTGTATCATTAAAACACACCCTGAGAAAGACCGAGAAACGCAGTGGTAGACTCTAAATTAAGCAATAAGACTGCACTTTCAGTTTCTCTAATTACCTACCATGGAAAGTAGGTTGGAACTACAGTAAACATGCTGCCTTGAGATGAGAAGTAATATGTGCTAGTGCTGCCGGGTAAACCCTATTAGACAATGGAATTCTAGAATATTTTGCTTTGTCAAAAAACCCGAAGGCTTTCTTTTTCCCTCTGGAATTGAATCTTCATTTAGAGTTTTTTTTTTTTTTTTTTTTAATTACTTGTTCCATGTGTTTTACGAAGTGCCTTTATTGAGCTATTATGACATTTTGTTCATTATGTATTGAACCTTGTCACATCCTATGAAGGAAATAACCGCCTTCTCTGTCATTCCTTGAGAAGCAAAGTGTGAATAGTGCCACGATTCCATGGGGGAAAGCTGTGTTAATTATGGAACATTTTGTTGGGAGTCCTGGAAAAGTCACCTCCACTGGGGCAGCTTAGGGGTGATGGGTGGGAGGGAGGGAAGAGCAGAGGGCAAGAAGAGGGAGGCGGGGGTGGTGTGGGTGGCACTGTGGGATTTAAGACCAGAAGTTGCTTGGATTCCCAGTCCAGGACTTCAGTCTAGATATGCTGAAGCTATTGATCCTGGGTCATATCTTTTTCAAATTAGGAGTGAATTCTAATGTTTCTGTTAAAGAAATATCCTCTCCATTTGGAGTAACCACCAACCAGTTGCCATTAAGTCAGCTCTAATTCATGGCGACCCCACATGTATCAGAGTAGAACTGTGCTCCATAAGGGCTTCCAATGGCTGATTTTTTGGAAGTGAATCACCAGGACTTTCTTCCCAGGTGCCTCTGGGTAGACTTGAACTGCCAACCTTTCAGGGTTAGCACAGTGTGTTAACTGTTTGCACCACCCAGGCTAGGCTATAGTAATGACTGATGTCATTATAAATGGAGGTTGATAGATTTACAGCACAAATTAATTTTCTAGCTTATGATCACGAAGTTAATCAGGAAGAGGTCGGGATCTGATGCTACCTCTTCTACAGGCCGAATATGAACAGAATGGAATAGAAAGGAATCTCAAAGAGTCTTGAGCAAGTCCTCACTTCTGTTCCCAACTGGAAGAAGAGAAGAAGGAGAAATGATTCCTAGCCCTATCCCAGAGCTTGTTATCCCAGCAAGCGCAGGGAAAGTGTCGATGTTAGCACTGAAGAAAGACAGCTTAACTATCACCTTTTACCATGAAAGTTTAAAAAGACAATTTAAGTGTCACCTTTTAAAATGAACATGCTAAACAGTTCAACCGAGGCTGTTATCAGAACAGCAAGTGACATCTCTTTTTAGAGAGGGAAAAGAGAAACACCATTGCAGAGTCCCTGTCCTTAAAAAAATCACGGAACTCAACTTGTGACCTCACTGTCCTGGGTAGAACAACCCGTTAAACAGCAAGCTTCGGATCCTGTCCCCTGAGTAGCCCTGGGAGCTCAATTACACTATAAACAGGAAGGATCAAAGGGCCTTGGGAATTCATGGAGCCCATCCTTCTGCTTCAAGCAAGGATTTCTACTAAACTACTGTTGCTTGATCTAACTTCAAAAAATTGCAGGAGAGAGGGGTTTCCTGTTTTAGTTCTATGATGATTTAAGGGAAGTAGAACTGCCCTATAGGGTTTCCAAGGCTGTAAATCTTTACGGAAGCAGACTGCCACATCTTTCTCCTGTGGAGTGGCTGGTGGGTTCAAACCACCAACCTTTGGGTTAGCAGCCGAGTGCTTTCATCACTGTGCCACCAGGGCTCAACGACTATGTGCCAAAGGCTTTACATGTTATGCCTTTTAATTCTCACAACAGCACTGAAGTAGGGATTATTATGTCCATTTCAGAATGAGGACGCCGAGGCTCTGAAAGATTAAATAACGTGCCCAATGTTAAACAACCGTTGAATAGCAGCACTGGGATTTACTGCCAGGTCTGTCTGCCTCCACAGCCATGCTCTTTCCCACCACAGTGCTGCTCTAACTAAATTCTTTTTACTATCTAATCGGTATCTTTTCAACTATAATTTAAACTAATTATCTCAGTACTTGGTGGAAACAGAGCAGTTATTCTCAATTCCCCATTCAAAACCCTTTTCTGTGTTTGAAGACGGCCACCTCAGCCTTCCCTTACATGCTTCTTATCTGTTACACAAAGAGCTAAGGAACAGTGGTGTTCATGTTCCTGAAGTAGCTTTGTTTCATTGAACTAGCATTTAATGTGTATCTACCCAGCCTCGTCTCACTTGTAGGAAACTGGCTGGATGCTCTGTTTTATACCTTTCTTCATCCAGAGGACTTAATGGGGCTACAGATTGTGTATCGCTCATGGCACTGGATGCTGGACATCTGAAGAGTAATATCTGTGCTAAAGAGTATAAGAGGGAGTGCCTGCCATTCATTGCCTGAGGATGATGGAGTGGGCTTCGTAGAGGAGGCGGCATTGGAACTGGGCACTGAAGGGTGAATAGAAAGTTTCCAGATGGTGGGATTTTGGGAGGCAGGGCAGGCAAAGGGAACCTGTACAAAGTCATGGAAGCTGGTAACACCATTGTGAGGGTGAAGAGGAAGTATTTTGGTACAACTGGTGATCTACTTCTGAAAAATCAGCCATTGAAAACCCTGTGGAGCACAGTTCTACTCTGACATAAATGGGGTTGCCATGAGTTAGAGTTGACTTGATGGCAACAGGTACTGGAGTATTTGGGGGTGCACATGAAATGATTCAGGGCGTCAGATCACAGAGAGTGATCACAGAGATTTTATATGCCATTTTAAGGAGTTCACGGAGCCCTGGTGGCTCAGTGGTTAAGAGCTCGGCTGATAACCAAAAGGTTGGCAGTTCAAATCCACCAGACACTCCTTGGAACCCCTGTGGGGCAGTTCCACTTTGTCCTTTAGGGTCCCTATGAGTTGGAATGAACTCGATGGCTATGAGTTTGATTTTTTTGGTTTTAAGGAGTTCATACTTTATCCCTTTTTTAATTTTGAGAATTAAAAACTACACAAAAGTATAAATACTAATTTAACAGATATCCATATTCATATCCTGCTACTCAGAATTAAAAACTGTTAGCGTTTTATCATATTTTTCTAGCCTTTAAAAAAAAAAGAAATAAAACACTAACCATTGCTGTTGAGTCAATTCCTACTTGCAATGACCCTATAGGACGGAGTAGAACTGCCCTATGGGTTTCCTAGGCTGTGATCTTCATGGGGAAGCCCTGGTGGTGCAGTAGTTAAGTGCTTGGCTGCTAACCAAAAGGTTAGCAGTTTGAATCCACCAGCTGCTCTTTGGAAACCCTATGAGGCGGTTCTGCTCTGTCCTATAGGGTCGCTATGTGTTGGAATCGACTCACTGGCGATGGATTTGGTTTTCTTTGGTCTAATCTTACAGAAGCAGATGGCCAGGTCTTTTCTCCTATGGAGTGCAGCTGGTGGGTTTGAACTGCTGACTTTCTGATTAACAGCCGAACACTTAACCACTGTGCCACCAGGGCTCCCTTAAAGCCATACAGGTACATTTAAAGTCCAATATAACCAACACCTCATGTCTAATTCTTCTCTCCACACTCCTTCCCCCAGGCAATGATCATTCGTTTGGTATTTACCCTTTCAGATCATTTAAAGGACATTTTACATGCATAAGTGTCATACCTGCTATTCTATATCTTGTGTTTTCCTTCCCACAACTTTGTTTTGGAGCTCTGAGTTGATAGATCAAGTTCATTCCTGTAAACTGTTGTACAGAATCCCTGTTCCCCTATGGATGAGGGTACTGGTTGTTTCCAGTTTTGTGCTATCACAAATGGTATTGCAATCAGCATCCTTACACTTATTTTTCTAGAGTGGAACTGTCCAGTTTTCCTTGATGATGACAGAGTCATGTCGGCGGATGGGACTTACGAAGACAATGAAACAACAAGCAAAAACAGACCTCTGTTCTGGAATTTCTCATTCAGAGGGTCTCGTGTGGGCACTGGGAATATTTTTTGGTAACAAGTGTCTCCAGTGATTCTTTTCATCAGGGAAGTCGTGAAATGGGTATACAGTATGAATACTCCTCCTGAGACAGCTGCAGAGCCACTATAGAATGTTATGTCAAGAAGTGCCCTGATAAGGTTTGTGTTTAGAAATATTACTTTAGTGACAGTAAGAACAATATACTGAGCCCCAACTGCATTTGTGAGGCAGTCCTCTCTTAGGATGCAAAGCAAGACATGGTCCCTAAGGTCGAGTGGCTTGCCGTCTACCAGAGTATGTTATAGGCATGTGGGCAAACGGAATGCTGTTGCTCCAAAGGTTGAAGACTTAATAACAAAACAAAACCAACAAACAAAAAAGGGTTATCATCAACTCAATCCTGACTCATGGTGACCCCATGTATGTCAGAATAGGACTATGCTCCATAGGGTTGTTAGTGGCTGATTTTTCTGAAGTAGATAACCAAGCCTTTCTTCCGAGGTGCCTCTGGGTGGACTTGAACCTCCAACCTTTTGGTTAGAAGCTGAGTATGTTAACTACTTGTACCACCAGGGACTCCTGAAGGTTTAATAGTCACCCAAAATTGTTTCGTGGCCCAGGGATCCTGGAAGCAACAGGGCATGGCTCACACCTTCCAGGCCTGGCAGATTAGTATCAATCAGTTCCTCTCTTGTCTGCCCACCCAGAAGCTGATTCTTTATGTTTTCCATATGTTTGCTCTTCCCCTAAGTTCCTTTTCTGATGCTTTAGAAGTCCTCTTTACCCACTGGGGAGAACTAGTGGTGAAGTTGGAGTGGAGTGGGGTCAGTATGATGGTTAATGTTATGTGTCAATTTGGCTAGGCTGTAATTCTCACTGGTTTGGCAGACACAATGTATCACCTCCCATTTTGTGATCTGATGTAAGTAGTCAATCAGTTGGGAGAGGTGGCTTGCATCCGTGATATAAATGGATGTTCTGGCAAAGCTAGCTCTCAGATCCTGCAGTCTTCTTGGCGACTGAGCCGGGTTTCTGGGACGTAAGCCAGCAGAGGCCTCCAGCCTGTCACCTGACCTGCAGATTTTGGGTTCATCAGCCCCTGCAAGAACATAAGCCAGTGGAGGTCGTCAGCCCGTTGTCTAACCCATGAATTTAGGACTTGTGAACCCCCACAGTGGCTGGAGCCATTTCCTCACAATTGCGTGAGCCATTTCCTCACAATTGCGTGAGCCATTTCCTTGAAGTAAATCTTCCTGTATCTATATATATTTCACTGGTTTTGCTCCTGTTAAGAACCCAGACTAAGATGGTGGGAGATGGGGCTCATCTGATTACATAGTGGGTAGGAATTTCTGCTCCCTGCTTGCTGGGAGGCAAGGAATGGGAGGGGCCCGAACGGAACAGATGTGCTAATAAACACTTTGATGGGGCTCTCCGTGGCTCTTACCCACTGGAGCTTTGGGGTCCCTCATTGCTGTTCCTTTCTGCCTTCCCCTCCATGCCTTTCTCTGAAGTTGGCTTCCTCTGCTGAGTCATGGCTCACGTGGATTTGCCATGGTGCCAAGCCTAGCACTGATTCCATGTGACCATCAGCCACGTACCACATACAGTCTCTGTGTTCCTTAGCTCAGTTCTCAGGGAGCCAATCTGGTCAGTGACAAGGGCTGGCTGTTCCCTGGGTCAGGTCTCAACCCTTGGCCCAATCAGCTATGACCACAGTCACACGATATAAAATGACTGCCTAGCACAGTGTGGAATGCAGAATAATGCCCCCTAAAGATGCCTCTGTTCCAATCCACATAACCTGGGACTATATTACCTTACATAGCAAAAAAGACTTCAGAGATGGGATTAAGTTAAGAATCTTGAGATGAGGAGATTATCCTGGATTATCCTTATATGAGGGAGGAAAAAGGGTCAGAGTCAGAGAGTAGAAGCTACGACGTGGAAGCAGAGGTTGGAGTGACAAGCTTTGAAGATGGAGGAAGGGGCCATGAGTCAAGAAACGCAGGTGGCCTCTAGAAGCTGGAAAAGGCAAGGAAACAGATTGTCCCTTGGAGCCTCCAGGAGGAACACAGCCCTGCCAACCCCTTGATTTTAGAAATTCTGACCTCCAGAACTATAGGATAATAAATTTGTGCTGTTTTAAGCCATCAAATCTGTGGTAATTTGTTATAGCAGCAATAGGAAACTAATACATACACCTCTTTACTAGATGCTCTAGATAAGAAGTTACCAGAGACACGTTTAAATTTGGCCACCATGTGAAGAAGCTGGAAGAATTAGCTAAATGGGGTTTGATACACAGGTAGTCCCCGACTTATGACAGAGTTCCATTCTGACAACTCCGTAGTAAGTCAGTTTTGATTTAAGTCGAATACTTCTTTTTTTTTAGTTTTCATTATTATTGCCTTTATTATCAATATCTTTATAAATCCGATCTTTCTTTGTCTTTGGGGATTGGCACGACAATGATAACATCAGCAAATTATGTGCTGCAACATTGTATGTTGTACATATTACTAATGATAAGATGCACAAAACAAAAAAACAGACAGTTGTAGGTGCAGTTCGTCAGTACTTGAATATGTCAGGGACTACCTGTATATATTTTGTATTTCCCCATTTTCCATGAATGTAAAATATCAAGAATTGCAATAGTTTTAGAAAGTTTCCAACTTACCCAGAGGCAGTAGAAATAATTCAATTTTTAATAATTTAACAACTCATTTTGATATCAATACTTTTTTCTGAAGCCTAAAAAAATGATATTGCTAGCCCACTGCATGAGGGCAGGAGCCCTGGTGGTGCAGTGGTTAAAACACTCGGCTGCTAACTGAAAGTTTGGCCGTTGGAACCCACCAGTTGATACGCGGAAGAAGGATGCGGCAGTCTGCTTCTGTAAAGATTTACAGCCTTGGAAGCCCTATGGGGAAGTTCTGCTCTGTCCTATAGCGTTGCTATGAGTCAGAATGGACCGCAATGGGCTTTTTTTCTTTTTTTTTTTTTTTGCGCATGTGGGCAAACATTTGATACAATAATACAAGAGGAGTCTTAGAGGCCATTATGGATTGAATTGTGCCCGCCCAGAATATGTGTTGTAAATCTTAACCCAAAACCTGTAGTTTTGGAAATTCTGGTGGCTTAGTGGTTTAAGAGTTACAGCTGCTAACCAAAAGGTCGGCAGTTTGAATCCACCTGGCGCTCCTTGGAAACCCTATGGGGCATTTCTACTCTGTCCTATAGGGTTGCTATGAGTCGGAATCAACTCCACAGCAACGGGTTATATGTTTATGTTATACCTGTAGTTATAATCCCACTGGGGAATGGGTTTTCTTTGTTTTGTTAATGAGGCAGTATTAGCGTAGGGTGTGTCTTAAATCAATCTCTTTTGAAATTTAAAAGAGCAGATTAAACAAGTAGTCAGCAAGCAGAGATGGAGGGAAGATAGATGCTAAGCCACATGAAGATTACCCAGGAACAGAAGCTCAGAAGAGACAAGCACCTTCCCCCAGAGCCAGCACCCTCAATTCAGACTTCTAGCCTCCTAAACTGTGAGAAAATAAATTTTTGTTTGTTAAAGCCACCCACTTGTAGTATTTCCGTTATAGCAGCACTAGATAGCTAAGACAGAGGCCACCCTGTCTCAACTCCCTCCTTTTACTTGCTCATTTTACAAAGAGAAAACTGACGTATCAAGAGCAGAACAGGTTTGTCTAAGGCCACTCAGAATTAAAGGTAGGACTTGAACCATGATCTCTGACTCCATGCCAATTTTCTATCCATACCACACTTACAATCCACCAGATGATCTGCTGTTTCAGAGTTTAGCTGCTAACCACCAGGCGCTCCTCGGAAACCCTATGGGGCACTTCTACTCTGTCCTACAGGGTCTCTATGAGTCTGAATTGACTCGACGGCAGCAGTTTTGGGTTTTTTGGTTTTTGTTTTTTTTTTTCTACAAATAAGTCCCACTACTTCCCATTACTAGGAGATACCAGTACCAGCTGCCATGGAGCCGACTCCAACTCATGGCGACCCCAAGTGTGTCAAGGTAGAGCTGTGCTCCATAGGGTTTTCAATGGCTGATTTTTTGGAAGTAGACCATCAGGCCTTTCTTCCGAGGTGCCTCTGGGTGGACTCTAACCTCCAACCTTTCTGTTAGCTGCCAAATGCATTAACCATTTGCACCACGCAAGGACTCCTAGGAGATAAAACTAAAAAAAAAAAACCAAGTCGGTTGCCATTGAGTCGATTCAAACTCACGGCGACCCGATGTGTTACCAAGGAGAACTGCTTCATAAGGTTTTCTTGGCTGTAACCTTTACAGAAGCAGATTGCCAGGCCTTTCTTCTGCTACACTCCTGGGTGGGTTTGAATCACCAACCTTTAGGTTATAGACGTGGCACCCAGGGACATTGTTTCAGAACAGGCTCAGGCAGAATTGACCAAACCACCCGAAGCAACTCAATGTCTATTCTACCCACATAGCTTTCGTGGTAGCCTTGATTCCAAGACCAAGTACCCATTTTTCATTGTGTTCCTGCCTCTTACAGCTAATGGAAGCTCAAAGTTCTTTTTGATGTCAATGGAGGAGCTTGGCTCCGATAAGCTTTGAGGGAAATGAAACAAGGTACTGCAGAGAAACAGACCCCGACCTGCCAAGGAGAGGGGCTATTTTTAACTTAGGAAAGGAGACCTTACTGTCAAGTGAAAGAATTCTTTTGAGCTTTTATTACAGCCTCTTAGAAGGGAGTTCTTTTATGTTGAGTGTAGCGATACAGATTCAGTGCCCAAGTCTAGAACTTTTATTCTCATGGAGAAAAAGCCCTTTTCAGTGTTTCTATTTCTCTACTATTTGTCATATACCCCCAGCCTCTCAGAAAAAGTAATACTCTGTGTAGTGACAAGATATTTCATCTGATTTGGCAGCAGAAGAACAAGGTTTGAGTCCTGGCTCTGCTACTTGCTATCACTGGCAAGCCACTTGGCCTCCCCACATCTCAGTTTCCTGAAGTATAAAATGGTGGTGGTTGGGACCAGGTTCTCAGTGTTGTTCATTCATTCATTCACTTTTATGCATTCATTTATTCACCTGCGCTAATTGAAATATGGTCTCTGCTCTCACGGGGCTTACAGTCTAGTGAGGGATATAGACAATCAAGCAATTACATTAATGAATATGTAATTCCGGTGGAGGTTCAGTGGTAGAATTCTCCCCTTCCATGCTGACGACTCAGGTTTGATTCCCCACCAATGCACCTCATGCTCAGCCTCTGCCTGTCTGTCAGTGAAGGCTTGCATGTTGCTATGCTGCTGAACAGGTTTCAGTGGAGCTTCCAGACTAAGATGGACTGGGAAGAAAGGTCTGGGGATCTACTTCTGAAAATCAGCCAATAAAAACCCTATGGATCACAATGGTCTGATCTGCAACCAGTCACGGGATGGCACAGGACTGGGCAGTGTTTCGTTCTGTTGTGCATGGGGTCACCAAGAGTCGGGGGCTGACTTGACAGCAGTTAACAAAAACACAACACAACAATTCTAAACTGGGTGAACTCCCTCAGGGCCAAGAGCATGGTTCTATGAGAGGTTTAAGAAAGGAATCTGACCCAAATGGAAGGGTTGAGTAGGAAAATGGCTCAAGGAAGAGTTCCTTGAAGCAAAGAAATTTGAGCTTGAGTTAGAAAGGTACCACAGTTAAGAGTGGGTTTAGTGTGTTCCAGACAGATTAAAGGGCATATGCTCAGCCCCTGGGGTGGGAGGGTGCACAGTGCATTTCAGTCAAGGGGCTGAAAAAAATGCCAACATGGCTGAAGCCGAGGGAGTGAGGGAACAATGGTTGAAGTGAGGCTGGAAAACCAGGCAGGAGCCAGATCAGGCAGGGATCTGTGGCCATAGCAAGGATTTTGGTGTTTATCCTAATAGCAATGGGAGGCAACAAAGGATTTTTGAATTCTGTATTTACTGTGTAAACTCTGCGTGGTGCATGTCATGATCAGAAATGAGGATGGATTGGAAGGAACTCAGAGTGGATGTGGAGAGACCAGCCAGCAGGCCACTAAATAGTCAAGGCAGGAGAGAACAGTGTGTTGGACTAGGTTGGTGGCAGTGGAGAGAGAGATGACTAGATGCATTTGAGATTTCTTGCGTATCTATTGGAATCCCTGGGGTGGTGCAAATGGTTAAGTGCTCAACCGCTTTCCGAAAAGTTTGTGGTTTGACCCTACCAGTGGCACCTTGGAAGACAGACCTGGCGACCTGCCTCTGAAAGGTCACAGCCTTGAAAACCCTATGGTGCAGTTCTAGTCTGCACATATGGGGTCACATGAATCAGAATTGACTTGAATGCAACTATAAACAACAACACACATCTATTTAAGAGGTAAAATTAACTGAACTTGGAGATGGATTGGGTATAGCGGGTGATGGAGAAGGCTGCTTCCTTGGTTTCTGAATAGTGGATGGAATGGATGGTGGTGGCGTTCTCTGAGATGGAGAACCATGGAAGACGACCCAGTTTTGGGGGGAGAGAGTATCTCAAGTTTAGCCTTAGACGTGTTGAATTTGAAAAACTTTTGAGACATCCAAGAGGCAGTGTTGAGTAGGCAGGTGGCAATGTGAACCTGAAGCTTGGAAGCAAAGTCTGATCTGGAGATATGAGTTTTCAAGTCAGGAGGTGGTGAGTGAATTCAAGAGTGAGGATGGGATCGCCTGGGGAGAAAGTACGGATTGAGAAGAAGTGACCAGAGAGTTACAAAGAAAGTTGGAACAGTATTGGTTCATAAAGCCAAGAAATGAGAGTGTTTCAAGTGAAGGGCATGGTTAAGAGAGTCGGGTGTTGCTCACAGGTCAAGTAGGATGAGGACTAAAACATATCCATTAGATGTAACAATGGTAATGGTTAATATTCCCAGAACTATTCTAAGACCTTTATCTGTATTAAACTGAAAAAAAAAAAAAAAAAAAATACCAAACCCATGGCCGTCGAGTCGATTCCGAGTCATAGTGACCCTATAGGACAGAGTAGAACTGCCCCCTACAGTTTCCAAGGAGCAGCTGGTGGATTCGAACTGCCAACCTTTTGGTTAGCAGCTGTAGCTCTTAACCACTGTGTCATTTATCCCCATTTTCCAGGTAAGGAAACTGAGGCAGAGAGAGCTGACATAACTTGCTCAAAATCACATAGTAAGTAATTAGCAAAGCTTGGTTTGAACTGAGAGGGCCTGACCCCAGATCCATGTGCTCAACCACTATGACATGCTACTCTCTCTGAGATGTAGAGGTCATCGCTAACTTTGTTGAGAGCCGTTTAGGTCTCACAAATTGGGAAGAATCTAGATAGGAGCTGGTACGTTCTATCCACTTTCTCCCAGACCTTTGATGCTCTGCTTTCTGCTGGTCCTGCTTGTCATGAGCTTGAGGCCCCTCCAAGTCTGCTAGCGCATATATAATGGCTTCAACACTTTCTGCCATGTGGGAAAACATTGGTTGCTTCCTGAGCCTGGTTAAGGCACAGAGGGACTCTGTAAGGTGGTTTTAGGCATCTCATAGATATGGTGACCATATGTTGCAGCTTGCTGGCGAAAGTCTCTTTCGTGCTTGCCCTTACATAATTATGAATAGCTCTCCTTTCACTCGAAGGGTGTCCTAGTTCAAATGATAAATTATATGGTATCCTGTGATGGTCAGTCTTATGTGTCCACTTGGCTAGGCTGTAATCCAAACCAGCCCACTGCCATTGAGTCTATTCCAACTCATAGTGACCCTACAGGATGGGGTAGAACTGCCCCATAGGATTTCCAAGGCTGTAATCTTTATGGAAACAGACTGCAACATCTTTCTCCTGATGAGTGGCTGGTGGGTTTGAACCACCGATCTTTCAGTTAGCAGTCAAGCGCTTTAACCACTGCACCACCAGGGCTCTTTTGACTAGGCTATAGTTCCCAGTTATTCAGTCAAACACTGATATAGGTGTTTTTGTGAAGGATTTTATAGTTGTGATTAAAGTCTATAATCATTTCACCTTAAGTAAGGAAGATTATCTTAGATAATTTGGGTGTGCCTGATTCAATCAGATGAATGGTCAGAAACAGAAGTGAGGCCTCCCTGAAGAAGAAGAAATCCCACTTGTAGAATTTCAGCAGCTTCAGCTCTTGCCTGGGATTTGTAGCCTGCTCTTTTAATGGCCTACCCTATGAATTTCGGGTTTACCTAGCCAGCCTCCCCAATTGTATAAGCCAATTCCTTGCAGTAAATCTCTTAATATATATCACCTACTTGTTTAGTTTCTCTAGTGAAGGCCTGACTGGTAAGTCTCCCTATCCACAGAGCCATCCCTATCTGTGCCACAGTAGCCCAGGGTATTAGGGTGGTGCAAACAGGCACTTGGCTACTAACTGAAAAGTTGGTGGTTCGAACCCACCCAGAGGTGCCTTGGAAGAAAGGCTTGGCAAACTGCTTCCAAAAGTTCGCAGTCTTGAAAATCTTCTGGAGTGCAGTTCTACTCTGACACACATGGGGTTGCCATGAGTCGGATTCAACTCAACGGCAGCTAGTTGGTTGTTTTATGGGGTTATCGTCTCCTAGAGTCCTAGACCAGGCGGTGTAGTGGTTAAGAGCTACAGCTGCTAACCAAAAATTGGCAGTTCAAATCCACCAGGCGCTCCTTGGAAACTCTATGGGACAATTCTGCTCTGTCCTATAGGGTCACTATGAGTCAGAATCAACTCGACTGCAACTGTTTTTTTTTTTTTTTGGTTTAGGGCCCTAGACTACAGGCAAGGGGTATGTGGGGATTTTTTTTTGTCACAATGACTGGGGATACTGTTGAAACTTTATAAAATAATTTGTTTTATTTTTGTTGTTGTTGAGAATACACAAGCAGAACATATACCAATTCAACAATTTCTATACGTACAATTTGTGACATTGATTACATTCTTTGAGTTGTGCAGCCATTTTCACCCTTCTTTTCCAAGTTGTTCCTCCCCAGTCAACATAAACTCACTGTCCCCTAAGTTTGTTTCCTTTCTATTCTTTTGAGTTGTTGTTATCAATTTGATTCAATAGAGAGAGCTCTTAAAAGATCACAATGCTCAAGGAAGACATTCTTTGCTAGTTAAGCTAAATGGTTGTTGGATTTTAAGAAGACTTCAGGGGATTTTCTTGTTTTAAGGTGTAAAGATTATCTCAGGGCAATAATTTCAGGGGTTCATCCAGCCTCCATGGCTCCAAAAAGTATGGATTCCATGAGAATTTGAAATTCTGTTCTGCATTTCCCCCTTTTGATCAGGATTCTTCTATAGAATCTTTATTTTATTGTGTTTTAGGTGAAAGTTTACAGCACAAATTAGTTTTTCATTCAAAAATTTATACACAAATTGTTTTGTGACATTGGTTACAATCCCTGCAATGTGTCGTCACTCTCCCCTTTTCCCTTTCCCCCTGGGTTCTCCATGACTGTTCATCCAGTTTTCCTATCCTTTCTTGCCTTGCTGTCTTTCCTTTTAGGCATGTGTTGCCCATTTGGTCTCGTATACTTGACTGATCTAAGAAGCACGCTCCTCAAGTGTGTTATTGTTTGTTTTATAGACCTGTCTAATCTTTGGCTGAAAGGCAGACTTTGGGAGTGGCTTCTGTTCTGAGTTAGCAGGGTGTCCAGGGGGCATAGTCTTGGGGATTCCTCCAGTCTCTGTCAGACCAGTAAGTCATCTTTTTTTGTGAATTTGAATTTTGTTCTGTATGTTTGTCCAGCTCTGTCCGGGTCTATAGAATCGTTGATCAAAACATTCAGTAATGGTAGGTGGGTACCATCCAGTTCTTCTGGTCTCATGGCAGAAGGGGCAGTTGTTCATGGAGGCAATTAGCTATATATTCCATTTCCTCCCGCTATTCCTGACTCTCCTTTTTCCTCTGTTCCTGCAGGCGAGATACTGTTGAGACTTAGTGCCTTGGTGCTAGGGTACTGAGGGCCCTGTCATGCACAGCATGCTGTCCTGCATAACAGAGAGCTGTTTTGCCTAAATGCCCATAGCACCCCATTTAAAAACACTGGAGCTTTTGCAAAATGGGAATGATAAAAAAAGAAGGTGACAAGGGAGCTCAGGACTGGGCAGAAGGTTGCTGACATGAAGGACTACAGGTCTATGGGAGATCACAAGGGAAGTAAAGAAAAGAAAGCACTCATAGAGGGTGAATGAACTGGAGGTCCTGGTGAGGTTGAAAAATGACCCTGGAAGGAGTCAACAAACAAGTGAGTTGGATGGAGATTAGGTTGCCATCTGGGAGTAGGATGCTAGAAGTAGTGATTTTGAAGGTGAAGAAGTTTCTGGTGATGACAAAGTCCATGGGTACCATGGAGGCTTTTGAGTGCATCCAGAGGTAATGGTAGATTAAAACTACTCAGGAGCCCTGATGGCAGAAGTGGTTAGGCACTTGGCTGCTAACCAGAAGATTGGTGGCTTGAACCCACCCAGCAGCTCCACGGGAGAAAGACCTGGTGATCTGCTTCCACAAGGGAAGCCAAGAAAACCCTATAGGGTGGTTCTACTCTGTCACATGGGGTCACTGTGAGTCAGAATCGACTCGATGGCACCTAATAACGACAACAGCAACAAGCATTTGTTTCCAAGGTTGAAGCCAGGGAGGGATCTGGAGGCAAACTTCACCTATGCCCCTACTGTGATTTCTGTCTTTGCATCTATGTGGATTTGGTGCCTTCCTTTCCCTAGAACTTGCCCCTTTCTGAAAGGAGGAGAGTTCAAAGGTCCATTGGTCACAGGGCGATGGATGCTGTGTGAAGTTATAGAGACAGTGTGGGCAGACATGGGTGTGGTTAACTATGGACCAAAATTCAAGGCAATAACATACACTGGGGCTCTATTGAGTAAAGAGGCTGTTCCAACTCTGTTGAATTAGAAGACTCCTTTTACTTGGAAGACAAAGCAACATATTCTTTATCCTTTCTCCAGCTGAGCTCTAATGGCTCTTACTATGAGCTTTGTGTGTATAACCAGAGCACCATTGCCGACCCAAACTGCTGGTTTTTTACACAACTTCTCTGAGTGACAATTAGGTGGTATAATTTATGAGCTCATTATAAACAGTCTAAACATAGTTGTGATAAATTTTTCTTCTTGGCAACATTAGCTAAAGAATTGGGCACAGAGAAGGCAAGTGGCTAAAATGAGATCACACAGCAAGTCAGTGGAACGACTGGCATTAAAGTGGTAGTTGCTGTCTAATGATGTCATTTTAGTGCTTACCATAAGCCAGGGGCTTTACATGGTTTGTCTGAATTATTCTTCACATCTATTGTATCATCATCGTCATTATTATCATCATCATTGTCATCATCACCATTGCAATCTGAATATTATAGTTCAAGAAAATGATGAACAGCAGAGTTAAATTATATTTCCAGAGTTAGATAACTAGCAAATGGAGGGATCTGAACCCAAGCCATCTGGCTCCAGAGCAGACACACTTAACTCCTGCCCTGCCTCGTCCTGCTTTGCTCTACCTCCTTGTAATAATTCACTGTCAATAGATATGAAGTCACCTCTGCCAGGGGCTGTGTTGGGATGAGAGTCAGTGTCTGTAAGGTACCAGAGGAACAAGTGATAGAAATTGATGGGTCAGGAGCATAGAATAATGCAAGGTGGTCTTATGTGGTATTCTGACATGTCTACTCTGTGAGGGCCTGCCAGGTTAAGGTGGCCCACTTTGAGGTAGGAATGGTCTTTTCTGTAGGGTGAGATCATTCCTTCATTCCTGGTGTCTATCATATTAGAAAGAATTAGGTTCTTAGGCAGGAACCAGATCATGAAGGTGGAGAGAACTCAACTCTCTTTTGCCCTAGACTCTGAAGGTCAAGGTCTAGGATTATGCCCTGTGTGGTAGCTGTTCAAGGTGGTGGCCATCATGCTATGGTGAGGGAGAGCCAAGAAGGAGGCAAGTGCTGTGGTGCCCCGTAAACTGAAGAGGAGTAAACAATATTTTGCAAGAGGGATAACCTAGATTTTCAGTATGCTTTATGCTTTTTCATGGTTGTGCCAGCCCAGAGCCAGCTATGCTGCCACATAAAAAGAGAAGAGGGAACTTGTGAATGCTTAGGTCATTTAGAGAGGGGAACTGTGACGCCTCCCTGAAACGAGCAGGGAATTTGGACAGGAAGTTAGGACTTATTGTTATTAGTTGCTGTTGAGTTGGCTCCAACTCATGGCGACCCCTTGTACAACAGAACAAAACACTGCCTGGTTTCGTGCCATCCCTACAGCCATTGTTGGGACCACTGTGTATTTTGAGTGCCTTCCAACATAGGGGGCTCATCTTCCAGCATGATATCAGATAATGTTCTGTTGTCATCCATAGCATTTTTGTTGGCTAATTTTGGAAGTAGATCACCAGGCCTTTCTTCCTAGTCTCTCTTAGTCTGGAAGCTCCTCTGAAACCCGTCCACCATGGGTGACCCTGCTGGTATTTGAAATACTGGTGGCACAGCTTCCAACATCATAGTAACACACAAGTCACCACAGTATGACAAAGAGACAGACGGGTGGTGGAGAAAGTCCAGGGGGAAGGTGCCATTTCCTATATAAAGTCTCAGGAAGCTCTCTGTCCAGAAGATTCATTTCTAGCACTACATCTGGAGGTGTGGAATTTTATCTTTCTAATAGTAGTGGCATTTCCTTCATCTCTAAGCTAAATTCTGCATCTCCACCTGCCTGGATAGTTGTTTCAGAGGAGTGAGCTTCCCCACAAGGGCAGGATTTTCTGCTCTGAGTTCCACCATCATTAACAAAATCCCCTAGATGCACAGCAAGCACACAGCTCTCCATCATTGTTTCCATCAGAGAGATTTGCTGCAGAGAGAATTTAAAAAATGTAATTACTTTCCTATACAATTTCATCACAACACTAAAAAATTAAAGCAGAAAATATTCTATCCACAATTCCGCCACTCCAGCAAATCCAGTTGTTTTAATTTTTCCATGTTTTTATGTTGCTATAATCATAGAGAAGATTCAGTTTAGCATGCTTGTGTGTGTGTGCTTATTTTGTTTGGTTATTTATTTATTTATTGCTCTACTGTGGGGACAATATACTCTAGATTTTCCAGAACAATTCTGCTTTCATTTATTTCTGGTCTTTTCCAAAAAAAGGCAAATCATTAAATGTATAACAAAATGTGATTTAATTGTCTATCTTTGTAAGACTGGGTAGAAATAGATTCATGCACTAGGAAGAAATTCTTTGGCAGACTTTTAATTTTGATTCATTTTTCCATGTGTCCACATAGCCTTCATATTTATAATGCAGTGATTCTCAACTGGGAGATGATTTTGTTGGACAGGGAACATTTGGCAATATCTGGAGACATTTATGTTGTCACAATTGGGAACAGGGCATTCTACTGGCATTTAGAGGGCGTCTAGTGCAGCTAAACATCCTACAGTACTCAGGACAGCCTCCCACAACAAAGAATTTGTTGTTGTTAAGTGCTGTCAGGTCGGTTCCGACTCAGTGACGCTATGTATAACAGAATGATATGTTGCTCGGTCCTGTGTCATCCTCACAATAGTAGATACGTTTGAGTCCGTTGTTGCAGCCACTGTGTCAATCCATCTTGTTGAAGGTCTTCCTCTTTTTCACTGACCCTCCACTTTACCAAGCATGGTGTCCCTCTCCAGGGATGGATCCCTCCTGATGACATGTCCAAAATAAGCAAGATGGAGTCTCGCCATCCTTGTTTCTAAGGAGCGTTCTGGCTGTACTTCTTCCAAGACAGATTTGTTTGTTCTTCTGGCAGTCCGTGGTATATCCAATATTCTTCACCAACACGATAATTCAAAATGTGTTAATTCTTCTTTGGTTTTCCTTTTCCACTGTCTAGCTTTCACATGCATATGAGGTGATTGAAAAGACCATGACTTGGGTCAGGTGTACCTTAGTCATCAAGGTGACATCTTTGCTTTTTAAGATTTTAAAGAGCTCTTTTGCAGCAGATTTGTCCAGTGCAATACATCATTTGATTTCTTGACTTCTGCTTCTATGGGCGTTGATTGTTGATCCAAGTAAAATGAAATATTTGACAAGTTCAATATTTTCTCCATTTATCATGATGTGGCTTATTGTTCCAGTTATGAGGATTTTTGTTTTCTCTATGTTGAGGTGCAATCCATATTGAAGGCTGTAGTATTTGGTCTTCATCAGCAAGTGCTTCAAGTCCTCTTTACTTTCAGCAAGCAAGGTTGTGTCATCTGCATATTGCAGGTTGTTAATGAGTCTTCCTCCAATCCTGATGCCGCATTCTTCATCATATGGTCCAGTTTCTTGGATTATTTGCTCAGTTTACAGATTGAACAAGTATAGTGAAAGATACAACTTTGGTGCACACTTTTTCCGATTCTAAACCATGCAGTATTACCAAGGCCATATTTTCTAACTACTGATCCTTCTTTTTTGTTTCCAACTTTTGCATTCCAGTCACCAGTAATTGTCAATAAATCTTGATGCATGTTTGATCACTTTTGGACTGCGGAAGTTGGTAAAAATCTTCAATTTCTTCATCTTTGGCATTAGTGCTTGGGGCATAAATTTGAGTAATAGTCGTATTAATTGGACTTCCTTGTAGACTTATGGATATTATCCCATCACTGACAGCATCGTACTTCAGGATAGATCTTGAAACGTTCTTTTTGATGATGAATGTGACACCGTTCCTCTTCAATCTGTTGTTCCATATGATTGTCTGATTCAAAATGGCAATACCAGTCTATTTCAGCTCACTAATGCTAGAATATCAATCTTTATGCATTCCATTTCATTTTTGACGACTTCCAATTTTCTTTGACTCATACTTTGTACATTCCATATCCCAATTACTAATGGATGTTTGCAGGTAATTCTTCTGATTTTGAGTCATACCACATGAAGTCATTCCACATGAGTCAGCCAATGAAGGTCCTGAAAGCTTTACTCCATCCACATCATTAAGGTCGACCCTGCTTTGAGGAGGCAGATCTTCCTCAGTCATATTTTGAGTGCCCTCCAACCTGAGGGGCGCATCTTCTAGCACTATATCAGACAATGTTCTGCTATCCATAAGGTTTTCACTGGCTAATTTTTTTTTTCTGAAAGTAGATCACCAGGTCTTTCTTCCTAGTCTGTCTTTGTCTGGAAGCTCCACTGAAACCTGTCCACCACGTATGACCCTGCTGGTATTTGAAATACTGATGGCATAGCTTCCAGCATCATAGCAACATGCAAGTCACGAAAGTACGACCAGCTGACAGACGAGTGGTGGAACAAAAAATTACCTGGCCCAAAATATCAATAATACTGAGATTGAAAAAAGCCTCATTATGATGTAAAATGATGACTTCATGGTTCTTTGAATGGATGCCTATTTAATGTAAAACCAGACCAGTTGCCATGGAGTCAATTCTGACTCATGGCAACCCTATGTGTGTCAGAGTAGAACTGTGCTTTCAATGGCTGATTTTCTGGAAGTAGATTACCAGGCCTTTCTTCTGAGGTGCCCCTGTGTGAATTCAAATCTCCAGTGCAGTGAATGTGTTAACCATTTTTGTCACTAAGGGGCTCCCTATTTTATGTAAGCATCTCCTACTCCCCAAAGGTGGACCCTAGGTGTACCCAGTTTTTATGTGTTGTGGTGAGCATTTCCACGCATTGAGCTTTGTCTTACTTTTGGTTTGTGGTAGAGTATTTGAAGGGGGGTTTCCAGCAGCCACCTTCTCCTCTGGGGTTGGGAATCATCCTCAAATCAGTGTCAAGGTTTTCCTTGGTGGCTGCACAGTCTGTTTGGCGTTCCAGTTGCTGAAATCCAGATGTGCAAACTCTCAGGCAAGAGGAACAATGTGGGGCAGGCCTGAAAATGAGAGTCAAGGCAAAAGCTGGGAGGCACAAAGGCCATTTAACTGTACACTTTAAATAAATGAGTGGTATGGGATATAAATTAGATGTCAATAAAGCTGCTAAAAAAAGAAGAAACCTGGAAGACAAAATCTTGGGACCAGTAGGGTGCAGGAATTTGGAAAGTGAAATGGATTCACATGGATTGTAAAACCGTTTATCCTGCGTTAGTCAGTGTGGATTTACGTGACCACACCCAGCTCAAAATGCAGCACCCTCCACATTCTTATCCACCTTCCCTGCTTAATTTTTCTCTTTAGCACTCATTGCTTTCTTTCTTTCTTTTTTTTCTTTTTTTTACTGGTGCAGCTTCTGCATTTTTCATTGTTTATAAATTTTATTTATTTTGTTGTTGTTGTTGAGAATATACACAGCAAAACATACACCAATTCAACAGTTCCTACATGCACCATTTAGCGACACTGATTTCATACTCTGAGTTGTGCAACCATTCTCACCTTCCTTTTCTTGAGTTGTTCCTCCCCCATTAACATAAACTCACTGCCCCCTAAGGTTCCTATCTAATCTTTCAAGTTGCTGTTGTCAATTTGATCCCATATAGCTAGTTCTTAAAAGAGTATAATGCTCAAGGCAGACATTTTTTACTAGTTAAGCTAAACTATTATTTGGTTTTAAGAAGACTTCAGGGGGTATTTTTGGCTTAAGGTTTAAAGATTATCTCAGGGCAAAAGTTTCAGGGATTCATCCAGCCCACATGGCTCCAGGAAGTCTGGAGTCCATGAAATTTGAAATTCTGTTCTGCATTTCCCCCCTGTTGATCAGGATTCTTCTACAGAATCTTTGATCAAAATGTTCAGTAATGGTAGCTGGGCTCCATCCTGTTCTTCTGGTCTCAAGGCAAAGGGGCCAGTTGTTCATGGAGGCAATTAGCTACACTTTCCATATCCTGCTTCTCTTCCTGATGCTCTTTCTTCCTCTGTTGCTCCAGGCAAATAAAGCTCAGTTGTTGTGCTTTGGATGGCTGCTTGCAAGCTTTTAAGATCCCAGGCACTTCACAACAAACTAGGAAGTAGAACAGAAACAATACACATGTTATAGGTCAATTAACTGGGATGTCCCATGAAACCATGACCCTAAATCTCCAAACCAAGAAACCAAATCCTATGAGGATTTTGGTTATTCATAAGCAGCCTCAGCAACTACTCTTTTTTTCTTTTTTTTTAAATTTATAAGTGTGTCACTCATTGCTATCTTGCATTGTTGTTGTTATTAGCCGTCGTTGAATCGGTCCCTGACTCGTGCACAATGGAATAAAAAGCTGCCCCATCCTGTACCATCCCCACAATCAGTTGGGGATTGGACCACTGTGATCCATAGGGTTTTTATTGGCTGATTTTCAGAAGTAGATCACCAGGCCTTTCTTCTTAGTCTACCTTAGTCTGGAAGCTCCACTGAAACCTGTTCAGCATCATAGCAACATGCAAGCCTTCACTGGTAGATGAGTGGTAGCTGCACGTGAGGTACGTTGATCAGGAGTCAAACCTGGGTCTCCCATATGGAAGGTGAGAATTCTACCACTGAACCACCATTGCCCTCACTATCTTGCATACTGTATATTATTTATTGTATTTATTACCATCTCCGCCTCCATGAGGGGGGTTTGTGTCTGTTTTGTACACTACTGTCTCCCAGCACCCAGAGCAGCACCCAACTCATTGTAGCACTCAGCACCTATTTGTTGAATGAATGAATGGATAATTCACAAACACGCAAAACTGTTTTGCTTTGGGAAGAACCTCCCCAAACCCACTGCTCCCAGATCTGGGCTCTCTTTTCACTGTCTCTTCATTATGCTTGCTAGTGTCCAGGGGGATATATTATCAGAGGGGCAGAAGGATTCTGAAAGGGAGAGAAGCAGGGAGCCCCAGGTAGCAGGACTCCATCTTCCATGGGGCCAAGGACGGGGAGGTGTGGATGGAAAAGCTGCGGGCCGGCAGCCCTCATTCCTGGGTGGAGACTATTCTGGGGCTGTGCCCTGTGTCATGGGGGCTATACTGGGGCTCCTTTCTCAGGTTGTCCTGGAGCTGGGGCGGGGTGCTCTCCTTACAGCCTCATCCAAAGATGGCAGCAGCCACCTAAGTGCTAGCCTTGGGTTCCTCCCTCAGATTCATTTTAGGCTGTATTCCAGGGTGCCTCAGAGCCAGATACCTGTGTCCTCAGTGGTTGCATGAGGCTCCTTTGCTGAATGTAGACAGTCACCTTTGATCTCCTGTTTCTGATTTATTAAAAAAAAAAAAAAAAAAAGACTTCAAACAACCCCGAAGCACCTAGATAGCCACATCTTGATTAAAACACCACCACCCAGGTAAACAGTGGTAGTGGGGGAGGGCAGTGGGGAGAGACCATCTGGAACCATTTAGGTGAGCGGGGACACCCTGCACTTGGTAGCATTTGGCGTTATGCTTCACGTCACTCAGGCAGGTGAGCCGAGGCCCGTCTCGATGGTGGCCTCACAGCTGCAGCTCCAGTCAGGTGGTCCTGCCCTCCTCCACCTGGCAGCTCTGATGCTTGAAGAGAGGGTGACAGGGGCAATCACATGCACTTGGCAAAGCAAACCTAAACACCCTCTGAAAGGCGCAGCCGGGCCAGGCTCAGCAACTTTACTCATTAGGCAGTTAATCTGGAGGCTGTCAGCCTGGGCCACGAGGGCAGGCCCAAGCAGGAAAGCTGTGTTTTCAACAATTCAGTCCAGTTCCACAAATGCTATTGAGCCCATGCTATGCACAAAGCACTGTGAGGAAGCCAAGATGAGAAAGGGACAGTTTCTGCCTCAGGAGCTTACCCTCTAGCTTCTCCAAGAGCTCTAGAGAGAGGAAATAGAGTGCAACTGGGGTTGGTTCTGAGTTGAAAGAGAGACTATCCTGCTGAAAAATCAGGAAAAGCATCGTGCAAGAGGCCTGAAGCCTGGGTAGAAAGTCTCCCTTCTTCCCTCCCTCCTCTCCTCCTTTTCCCCTTTCCTCTGTCCCTTCCTGTGGTAGACAGAATAATACCTCCCCTAAAGATGACCTAGATACTGTAACCTGTGA
This sequence comes from Trichechus manatus latirostris, assembly GCF_000243295.1. Taxonomy (NCBI): domain Eukaryota; kingdom Metazoa; phylum Chordata; class Mammalia; order Sirenia; family Trichechidae; genus Trichechus; species Trichechus manatus. The sequence goes on from NW_004443980.1 coordinate 15,567,888, forward strand.
ATATGTTACCTTATTCACCAAAGGGACTGTGCAGATGTGATTAAGTTAAAGACCTCGAGTGGTGAGATTATCCTGGATTATCCATTTGTGTCCTAAATAAAATCACAAGGGTCCTTATAAGAGGGATGCAGGAGGGTCAGGGTCAGAGATAGATTGGAAGACGCTCTGCTGCTGGCTTTGAAGATGAAGAGGAAGGGGCCACAAGCCAAGGGATGCAGGCGGCCCCTAGAAGATAGAACAGGCAAGGAGATGAATTCTCCCCTAGAGTCTCCAGAAGGAACGTAGCCCTGCCTACCCATTTTGGACTATGACCTCAAGAACTGTAAGAGAATAAATTTGTATTGTCTAAACCACTAAGTATGTGGTTTGCTAGACAGCAAAAGAAAGCTAATACACTCTCTTTCTCCCTCCTTTCTGCCCTCTTTCTCTCCCTCCCTCCATCTCTTCCTCCTTCCCTTTCTCCTCTCCTCCTTTTCTTTCTCCTCCCTTCTTTCTTCCCTTCCCCTCCTTTTCTTTCCTTCCTTTTTCCAGTTACAAAAATAATATATACTCATTTTTAAAATTTCAAACAATTATAGAAAACAATAAATTAAAAAGGAAAGATCTTCCCCATGATCCTGCCTTCCCATTACAAGCAGGCATAGCATAGTGAGAGGCAGCATACTGTAGTGGTTAAGAGCTGACTGCCAGGGTTCACATCTTGGCTCTGCTACTTACTACCTAAGTGATTTGGGCAAGTCCTTGAGTTTATTTGCCTTAGTTTGCTCATCTTAGAAATGAGGACATGGTTCTACATCTCATAGGATTGTCAATTGATTAGTGCTTAGAAGAGTACCTACTAGTAAGTACTCAATGCTCTCAATGCTTGTCAGCTCTTGTTATCCTTCTAGATCTTGTTCTATACATTGTACGGATGTACTCATACAAACTATGTAGGTAGAGTTGTTTTGACTAAACAAGTATGATCTATACATATTATTGTACAACTTGGACTGGATTATTTTAGGTGAGGTTATGAGTGGAAGAGAGCATTCGAGGCACACTGAAGTGTATAAGCAGAGACCACTGATGGGAGAGTGTGGGGAGTTTTTAGGGAAGAGCAAATAGAGCAGACAGTTTGATGACAGAGAAAGGAGGAAGGAGACAAAGGAGAGAGGAGAAGGGAGAGGGGGGAGAGAGGAGAGGAGGGAGAGAGGGAGGAAGGGAGAGAGAAAGAGAAAAGAAGAAGAAGGAGAAGGAGAAGGAGGGGAAGAAGAAAAAGATAAGAGAGGAGGAGTGGGGTGGGGTGGGGGAGACAGAGACAGAGAAAGATTGATAATTAGGGCCAGATTGTAGAGGGTTTTGACTGACAAGGAGTGAAAGGTAGTGCACTAACAATTTCTGACTGTCATGGATTGAATTGTGTCTCCCCAAAATGTGTGTCAACTTGGCTAGGCAATGATTCCCAGTATTGTGTGGTTGTCCTCCATTTTGTGATCTGATGTAATCATCCTATGTGTTGTAAATCCTAACCCCTATGATGTTAATGAGGCAGGATTAGAGGCAGTTATGTTAATGAGGCAGGACACAATCTATAGGATTAGGTTGTATCTTGAGCCAGTCTCTTTTGAGATATAAAAGAAAGAAGTGAGCAGAGAGGAGAGGGACCTCTTACACCAAGCAAGAAGTGTCAGGAGCAGGCATGTCCTTTGGACTGGGGTTCCCTGCACTGAGAAACTCCTAGACCCAGGGGACGATTGATGACAAAGACCTTCCCCCAGAGCCAACAGAGAGAAAAAGCCTTCCCCTGGACCTGGTGTCCTGAATCTGGACTTCTGGCCTCCTAGACTGTGAGAGAATAAATCTGTGTTTGTTAAAGCCATCCACTTGTGGTATGTCTGTTATAGCAGCACTAGATAACTAAGACACTGACCAAGAGTTAGAAGGGATTTTAGTTGCTCCTCAGGGAGGCTACTACTGGGGAAACAGAGTGGATTGTGGATACTATGGAGTGAAAGACTGGAGGTGGACTGGCCAGAGTAGTCCAGGCAGGACAAAATGATGCCTTGAACTAAGAGGATGGCAGGAGGAAAGGAAAAACAAGGATGGATTTAGAGACAATGTAAGAATACAATTTTTTCAGCTAGACTAATGATTGGAAGGGGTGGAGAGAAGAAGAAGTCAAAATGGCTTTGAGATTTTGAGGACTGAGTACCTGGAGAATGGTGGTGCTAGAATCCTAGGTGTTATGCTTGATTCTCCTTTCTGTCACTGCCAGCTTGCAATCAATCACTACAAATACTGTCTTTAAGATATGTTAACTTATGTTCTCAATATTTCTCATATTCATTCCTTCCTACTCACTCTCTAGGAGTCAATTCAGGCAGCCTGTCCTTCAGGGCTTCCAGACTCCCTCTTTTCTAGTCTGGGTTGGACTCCCCTCTCCAATGCTTCTCTTCAATGCCTTCGTAATAGCTTGTATCTATCTCTCTGCATTTCCACATTGTTTTACAATTGCCTGATTATATGTTTGTCTCTTCCACTACATTATGAAGGCCTTGAGGGCGAGGACTGGATCTTATTAATCTTTGTATTTTCAGCATTTAGCCCACTGTCTGGCCTCTGGTCTGCACACAATTTATGTTGAAGGAAAGTATGAATGCCATTCTGAATGTGTTTGGTTAGAACATCTGGGCGGAAATGTCCACGAGGCAGCTGGAAGTGTGGACCTCAGGCTCTGGTGAGAGGTCAGAGCTGCAGAGACAGATTGTGAGTCTTCTGCAAAGAGGTGAAGCAATGAGCCTGGCTAAAGAGGAGGACTAAGGGTGGGGACTTGGGGAGCCTTCCTAGTTAGGGAGTGAGGAAGAGAAACCAGTGTCAGCAACCAAGAAGGACTAGTCAGAAATGTGGTTGGACACCTCAGCTGGTGAAAGAGCAAGAAAATCAGAAAAACCAAGAGAGTTTATAGAAGGAGAGGATGGTCAACAGAAACAAATGCTACATGGAAGTCAGAGGGATGAGGGATGAGGAAGGGCTTTTCCTTTGGTCTTTGATTTGGGCAGTCATTCCTAGGTCTTGTGAGATAAGGAAGGTAGTTAGAGACGGAGTCCCTGGGTGGTGCAAACAGTTAACATTTCCAGCTGCTAACTGAAAGGTTGGAGGTTCGAGTTCACCCAGGGGCACCTTGGAAGAAATACCTGGTGACTACTTCCAAAAAATCAGCTATCGAAAACCCTAAGGAGCACAGTTTTAACTCTGACACTTATGGGGTTACCGTGAATTGGGATCAACTTGATGGCAACAGGTTTTTGGTTAGGTGATGAGGGATGAAAGAGAGACCAAGTGGCGAGGTAGTGGAAGCATCGGTACTTCCTTCAGTATGCTTGGAAGGGAAGGAAAGGGAGGGGTGTAAAAATAGGATCTGAGAGGGTAGCAGGTGACCTAGCCTAATTGTAGGTTGTGCAGAAGGAATTGGTAGAGATTGAAAGATTTGAAGGGTAAACAAGAGAGATGGTGGGAGCATGTGGGAGGAGGAAAGGAGATACCTCTGCAAGAAGGGGCACTTGCTTGCTGTGAGAGGCATGGAGAAAAAGAAGGAAGGAAAAGATAGAGATTTTTCAGTAGAGAGGCATCAAATGGTCACTTGGTAAAGAGATGAAGCCATGTTCAGGGAGAAAAAGTGTTGGGAGTAGGTTTGGGGACAGGAGAAGAGTGAAGACATTTGGATCAACCACTTTAGGAATTTTAAGAAGGAATAACAAATAAGGCCCCACTTGAGTTTTGGTGGACTCTCCTAACAATTTGTTTTTTCAGCCCTGTTCAGTGGCAGAGGAGCAGGAGAGAGGACACAGCCCTGGGGACTGGCCAGAACTGCAGAAGAACCAGGCAGGGAGAGGTGTGTGTGTGTGGGTGGTGGGGAGTGAGCACCTTGTTAAAATGGCTGAGCTTGGGTTCTGGGCTGGGCTGAAGTCAGAATGAGGATGAGAGATGGAAATACTTGAGTGGGTAGACAACTGGACTCATGAAAAGTCACAGAGCATGAATTCAGGGCATTAGGCGAATCTCCCTTACTACACCCCACCCCAGTTTTCCACCACCTGTCTGTCACTTTGTTATACTCTCGTGGCTTGTGTGTTGCTATGATGCTGGAAGCTATGTCACCGATATCTCAAATACCAGCAGGGTCACCCATGGTGGACAGGTTTCAGCAGAGCTTTCAGACTAAGACTAGGAAGAAAGACCTAGCAATGTACATTCAAAAATTAGCCAATGAAAACCCTATGGATCATAACAGAACACTGGCAGACAGAGTGCTGGAAGATAAGCCCCTTAGGTTGGAAGCCACTGCAAATGCACAGTGGCTACAACAATGGCCTTGAGCAAACAAATGTTTGGGAAGATGGCACAGGACTGGGCAATGTTTCATTGTGTCGTACATGGGGTTCCATGAGTCATAGCCAACTTCATAGCAACTAACAACAACCACCTCCCCAGTCTCACAGAGTGGCATCCAGCTATACCAATGCCATTGCATTACTCGTCATTGGTTTGGGCAGAAAAAGAATGCTCAACAGGAAATGTCTGTGGACCTGTTTTGTTCACTAAAGCCCAACAGCCCATGCTCCCTGGTGGCACCTGAAGATCTCTACAGGTCAATTTCAGCCCATCTATGTCTGCGTGTCATCGTCTGTGTTTGAGTTTAGAAGATTCTGAGTATGTGGGTTTTTCTCTATGGTTTATGCTTCATTGTCTGCCATTCCTTTCTCCTCCTTCTGTCTTCCTCACCATTTCCCAGCAAGTGATGCTAAGCATGATACTGGGGAACTTTCAGAGCCACTCCACACACCTGGGCTTGCCAGTTTGGGAAGCAAGCATAGAGCAACACCATGATCGGATCAGCTGAAAGTAGAAGGTGGCCTTTGTCTGCTGCCAACAGCCATCAGCGAAAGGAAGCCGTTTCCTTTTTGGGGATTTGGTAGGGGACATTTGGGGGTCTACGAGGATCCTACAAATGTCTGTGTCCAAGGTACAAGTCTTGTTGGCTAACCGTTCTGGTCAATGTGTATTTCCCCTCTGGAGAAAGCTGGGTCATTGGCTTCAGGTCATGAAACCTGTCCATGGTCATATCATCTAGAAAGACAAATGCCCACGAATGCCAAGAGGTAGGCAGCCAGAAGCTCCACAGCAATGCCCTCACTACCCCAGTGCTCCTTGGTCCTGTAGCCCTCCCACTCTGATTTTTATTTTTATATTTTGTCCTCTCGTGCATCCTTCTGGGCAGGAGCTAAGCAGTAAGCATCAAAGCCAAGGTCATATTTGTGGAAGCTTTTGCTTATAAGCCCTTCTGGGAGGTAGAACTTCTGGAAGGAAGGGGAGGAGGAGGCCTGTCTGCTCAGTGGCCTGGCAGTCTTTGCTCCCAGGGCTCAGGGCTCTGCTTTCCATAGAGTGCCCTCCTTCTACTCCTTCCCACAGCCTGACCCTGCCTCAATCCTGCTGTCCCCTTGACGGATTCCTCACCTGAAGCGCAGATACTTGTGGGATTGGAAACAGAACTCTGCCTTAAAGATATGCTTCGTCCCCAGAGTGCAGATGATTCCAATAAAGCCTTTACCTTCCATTTTGTCTCTTTACTCCTTCTTCCCTATTGAGTCTTTGCTTTTCACCCAGGGGACTATTTGATTTGGAGGTGGATTACACAATTACTTATGTTTTATCTGAGCAACACAGTGGAGACAAAAGTGGGTTTTACTGATAATGTCTAAATTATCCAGATGATGCTAGCCGTGCAGACCTAACCTTGGGGAAGACAGGGCCCAGAGAAGCATGCAATGAAACCCCATGTCCTAGAGCACTATGGCGCCAAGGACCCTGCCCTGGTGGGAGCTTGGAAAACGGAGCTCGTATTGTGGAACAAGAGCTTGACTTTCCTTCAGCCTCAGCCTGCTCCATTTGTCACTTTGGATTATTTCCCTTATACCTGCACTGGGAGGCAGCCTCTTCAATTGCAAGGATTCCCAGCGTGCTCTGTTGTGGCACGGAACACAAACACCATTTCCTTTCAGCTCTGGCATTCACAGGGCTTGCCCGAATACATTAATGTTGTCTCCGAACCTGGCACTTTAAAACAAATGAAAAGGCTCCTGAATGACAAACACAGCACACAGAGTGGGAGGGCCATTTGCAGCGAAATGGTTGCAAGGAGAATAGGTACTTTATGAATATTCACTGGAGTGTAAACCTGCACATTGCTCATATGCTTTCCTGCATTCTAATTTGCCCATGAATGCAAATGAGTCCTGTTTAAAATAGAGAGAGGGAGAGCGGGCGCCTTGCAGAACACCTAATTGAAAGATGTTTGTACATCATGTCTGATATTTAGTAAACAGAGAGACAAATCCAATCGTTTTCCAAACAAGCCTCAGAAACAATAAAAAATAATGATCACAAAAAAAAACCTGGAGAGGAGGAATGTGCCGAACTAACTGCTTTCCTAAAAAGAGGGGCGTAATTATTCTGTCTTACGGCGCAATTAGTGTCCTAATTATATGAAGGTATGTTTTGCTTATCTCTCCATTAAGCCCTCTGTCAAGAATTCGAGGTCTTGACGAGCGGTACAACACAGGAGCTGGGTCCTACACTCGGGGCAGGCGACGGATGGTAGTTTGGGGAGAGGGGCCCAGATAGATGGGACTTTGGGAAGTAGCTTCATCTTTCTTCTAGACTGACAGATGGTTCCAGTCCTGGTTGGACTGCCTGCTGCTGCTTTCAATGCAAGAGTGTTACCTTTTTGGATGCATGAAAGCCACTCAATCAAAGATAAAAAGGCAGGCCAGTGTAGGGAATCAATAAAATCTCTACTTTCAGCTGGAGTGTCTAATAGTAATTCTTCTCGTGTCACTGCCTGGTTAAACAGTCATACTCCTGCTAAAAGCCCTAGAAGACCTAATAGATTCATGTGGCTTGGCTCTATTGTGTTGCATTTGGCCTGCAAAAGGGGAAAGGGGCGCCTATTTTTCTAAAACAAACCAGACGCTGAAGCATTGTGTATCAAAATGTTTTCACCCACTGTAGATTGTCTCCTTCGAACGGAGGGGGCTTTCTGTGCCTGCCACTTGCGGAGCTATTTCCAGACATTGGATATATTCATTGCAAACCCTGCTTTGGAAACGTTTTAGTACCAAATTCCTAGCTATTCTGCTTACATTTAAATGCTTTTTTGGGTTGTTGTCGTTCGGGGAAAATCACACAAATAAGTGCTTTTTATTTCAAACCGAGCCAACTGTACTCATTGAGATCTGTTCCCAGGGAGTCGACAGCAAATGTCACACATCTCTGAGCTGAGCCTGGGAGCACCAAATGGCTTAGTCATTGCGGAGAGCCTCAGTCCAGGGCTTTTGGTGATAGCTTCTCAAGAAACAAGTTTATCTTGCTCTGGGATGCAGGGTTTCCTGTAAAGTCCTTGCATGGCCATGTGGTAAGATCTATGTACTCGCTATCTGTCTCCCCTGACATGCCCATGGGCCCTCAAAGGGTCCAAACCCACCGTCTGTAGGATAGTGAATCATAGAAGTACCCAGTTCTTTTCTTTCCAATCTCCCCTCCTCCAGGCTTCCAGAGGAAAAAGAAATAAAGTATTTGTGCTTGAGTTGAGCAGCATTAAATGGAATTGGCTGGGTGACCACCCACACATGACGTCCAGGGAGTTTGAGTGAATGAGAATCACACAGCACGTTATTTTGCCATCGAGGGTGAGAAAGGAGGGTTGGGACAAACGGCACTTTATTGGAGCAGACCCTTTGATCAGATGTGTCCTTTGTGAAGGGCTCTGCTGACCCCTCCTCTCCCATGTTCCTCCAAACCAAGGCGCTTCCCACCCTCTGCATCTCTCCGACAGGTTTGTCTGGTTAAGCTGGAGCCTTTGCTGGCATATCGTGGCAGACTGCAGAAGGGAGAAAAATACTGAGTGTCTTCCCCCTAGCTGCGCCTCCCACCCCTCCCCAGGAAAATGTCAGCAGATGTAGACAAGATTGTAATAGCTACATAAAGACCAATGCATGACAACCTCATTAGGGGAGGAGCCATAATGACCTGTCGGGGGATCTCAGAGGGGACAATACATCAGTGTCTCCTTTGTTACCGGGTCCCTAATGAGGGCAGTTTGCCCCGACTCATAATCGTCTATTCATCGCGCATTTGACCTGGTTCCCCATCATACTTTGCCCTCGCTTCCATCAGTCTCCCTTCGAGGCCATCTACAATTGCTGACGCAACTCTTCAAGTGGGAGTAAATCAGAGTCGGTAAGTGATAGTCCGAAAAAAGCAGTCAGTGGGCCACCCCATTGCTGGCCCTGATACGGTGCATTAAGGCTCTTTCTTGTCTCTTCCCAGCGCGCTCCTCCGCTGTACTTCATCCCAAGCCCAACATCTGCAGGAGGTCAATGTACGGGGAATCCGAGGGCTTTCCAACCATCTGCCAGGGAAAAGGAAGTCAGGGCTGGAGGAGGGAGGAAAGAGAATATAAATGATATCCTGAAGACCTTCTTCAAGTTATTTATCGCGGGTAAGGGCAGGAGAATCATTATTAATGGTACCAGCCCATTGTCTTTCTTATGTGCCTCAGAGGGCGGCAAACTTAATTAAGGTCGAAGCCGGAGTTCATTTTTCCCCTTGGAGGCTTAAATGGCCTGGAGTCATTTCCCGTTCCTCCCTTCCCACTAGTGCCAGACCGCCCCAGCTGCTGAAAAATTCAACATTCCTCTAAACTACAGTACTTTGTAAAGGTCACGCGCCAGTTCATCTGAACTCGGGGTGTGGAGTCGCTCAGCCGCGCAGTAGCGCGCTGTCCAGCCGGCGACGCGGGCCCTGCAGAGAGTGGAGAGGGGCCCGGGACGCGAGGCGGGCGCGCAGAGCTCTTTAAATATTGCCGAGCATTTCCTGGATCAGCATGATATTTAAAGATTTTTGTTCCACCTGCCTGCGAAATATAGAGTCCAGCCGAGAGGCAGGAAAATGAATATGGATTTCTTGCCCTTTCAGTGTATTCACTCCAGAAAATAGCCATTTTTTTTTTCTTTTTGCCGAGCTGGGGACGGCAGGCTTCAGGCAGCCACGATTACAATCATGCATCATGAATGAAATGTGCCATTTGGAGAAAATCAGCCACACATTCCATTTCAAAACCCCCCACAAATCCATAGGGCTTGCAGAGTTTTTAGGCTGAGCTGGATGGGGCGCTTCAATACTTTCTCAGTACAATTCTGTCGTCCGAGCAGCAGACTCTGTGCCTAGGACTCCAACAAGAGGATTATCAGCCTCCAAAAGCTGGGTCGGGTTCAGCACGTGATGGGGGAGAAGACTTGGTGTTAATTGGTAAAGCACTGTGTAGGGCCGGAGGATTGCATCCTGGCTTCAGTTCTGCCTGGACTAGCTTTTTATTGATCCATTCATCCAAAACACATGTATAGAGCATTTACTGCAGGCCATGCATTGTGCTAAGCCCTGGGGATACAAGAGCAAACAAGATGACAAAGGCCCTGTCTTCATGGAGCTTCAAGGAGCTTTTAGAAGGTTCTAGAAGCTTTGTATGACTTCTAGAGTTCAATGAGGGAGAAATAAAATTTTTTAAGCAATTACAGTATTGTGTGACAAATCTCAGGACTTTGGGAAAGTGATCAACTCTCTGGTTCCGAGTTTTCTTATAGACAAAATAAGGAGGTTTAAATAGATAAACTCTAAGTCATTCTCTCATTCTATGGTTCTAATCAATCAGTAGGTTCCAGGGTGGCACAAGTGGTTTGTGCTTGACTGCTAACCTAAAGGTTGGTGGTTTGAACCCACCCAATGGTACCACAGAAGAAAAAGTCTGGAGATCTGCTTCTGTCAAGATTGTAGCCGAGAAAACTCTATGGAGACTCATGCAGATGAAATGTTCACTCACAGTGGTGGTACCAGATGAATATTACAGACTTGGAGAAACTTTTGGCAATTCAGAGAGTTCTTTGGGAGTTCAGAGCCAGGAGAGATGGTTCAGTGCCTTATCAATTCTCTGAACCTTCTTAACCACTCCCACGGCTCCCATTACTTATATGGGGAGGAGACTCCTAAATCCACATCTCCAGTCCAGGTATCTCCTGTGAGCTTTTTCCCTCTCCCTGCCCTTCCCTTGGCTGACTCCTACACATTTTCCATCTTTCAGCTTAAATGCTATTTGCTCCAAGAGGCGTCTTCATCCCTTTGGGCAAGGTTAGGTCCCTTACCACATGCTCCTGGGACACACTGGTCTTTCTCTATCACAACACCACAATTTTTGGTAATGACTTGTTTAATCAACTCTCTTTCTATAACATTGCAAGATCCTCAAGGGCAGGGACCATTTCTGTCCAACTCACTGTTGTTTCCCCAGTGCCACTACAATGGTTGGCATATAATCAGTGTTTTGTATGTAATTCGTCAAATAAATGAATGACTATCTAATTCTTCTGTTGTTGTTGATAGGTGCCTTCTAGTTGGACTCACAGAGGCCTCACGTGACAGAGTAGAACTTCCTCAGAGTTTTCTAGGCTGTAATCTTTATGAGAGCAGATCGCCAGGTCTTTCTCCCATGGATCACTGGGTGGGTTCGAATTGTCAGCCTTTTGCTTAGCAGCTCTTAACTGGTGAACCACCAGGGTTCCTTTTCAACTCTTCTAGAGAATAAATTTACCTTTCTTTAAGGCATGCATTCAGACCATTTCACCTTATTTGGATTGCCCGTCTCTGAGTAAGAAATGAAACCAAATTATATATTGGCAACGTGCCAATATATAATTGTTCCCAACATGGTGAGGTGTCTTAGGCACAGTTTCCTAAAAATTCAGAGCTTGAGTTGAGGCCTAAGTGCTAATGTGTTATTTCAGAAATGCAATGCCAGGGCAATGAAAGTGAAAGAAAAGAGAAATGAAGCAGGAAAGGATGGGAAGCAAATTCAAGGTGATGTGTTACCGTGTTGGCCATCGCTTCATGACGGCATAGGCACACACTCACACATACAACAATAACAACAGCAAGAAACAAAAATTTCACAGCTGGCTGCTCAGGATGTACATCTGCTCAGCTATACAAGATGGAACAGACAAGACGGAAAAATCATGCCTCAGAACAGTCCCTAGGAGGAGGAAGGGAAGGGGATTTATCCCCCACTCCTACTCCCCTAGGTTAAAGTTAAACCCCATGGGGAGATAACCAACCAGTTGCCTACTGAGTTGACTCCTACTCATGGTGGCCCCATGTGTGCCAGAGTAGAACAGTCCTCCATAGGGTTTTCAATGGCTGGTTTTTCGGAAGTACATCGCCAGGCCTTTCTTCCAAGCCATCTCTGGGTGGACTTGAACCTCCAACATTTCGGTTAGCAGCCGATTGTGTTAACCATTTGCACCCCTCAGGGCTTCCTGTGGGGAGATAACTTCCCCGTATTTATGGTTTGCTTTATCTGACCCTCTTGGCAGCCGCTCAGGAAGTCAGAGCTCATACCTTATGCTGTGACATTTCATCCAAATTGTGTGTATGCAGAAAGAGTTAACATAGCAGGCCTGAGTCTGCTATCCTTAGAAAGTCCTGCTTGCAAGGTTGGCCTTTGTCTGGTATCTGGGAACTTAGGTTTCAGAAGGGATCCCACCATTCCCTGATAAGAATGGCTGAGTGTGCCCAAACTTTTTTTTTGCAAACAACGTAGTTTATGTAGAACATTGGCTTTCTCTCTGGGAGTCTGGAATTTTGGTACCTGATGGCAGAGGATGCCTACATGGTTAGCCCCCAATAAAAACCCTGGCACTGAGTATCTAATGAGTATTCCTGGTAGATGATATTTCACAAGTGTTATAACAACTCATTGCTGGGGGATTTAAGTGCACCCTGTGAGACTCCACTGGGAGAAGACAAATAAAAGCTTGCTCCTGGTTTCCTCCAAACTTTGCCCCATGTGCCTTTTCGCTTTGCTGATTTTGCTTTGTATCCATTCCCTGTAATAAATAATAGCCATGAGTATGACTATAAGCTAAATCCCATGGGTCCTACTAGTGAGTTATCACACTTAGAGATGGTCTTGGAGACCCTTGAGGCAGCATGTGTGACTGGTTGGCCTCAGGTGGCAGAACCGAGCAGGTTTTGGGGAATTGGTTGGCCAAGGCAGGCTGAGGTGAAGCAAGAAGCTGAGGGTCTGGGAGACAGGTGAGGCAATGGAAAATCTGAGGAGGTGCAAAATATATGTCTGATACCTGTAACAAGGAGTCCCTAGGTGATGCCAAAGGTTAACACACTCGGCTGCTAACTGAAAGGCAGTTCAAGTCCACCCAGAGGGGGCTTGGAAGAAAGGCATGGTGATCTACTTCCAAAAAATCAGCCACTGAAAACCCCATGGAGCACAGTTCTATTGTGAAACACATGGGATCACCATGAGTCAGAATGGACTCGACGGCAACCGATGGGAGTAACGTAACAAAACAGCCCAAGTGGATCTTGGCTGCTACTAGCTGTGTGAACTACTGAGCAAGTTAATCACTCTGCCTCAGTTTTATCATGGATAAAATGGGAATAATTATATCTACCTTTCAGGGTTGTAAGGACTGGTATAATGTATGACTTTCTTCAATCGTGTTGCTTTCAGGAAAAGGCATCTTGCTCCTTTATCTTTAGGTGGTAGTATCTGGACTGGCTTCACTGGGGGAGAGTGGAGAGGCACAGTGAGCGAAAACTGCTGTTGTGTGTGGGGAGGAAGTTCCCTCTCCTCACTATTTCTACTTCGCCAATGTCAGAATGGAATGTTCTGGTCAGAAGGTATCTGGTTCTAAGAGCTGATGTGGCACTAGGTTTTGCTGGATGTAGAAGAGCTCCCACAAGAGTTCTCTGGAAGTCCAGCAAGTTAGACTGCCCAGATACCATCCTACACAATACAGGACATTCTGATCAGGTTCATATTTCCTCTATCAGTGAATACTGGGATTATTTGGCTGAAAGTACTGGCTTTAATTAATATAAACAAAAATGGATTATTGGAAGGCTTCAGAGTGGCTCCCAAAGGATTATAGCTGAACAACTAGGCCTTAGGAAGGACGGAAACCAGGGCAGCTCTGGGCACCTCAGCAACTGGACTGACCCTCTTTGGTGTGATGACTGGATGGAAGCTTTAACTGTTTGAGCTGTTCAAAAATCAAGGTTCACACTCCTTAGAGAGGGGCTGTGATGGGCCTTCTTGGAAAACTTGGCCACCCTGGTAGACAGGGGAAAGATTTCTGTAATTGGCGGTGCAACAAAAATATACCAGGGAAAGAGACCCAAAGGAAAACCAAACCAAACCTATCACCTTTGAGTTGATTCTGATTCATGGCAACACCATGAGTGTCAGAGTAGAATTGTGTTCTACAGGGTTTTCCATGGCTGTAATCTTGCAGAAGAAGATCTCCAGGGCTTTCTACCATGGTGCCACTGGGTGGATTCGAACTGCTAACCTTTGGGTTAGTAGTTGAGCATAAACTGTTTGCGCCACCTAGGACTTCCCCAAAGGAAGAGGGATGCTATTATCAGAAGCAGATGAGGCATTGACACAGACCTGCTTTTCTGCTGTGGTGTCTACCCTGTGGAACTCAAGTCACCAGGTCACAGTTCTGCATCTAAGACACCTGAAACCTGGTGCTAAGGGGCCGTCCTTGGGATTTGTCATACTTGGTCACTCTTGAGGGTTTGTAGTGTCTCCTTGGCATCTCCATTTCTTCCAAACATACCCAAAATATATTTTGGGGAGGCCCCCTAAGGATGTTGCTGATCTCCTTTTGCTAGCTAAGTGAAAACCTTTGCAGAGCTTCAATGGCCTTTTCAGGCTGAGTCCTTCCACTTTTCATGCCTTTGAAGATGCTCTACTGTCCATTGGAATGCTTTTTTCCCTGCTACAAATGGCTACTCACCTTCAAGCTCAAATGCCACGTCTTCTGTGAAGCCCACCGTCCCTGAAGTCATGCAGTTAGTGGTAGAGTCTTGTGTAGAACCCAGGTCCCTTGGTTTCTTGTTAGAGTCAGTGTAATATACCAAACCAACCAACCAACCAACCAGTTGCTGTTGAGTCGATTCTGATTTACGGTGACCCTGTGTGTGTCAGAGTAGAATTGCTCCACAGGGTTTTCAATGGTTGATTGTTTGGAAGTAGACTGCCAGGTCTTTCCTCTGACAGTATCATACAGTGACTACTAATTAGAGCTTTGGAGTCAAACAACGTTGGTTTGAGTATCAGTCCTGCATTTACTGCATTAGGTAACCTTGGGAATGTCACCTATCATCTCAGAGACTTGGTTTTCTTTTCTTTAAAGTGGAGATTAATAGTACCCACCTTGCAGGTTTGCGTGAAGATTAAGTGATATGATGCATATAAAACAGTTTGTACAATGCCTAGCATACAGTAAGTGCTCAATAAATGTTAACTGTTATTGTTGTAGGAGTCTCTAAAAAAAAAAAACTAAACCAAACCCGTTGTCGTCGAATCAATTCCAACTCACAGCGACCCTGTAGGACAGAGTAGAACTGCCCCATAGAGTTTCTAAGGAGCGCCTGGTGGATTCTAACTGCCGACCTTTTGGTTAGCAGCCATAGCACTTAACTACTACACCGCCAGGGAGTCCCTAGGTGGTGCAAATGGTTTAATCCCTAGCTGACGCTCGACTACTAGCTGAGAGTTTGGCAGTTTGAACCCACCCAGAGGCACCTTGGAAGACGGCCCAAGCCATCTGCTTCTGAAAGGTCACAGCCTTGAAAACCATACGCAGCAGTTCTACTCTGCACACATGGGGTTGCCCTGAGTCACAGTGGACTCTATGGCATCTAACAACAACAACAACGGTATTGTAGTCTTGTGTTCCTGTCCCAAGAAGATTATGTAAATGAATTAAAGTGTAGAGAGCTTGAAAATCCTCAGGGGCAAGGAGAGTAACCATAACATGCAAAGACATAGAAGGCTCCGGGGAAGAGTCAGTACTGAATGTCTGCTCCTGTAAAAGTTGTAAACAAATCTTAAAATACTAATTGGGCAAGTGCAGAACTCAGGCTCCTAAATAATGAAATATATGCGGTTGTTGTTCTTGGTTCAAATTAATAAACTCTAAATTAGTCACTCAGAGCATTATTAATAACAAAAGAGACTCTTCAAAGAAGCTAAAATTGTCTTTTTGACTTTCATGACTTCAGTGATAAGAGAAAATACCAAAAGCAGACTGTTCTGAAATTCACAGGGATCACTAAGATGGTTTGTTTTGGGGGGAGAATTATTGGATTTGAGTCCTGGCTGTGCTGGTCATTAGCTAGCTGTATGACGTTAGGGGAAGACAGCCGTTTTGAGTATTTCCTCAGCTATAAAGTGAGGAAACACGCTCTTACAGGGTTGTTATTTCAGGTGATAGATCATATATGTGAAAAGACATTAAGCCCTGAAAAATGCTTTGAAGATGTAACGTGCAGTTTGAGAGTTTACTTATGAAAGCAAAGCATCCATTCAACGGTTGGTTGGTTTGTTCTTTCACTGATGGTTCAGTGGTAGAATTCTCGCCTTCCATGGTGGAGACATGGGTTCGATTCTTGGCCAATGCACCTCAGCAGCAGCCACCACCTATCCGTTAGTGGAGGCTTCCATGTTGCTAAAATGTTGAACAGATTTCAGCAGAGTTTCCAGACTAAGACTGACTAGGAAGAAAAGCTTGGAGATCTACTTCAGAAAATCAGTCAGTGAAATCCTAAGGATCACAACAGTCCAATCCACAGCTGATCACGGGGATGGCACAGGACAGCGCAGCAGTTCGTTCTGTTGTGCATAAGGTCACCATGAGTTGGGGGCTGACTTGTCGGCAGGTAACAACAACAACACTGTAGACTTGCAGTCCATAGATGGTGCAAATGGTTAATGCGCTTGGCTGCTAACCAAACAGTTGGAGGTTTGAGTCTACCCAGAGATCACTTGGAACAAAGGCCTGGCGATTTACTTCTGAAAAATCAGCCAGTGAAACCCCTATGGAGCACAGTTCTGTAACACACATGGGGTCACCATGAGTTGGAATCGACTCGGCAGCAACTGGTACTGGTACTGTAGACTTAGCTATGGTGCAGACTTCAGCTGGGGGTAGAAAGGCAGCAGAAAATGTGATGTCCACTCTCAAGAAGCCAATGGGCTAGTAGAAAAAGCAATATACACACAGAATATAAGCAAATGCATCCTATTAACTTGTTCATACATTTAAATCTGGGGACATACAAAATAAGAGAAACATCAGGATTTAATCAAGCAAAGTCATCTTGAGGGAGATTTGTCTTAGATTATACCATGTAGTACAATTCAGGGGGTAGAGAGGAAGGACAATGTACGTGGATGCAACAGAATGAGTAAAACAGACAAGGAGACAATAAAAGCCTGTTTGGTTATAGCCAGTTGATACTCAAATAGCCCACCACCAGCCTGTTCGTCATACTGGCTTATATGTTGCTGTGATGCTGAAAGCTATGCCACTGGTATTTCAAGTACCAGCAGTCTCACCCATCCATAGTGAGCAGTTTTCAGGGCAACTTCCAGATGAAGACAGATTAGGAAGAAAGGCCTGATGATCTACTTCTGAAAATTTGCCAATGAAAACCTATGGAGCACAACAGAATATTGTCTGATATAGTACTGGAAGACGAGCTCACTAGTTGGAAGGCCCTCAAAATGTACATGCTAACAGTGGTGATGATGGCACAGGACTGGGCAATGTTTTGTTCTGTTTACATAGGGTTGCCATGAGTCGGAACCAACTGGACAGCAGCTAAGAAGAACGACAATCAGTTAATGGACACCTTTGTATTGGGTACGGTATGATCTAGCACAGCACAGGGGCTGTGGGGGATATGGGAGAAGCAAGAGACTTGGCCTCCGTCCTCTAGGAATTTGCAGCCTACAAAGTACGAGGGGAGGCGAGACAAATACTGGGAAGAAGAAGCACTTAGAGAAGAGACAGCACATGAATTAATTGTACAAGTTGAACTGATAAAACCTGACTAATATTTTTCAATAGAGGAAGACTGTACCTTTAAATTCACAGCTCAAGAAAACATCTCAGTTTGCCAAGTTTCTGCTAAGCCATCCTGAAAAAAAAAATTCAACAGCTTTCACCAGCCAGAGGCCCCAATATCCAATCTCTGTCTCAAATGATAAATGACATTTGTCAGTTGACAAAGCAAATGGCCTCGACCATTTGAGGACATGGTCCTGCTGTGCATAGCACTCCTGTTGAACCAGCCAACAGCACCTTGAGGTGAGAAAAAGCCTCTTTGTACTTGAGCCCTCCAGAAATAGCCAGGAAACAAGCAAGCTTTGTGTCGCTCTGGGGGGCATGCCCTCGCTAGGAGCCGAAACCCTGGTAGAAAATATCTTTCTGGGCAGGAGGGAATTTCCTGGGGTCTGGAGAGCTGAATTGGCCGGAGGATGGCCCAGATGTTGACGATGAGCACACATCTTACCTACATTTCTGCTGGGGTCTTTGTGCTTTTTCTAGTATTTTCTAGGTCCTATTACTTTAGAGCAGAAGTCAGAGTGGTCAGCAGGAGACAGTCAAGGAGCACTGCTCACATTGACAGTACTTGCATAGTTGATGGTGTTGCGTATTAGGGTGGAAGAAATCTGGTACTTTGGGTGATGGGACATTTCTTCCTTGTGTGAGACTCTCATATTGCAGGGTGTTTAACATCCCTGACTGTACCCACTAAATAATAGTACCAGTAGCTATTGATTCCAATGACCCCAAGTGTGTTAGAGCAGAACTGTGCTCCATAGGGTTTTCAATGGCTGATTTTGGTGAAGAAGATCACCAGGCCTTTCTTCTGAGGAGCCTTGGAGTAGACTCAAACCTCCAACCTTTCACTTAGCAGCCAAGTGTATTAACCGTTTGTACCACCCGGGGACTCCAAATGATAGCGATGCTCCTATTCATAGTGACCATCGAAACCCTCCACATATTTCCAGCTTCACTGAGGGTTTGTGGAGAATCCAAAAGTACACAGGGTGCTGGATGCCTACAGGGAACCCCATCCTCTATCCTGGGTCCCAGCTCTGCTCTGCTGTTGTCGAGGAGCCTGAGGCAGTGGAGGGTCTCTGTCTTTCTCAAAACTGGCCCCTCAGGAGGGCTACAGTCAGATTTGGTGTATCCATCACTCTGTTTTCTGACCTAGGAATTTTTTTTTTCCCATTCTGAATCCTCCGTAAGAATCCTTCAGCTTTCTGGAATTAGTAGAGGGCATGGTGTTGGGCTGAGAGGAGCTGGGGAAGGCAGACAAAGGAAATTAGCCAGTTAGATATCTGGACATTATGGTGGTCTTCTCACTGCAAACAATTTCTAGGGAAAGAACTTTCTAATTGATGCAGTCCAAGTTGAGGGCCAGGACCAAGGCCAAGTGGTCTGTCTGTCCCAGTGTTTTCTAACGTGTGGCCCACTGACCATTTGCCTTAGATTGATCTGGGGTGCTTGTTGAAAATGCAGATTCATGTCTGCCGCCTCCTCCGATCTACTATGTCAGACTCTCTGGATTGGGAATCTGAAATTTCAATAAGTGCCCTACCTGATTCTTCTTTAAGCTAAAAAGTTTGAGCGATCTAAGAATCTAGCCAATGATCGAATTCCCTCTATAAGCACCCTGTTGAACAATTGTTGAGTCTCTGAACATCTCTAGTGGAGAGGGTTTCACTCCCTCAGTGTGTGTGTGTGTGTGTGAATATGTGATTTCAAAATGGTTTTAAAGGATATACACTAAACTGAACTGTGGTTTTGTGGTTCCTTATGGGAAAGAGAGTAAAATATGGATATGCGGGGAAAGTAAATTGGTCCCTGGGTGGCGTAAACAATCTGTGTTCAACTACTAGCCTAAAGATTGGTGGTTTAAACCTACCCAGTGGCATTGCAGAAGAAACGCCTGGTGATTTGCTTCTGTAAAGATTACAGCCAAAACAAGAAACAAAAAAACCCTATGGAGCACAATTCTACCCTGTAACACACTGGATTGCTATGAGTCAGAATTGACTTGATGGCAATGGGTTTGTTGTTGTTGTTGTTGTTTTTTTTTTTTTTTTTTTTTTTTGCATGGGAGAGAAGGTAAATGGGTGGCTTTTACATTTTATTCAATATACATCTGTATTTCTTGAATTTTTTTTTTACACTTTGCATGTATTATTTGTGTAATTAAAAAACAGAAGAAAAACAACACCACTAATAATTTCTTTATATTAAGCCCAAACCTACTTCACTCTATATTGCACATTCTGGGTCTAGGGGAATGACATAGGGTCACACAGTTTGCCTAGTTCCTTTTCTGCCTGTCAAAAGTTTTTGAATACTGTTAGCTTGGACCTTCGGAGGCACCTGCTCTCTAGACCAAATGGCCGTGGTTCCTTGACCCTCCCATGGTGATCTGGTGCATGAATCTTCAAAGACATTGCCCCTCCTGGCTTGCTTCGTGATGCTGTGCTGTTGTTACTTGCTGTCAAGTCAATTCCAACCCATGGCGACCCCATGTGTACAGAATAGAACTGTGCTCCATAGGGTTTTCAGGGCTGTGACCTTTCAGAAGCAGATCTCCAAGCCTGTCTTCTGAAGCACCTCTGGGTGGGTTTGAACCACCAATCTTTTGGCTAGTAGTTGAACGCTTAACCATATGATCCACCCAGGCACTCCTCTGGTGTTGCACAGCTTGACTGTACTCTGTATATTCTGTGAAGAGAATGCTCCATGCTCTGTACTGAGAGCAATATTCCAGCTATGATGTGACCAGTGCTGAGGGAGCAGGACAGTCATCTCTATCTTACTAGGTCCTATCTTTCCTTTAATTCTGCTTAAGCCTTTTTGGCAGCCATATCACACTGACGACTCCTATTGAGTGGATAGTCAACTAAAGCCCCTGAATCTTTTTCACAGTTGATGCTGCCAATGTTCTTCTCCTCCACCCTGCACTGCTCTTCATGCTTTCTGGACCCAAGCAGAGAAGCTTAAATTTGTTCCTATTAAACTTCATCTTGTTAGACTTGGCTCATTGATCCATGCGGCTGAAACCTCTTTTCTTTTTGGATCTTGATTTTATTCTCAGCAGAAACCTCTTTTTGCAAAGTTTGATTTATTTGACTGTGGGGATAAAAAAAAATCCTCTTTATTTCAGGAGGTAGCATATGATCTGATGGTACAGAAGGAAGAAGTCCAAGCTACACTAAGGCATTGGCAAAAATAAATAAATAAATAAAAGACTCCCGGAATTGACGGAATACCAACTGAGATGTTTCAACAAAAAGATGCAATGCTGGAAGCACTCACTTGTCTAGACCAAGAAATTTGGAAGACAGCTACCTGGCCAACCAACTGGAAGAGATTCATACTCCTGCCCTTTCCAATGGAAAGCAGAAATTATCAAACAATACCATTAATATCACATGAAAGTAAAATTATTCTGGAGATAATTCAAAAACAGTTGCAGCAGTGCATTGATAGAGAACTGCCAGAAATACAAGCCAGATTCAGAAGAAGACGTGGAATGAGGGATATCATTGCTGATGTCAGATGGATCCTGGCTTAAAGCAGAGAATACCAGAAAGTTGTTTACCTGTGTTTTATTGACTATGCAAAGGCATTCAACTCTGTGGATCATAACAAATTATGGACATTGCAAGAATGGGAATTCCAGAACACTTAATTGTGCTCATGCAGAACCTGTGCATAGACCAAGAGGCAGTCATTGGAACAGAACAAGGGGATACTGCATGGTTTAAAAACAGGAAAAGTGTGTGTCAGGGTTGTATCCTTTCACCATACTTATTCAATCTGTATGCTGAGCAAATAATAAGAGAAGTTGGACTACATGAAGAACGGTGCATCAGGATTGGAGGAAGACTCATTAACAACCTGTGATATGCAGATGACACAACCTTACTTGCTGAAAGTGAAGAGAACTTGAAGCACTTACTGATGAAGATCAAACATGACCGCCTTCAGTATGGATTATACCTTAATATAATGAAAACAAAAATCCTCACAACTGGCCCCAATAAGCAGCATCAGGATACATGGAGAAAATATTGAAGTTGTCAAGGATTTCATTTACTTTGATCCACAATCAACGCCCATGGAAGCAGCAGTAAGAGATCAAAGGACATATTGCATTGGGTAAATCTGCTGCAAAAGACTTCTTTAAAGTGTTAAAAAGCAAAGATGTCACCTTGAAGACTAAGGTGCACCTGACCCAAGCCATAGTATTTTCAATCACCTCATATGCATGCAAAAGCTGGATAATGAATAAAGAAGACCAAAGAAGAATTGATACCTTTGAATTATGGTATGGGCAAAAAATATTGAATATACCACGGACTGCCAGAAGAACAAACAAATCTGTCTTGGAAGAAGTACAGCCAGAATGCTTCTTAGAAGCGAAGGTGGCAAGACTTTGTCTCACATACTTTAGATACGTTATCAAGAGTTGTCAGTCCCTGGAGAAGGACATCATGCTTGGTAAAGTAGAGTGTCAGCGAGAAAGAGGAAGACCATTGATGAGATGGTTTGACACAGTGGCTGCAACAATGGGCTCAAACATAGCAATGATTGTGAGGATGGCTCAGGACTGGGCAGTGTTTCATTCTCTTGTAAACAGGATCACTATGAGCTGGAACCAACCCGACGGCACCTAACAACAACAACAGTTTTGAATCAGGCATGCTCCTAGAAAATCAACCTGAGCTTGGCATATTCTAATACCCTGAACAAATGCAGATGTGGCTGTCAGCTTGATTGGACAAGGCTCCAAGTCAGGGTCTGCTACCTCCAGGCTCCTAAGGCAGGTCCCATGACATATGGCACTGGGCTGAGATGGAGCTCTGCAGACAGCAGGGCCCTTTCCCAGACAGATGGGTGTCTTTCTTCTTCTTAAAGATCCCCTGGGAAGGCTCGATTGGGAGCATCTTCCTGAAATGGGATGACTGTGTATTGTGAGTGGCTTTGTTGCTCAGAGCATCTGGATGTGTTGTGATAAAGAGCATGATAGATGGTTTTAATGCCTCGAGAATGGGTTGCTCAGGGAGAAGGACAAGAACAGAGAACATTTACCTCCCTATTTCTTGAACAGAACAGGGTCGCTCGTGAGGTCTCTACCTGAGTAGTTCTTCGGGCTCATCCTTGCGGCAATTTCAGCACCATGGCCAGAGAGAGCCTTAGAAAAGGAAGATTTGCTGGCGGTAGTGAGCTGGATCGAGAGATGGTTCATTTGTATGTTCAGCGAATATTCTTTGAGGGTTGATGAGGGTCACTGTGCACAGCACTGGGGATAAATGGCAAGCACAGTCAGACATGAGCCTCGCCCTCACAAAGCTTTCAGCTTAGTCAAGGAGACATATGTTAATAAAACGATCACTCAAATGCAAGCATAATTACAACCATGATAAATGCACAAAAGAGAACATGCTGTTATGACAGGGAGTTTAATTCCAGTCTCGGAGGCCAAGGAAGGTTTCTCTGAGGACTTGACACTTCAGCTAAAATCTGTGAGTTGAGTGTCAAAGAGGTGGCAGATGTTACAAGTAGAGAAATCAATATATGCCAAGGCCCTGTGGCAGGTGGGGAACGAAAGAAGGGCAGAATGTCTGGGTGAGGAGAACAAGGAGGGAATGTGTTGCAGTGTAAGGTTGGAAACAGCAAAAGTAATTGTGGCAATAATAATAATGGAGTCCCTGGATGGTGCAAATGGTTAATGCACTTTGCTGCTATTTGAAAGGTTGGACGTTTGAGTCCGTCAAGAGGTACCTTGGGAGAAAGGCCTGGTGATCTACTTCTGAAAAACCAGCCACTGAAAACCCTATGGAGCACAGTTCTACTCTGACACTCCTGACGTCTCCATGAGTGGGAATTGACTCGACAGCAACTGGTTTAATAATAATAATAATAATGTTGATAATAATATTAACTAATGTTTACTGAAGGTTTACTATGTGTCATGTACCATACTAGGTACTTTATATGTATTACTTCATTTACTCTTTCTAACAAATCTATAAGATATCTGTTCTTCTTACTTCCATTTTACAGAGGAGGAAATTGAGCTATAGCAAAGATAAATAACTTGCCCAAGTTGGTAAGGGAAGTGCTCTTCAGGGTCTTACAGTTCCTTTTAGGGATTTTGGTCTTTATCCATGGGAAACTAATGAAGACTTTAAGCAGGGCAGAGATATGAAAAGATTTGTGTTTTGAATAGTTCGCTCTGGCTGCTGGGTGGAGAATAAAGGGAGCAAGAGGGGAGATGGGGATACCAATAAGAAGACAGCTATCATAGTGGTCCAAGTGAGAGATTTCAAGAGCTCATACTTGCGTGGGGGCTATGGTGAGGGAAGTGGATTAATTTGAAAGGTAAAATATTTTTAAAGTAAGGTATTGGTAAGGGATTGAAGAGAGGATGGAGGAGAAGATGTCAAGGACGGCCCCTAGGGAGGATGGAGGAGAAGATGTCAAGGACAGCCCCTAGGTTTCTGTCAAACCCAACTTGGATGGATAGGGAAGAATATAAGTTCTGCTTCTGACGTACTAAGTTTGATGAGCTTTTAAGAGAGCCAAAGAGTCAGTTGGAGATGAACTTCTGGTGCTCAAAGGCGAGGGGTGGAGCTTCTTTCTGGGAGTCATTGATGAATAGGTGGCGAATGAAGAGGTGGCCTGAATGAGACTGCTTAGGGAGAGAGCACAGAGTAAGAAACCAATAAGACATGTGACCCAGCCTTAATGAACACCAATGTGTAATGGCTAAATAGAGAAAGATAAGCCTATGAAGGTGACTGAGTGGTGGCCAGAGAACGAAAACCAGGGCAATGGTGTCCAGGAGAGAATGCGTTTGTGGGAGGATGCTGAGTCACCGGTGCTGTATGTGGCCGAGCTGTCAAATGATACGAGGAATGGAAATTTCCATGGAAATCAGCAACATGGTCATCGTCGGCAAATTTTGAGAGCTGTTTTGAAGGGAAGAAGACTAGAGTGTATTGAGAAGCATTTAAGAGGCAAAAGATAGGAAATAGCACAAGAGAAGACAGCTCTCTGAAGAAGTTTGGTTGACTGGCGCACTAGAGCACTAGAACAGAGTCAGAAAGCCTCCATCTGAGCGTCTGCTCCACCATTCCTGGTGTGACCTTGGGAAAACCGCTTTCTGAGGCCCATTTTCTCTTTTGGGGAATGATCAGCCCACTCAACTCACCCTTTAGAGTGACTTGGAGCTTTTGTGAGACTTGAAGGAGATAAGGCACAGAAAGCTTTTGTGAATTCTAAAAGTAATAAGAGATGCAAACGGTTATGATTATGTGGCTTTAGGGAAGACTCCTCCCAATCATGGACATATGTGTAAATGGGCCAGTGTAAGGAAGATCCATAGATGGTGCAAACGGTCTGCAGGTGACTGCTAAGCTAAAAGTTGTCAGTTCAAACCCACTTAGTGGTACCATGGAAGAAAAGCCTGGCGATCTGCTTCCGTTAAGATTACAGCCAAGAAAAGTGTATGGAGTAGTTCTACTCTGATATACATGGGGTGGCCATGAGTTAGAATCAACTCTATGGCAATGGGTTTGGCTTTTTGCCCATTTAAGGCATGGGCCTAGGTAGAACATCGGGACTTTGGGGTCTCCTTCCTTCCCTGAGCCTTCTGACCCACCAAGACAGTATTAGGACTCCCCATTTGGGAGGAATTATGTGTGCATGGGTATGTGGAATGGTGTTCCTCTGTCTTTGTCCAGAGGAGATTTTATGCCAGTCCAGGGCCTTACACACTCAATCCTGGAGCCGCTGACACTGGCAGAGAAGTTAAAGCTTAGAGCCCTTTGTTCTTGGGTTCAAGTCCCGGGCCTGAGTACTGCATCCACCAAGGTTTCTGGTCAGGTGTCTGTCACTGGGGGCAGGCCTTCGGCAGCTAAGCCCAAAGGCCTTCTATGGATGGACCAGGAGGGAGACACTTAGCCCCAGGGGTTGGGAAACTGGCCTGGGGGAAGAATCAGGCCCTACAGGTGCGGCTGAGCAAGCTGAGGGCAGGCAGTCTCCATGAGGAACTGACGGAGACTCCACTGCTCTGTGGAGGTCGGTGATGGGGCTGCAGAAAGCACTGGGAGTCAGGCCAGCAGACAGCATGGGTGGACTCTGTGAGGAAGGGCAGACTGTCCTCCCAGGAGGAGGAGCTGGTTGGCTGGCTGCATGGACTCAGGTGCCAGCAATGATTAATTTACTCCTTGCTGGATCTGTCAGGTATCCTGGCCCAGGTGCAGGCTGGGTGGCTGGGGAGGTGCCAGGGCTGAAAGGCTGCTGCAGGGAGGCTGAGTAGCAGGGACTCCAGGTGGGGCCTCTGACCTGGCGGGGACTGGGGCACTGAGCAGGGAGTCTTAACAGGAAGAGAAACTCCCTCCAGAACACCCGTCTTGAACTTCAGTGTGCACGGAAATTACCTGGGGGTCTTTAAAATGTGAATTCTGATATGATAGGTCTGGGGTGGTGCATGACATGTGGCATTTCTAGAAAGTTCCTAGGTGAGTCCACTTTGCTGTTTGTCCAACAGTATACCCTTTGGGCAGCAGGGTTAGGTTAAAGAGGATTGTCAGCCTTTGGGAGAATCTCATGGCATTTAATTACAGCAACTGGGACTAGTAGGTTGTCAGCAGTGCTGGCTTCTCTCTCTGGAGCCACACGGTCTCTTGTCTGCAGGTCTGCTGTGTTCTTCTCTCAGGACTGCCTTCCTCTGCAGACCTTTGTGACCTTGCTTGCCCTTGGTCGTGATTACCACTGCCTTATGGCTCCTCAACCTTATGTCTCCAGCACTAACTCAGGTTATAAATATTTTTTTGTCTCTTAATTCAGAGTCCCTCTCTCCCCCCAAGATTCTGATTGGCTCAGGCTAGTCAGGCGAGCAAGCTTGGTTTACGTAGCTGTGCTACGGGGGCAACAAATGTGGCAGCTCAGGCACACTATACGATGAGGGAAGGGATGGGCACCACCTGCTAGGATCAATCAGATCCATCTGTCCAATTTCGTTCCACATCTCACACCAACTGAATGAAGGAATTCAATCAATCCAGTTCTGATTTAAGTCTGCTATCCTCTGTTCCACTTTGGTTCAATTCTGCCTTCAACCACCCATGCGGCACTTCTTCTTCTGATCCTAATCACCAGAGTTTGATCAGAGTCATCAGTTAAAAGACTCAACCCTCCAGACCACCAAGTCTGCCCAAGACCTCCGACACCAGCTGCAAGCTTGGGGGTTCCCATGACACCCTCACTTCTGAGCTGCTGGCTAAAAATTTGGGGGTTTCCTACTACCCCCTCAGGATGCCACCTGTAAACTTAGGGTCCCCACGCCCCTGTCACTTCTGACTTGCTGTCTCCCACTGCTCCCTCAGGCTTGATAATTCCTTAGAACAACTCACAGAACTCAGGAAAGCACTGTACTTGTGATTACAGTTTTATTACAGCAAAAATAATACAAATGAAGAGGCAAATAGGGTGAGGACTGGTAGGGTTCCCAACACGAAGCTTCCATGTCCCCAAGAGGGATGTGCTACCCTCCCTTGTGCACTGGTGTCTATCTCCAACCAGTAAGCTCACGGAACTTTCACGTCCAGAGCTTTTATTGGGCCTCGTAACGTAGGCATGATGGATTAAACCAGCCCCCCTCCCTTGAAGTGTACTAATATCATGTGATAGATCTTTCTAGCATGGCCAGCCATGACCTGAGTCATAAATCCCTCAGGTGTGGTCTGGAGGCCTCATCAAAGAACTTCAGTCACTGGGAAATTCCAAAACTTTAGAGGTTATCTCTCAAGAACCAAGGACAAAAACCAAATCATTTGGGCAAGGTTAAATTCTATACCCTATACCTATAAGATGGACAGATAGAAATGCAGCTCTGACGAGCTTTTTCAAATGTGTGTGATCAGAAACTCTTCCAAAAAAAATTAAAATTTCAGCATTTATTTTGGCCACTTTCCAAAATGCAAATTTACTTTGAATTATTTATGGAAGTAGGTGGGCAGACACCATAATCTTTTTCTTGTTTATGGCTCTGTAAAGAGCAGGGACTTAGCATGAGCCCCCAACATGCTCAACAGGAGTAACCAGGTGGGGTGTAGAGACCAAGGCACTCTAGATTGAGACAAATTAGGAGGAGGGAAGGAGAGAGCCTGAGACACAGGGACTACTCTTTGGACCATCTGGTCTCAGGTCAGATTGGGAAGGAGCTGTGGTAGCATGTGGGAGCCCAGGAATGATGACCCAGCCACCTGACCCCAGGTTTGGGAGGATGGCTTAAATTTAACTGACAGTAATACAGTCCCTGGATGGAGCAAATGGTTAAGTGCTGAGCTACTAACTGAAAGGTTGGCAGTTTGAACCCACCCAGAGGCACCTTGCAAGAAAGCCCTGGTGATCTGCTTCAGAAAAACCAGCCATTGAAAACTATGGAGCACAGTTCTACTCTGACACACCTGGGGTGGCCATGAATCGGATTAGACTCAAGGGCAACTGGTCTGGTCAATAGGATCTGGAGATGGAGGAGGTTCATACCTAACACCTTGGACTGTTACCAACTGATTGCCGTGGAGTGGATTCCGACTCATAGTCACCCTATAGGACAGTGCAGAACTGCCCCATAGAGTTTCCAAGGCTGTAAATCTTTATGGGAGCAGACTGCCACATCTTTCTCCCGCGGATTGACAGGTGGGTTTGAACCTTCAATCTTGCTGTTAGCGCTGCACTACCTAGAAATTTACAGAGAAAGAAATGAGACCCGGAGAGGTTTTGTCCTGCTCAAGGTTAACCGAATTGGTGGCGGAGCCAGCCAAGAATGTCAGTGTCTTGACTCCCAGCCCTGAGCTTTCCTGAGAGTGAAGGGTCTCTTAAGAACACGATACTTCGCAGCTTTTTGTTCACACAGAAGTAAGTTTGCAAAGCAGTTGTGGAGGACTCTCTGAAGAAGGGCAAACAGTCCCCAAGGGGGAGGAGCCGGTTGGTTGCGGGTGCTCTGTTGCCAGCAATTATTAATTCACTCCTCCTGGATCTGTCTGGGGGGGCCTCCCGCGCGCGATCATATTAGGAGTGTTGGCAGCTGCAGAGGGCAATGCCACTCACTCTCTGAGGGGAGGAAGGTGTGGCTCCTCGCAAGGTTGCTTTTCTCCTGGCGCTCGCCCGGTCCGCTCTCAGAAACGATCAGGGTTTCTGCGCCCGGGCGCAGGCTGAGGACGCAATGTTCCCGTGGATGGTGGCAGATCTTGGAGAAGGGACAGAAGCTGGCCCAAGAGACTGGAACTAATGCAAATCAGGCCTGAGGATGGTTCAAGGAGGGGGCAGCCCCTCCCTGATGCCCCCCTCAGTATACCCAGGGCAGACACCTCAGGGAGAGGGGAAGAGAAATCCTCAGGAGCAAAACCACCTTTTATCCTCAACGCTGATCTTGCTTGAACCTTTTCTTGCTAAAATAGCCCAAGAGTCAAAATGCCTGTAGGGCAGAGAGGTTTAGCAGAAAGAAAGTTCAGGCTCGGAAAGCAGGAGAACTGGGTTAGTGGTCGCGCTAGGCCTGGAAGCAGCTAGGCCTTTCCTCTGGGGTCTGGAGGTCTCCAGAGCTTTTTTTTTCCTTTAAAGGTCCAGACCATTCAGGGCTGCAGTGTACTGCTGTGCAGGCTGAGCACTCCGCAGTTCTGGAGGCTGCCATTCAATTCACACTGTAAATATGAAGCCCCAGCAGCGGACTTATTTTGGGTGGGTTAGTTCTGTGATAGAATTCTCAGCCTTTCTTGGGGGAGACCTAGTTCGATTCCAGCCAGTGCACCTCAAGTGCAGCCACCACCTGTCCGTCAGGGGTGGTTTTCGTGTTGCTATGTTGCTGAACAGGCTTCAGGAGAGCTTCCAGACAAAGATGGACCAGGAAGAAAGGACTGGTGAGCTACTTCTGATCATCAGCCATTGAAAACCCTATGGATCATAACCATCTGATCTGCAACCCATGAAGAGGATGGTAAAGGACTGGGCAACATTTTGCAGGCTTTCCTTCCGTTGTGCGTGGGGCCTCCATGAGTTGGGGCTGACTCAACAGCAGCCAGCAACGACAACAGCGTTCAATTAGGGATGACCCAGCGCAAAACAGGGAAATTAAGAAAGAGTGTCTTCCACCTCCCATCTCAGTACCCTCTTTCCTTAGTTTGGCAACTCATGTTTCTGGGGCATCCCAGTTAAGATTGTCTATCCCACAATGTAATACCTGCCCTTTCTTCTTCCCTAGCAAACCACCCCATTCCCTTGATGCCCTGAGAATAACTGGCTGTCTTAGAGGACATCAATCCAGTGAACAGCGTGCTAAGGAACACATAAACTAATCAAATCATAGAGCTGGGAGGGACCTGAGGTCATCTAGGTCACAGATTACAAATCCCATCCCAAAGGATTTCGATTTATTTCTTAAATTCCAACACAAAGGCCTGTCTCTGAGATGTGTAAGCTCCGTTTCTGTCTGGGTCCTACCGTACTCTTGCTTCACAACTGCCTGCCTGAATCAGCTATGCTACCTGCCTGCCCCGAAGACGTTTGAGCTGATGAGTCCTCAGTCGATCCCTTCACTTTAAAGATTAGGAAACTGAGGCTCAGAGAGGTGGGCCCACTTGCTGTATTTTCTTAATGTGTTCTCTCTCCAAGGGATATTGACTTAAAAAAAAAAAAAAGGAGTTGAAGAGAAAACTGAGGAATAAATCTCAAATGGCAGAAGAATTGCCCAGGGTCACACAGTTTGCTGGCTGAATACCCTAAGCCACTTGTCCTCAGCTTCTCCAACTGTTAAATGAGGGTGTTGGACTATTTGAACTCAAAAATTCCTCCCAGCTCCTCTATCCTCCGATGTGCTCCCCAGAGAACTTGGGAGGATTTCACTGGCAAAGTTTAATGATTAGAAATTGTCAGGGTCTCTGAAGGGTTCACAGCCCACCGTGGCATCACTAGGGTTGGTGTCACCCAGTGCGGTAACTCATGATATCACCTTCCCCCGTGGACCCCCTCACAAAGACCATATGGAATCCTTGGTAATGTTTATTATCAATTTTAATCATAGAATGGTATGTAATATAGTTATAAATTGCTCAAACGTAACATTTCTTAGATTATATGAATAAGAGCAAAACTGTTTTGTAAAATCTTTCTACATTGAATTACAACAGTATTAGTTACAACATTATTAGTAACTGAGTGGAGGGCTTTTTTTATTTTTCTCCTTCTTTTCCTTTAATTACTACTTCATTCTCAAAAAAGTTATCGATATAGGTTCACAAATACTAATCACCACAGTATTGTAGCTAAAATCCAGAAAATTTGACAAAATCAGAGACATAAAAACACTAGCAGCAATGAAAACAACAGCACGTGCTTGTAGCGCTTGTGGATGAAGCCAGGTGATTTGAAGCATCATTGTAATTGGGTAATAATGACAGCTCTGGCCGGAGTGCATTAGAAAGTTCAAAAAGTCAATTAGCATAGAATTTTAGCCTTAGACATATTGATACATGTAAGCTAGGTTTATGAAAATTGTTTTTGTTGTTATAACTGACTCAGGGATATTTTTATAAAAATAATAACTTTCTGCTTAAGCACTGTACAAAAATTTTTATGGACAGTCATTTTGGTGTCACCCCCTATGACAATATTACTGGTGTGGTCTGCACCCCCTGCACCCTCCTAGTGACACCGCTGACAGCCCAGCAAAGTGTATACACCATAAATAATTGTATCAAAGCATGTTAGAATCATCTTCCCTGTTGTCAGATAATATCTAAGAAACTGATTAGATTGCTATATGATCCCGCTAATTTCGTTAAGATGGCCTAAAGAATTGGAATGACCCTTTAGTAGTTGTCAAATTGAATTAACACTGGCTTCTCATTTTGGCTCTGTTATCAACATGTGATCACACCTTGGAAGAAGAGAGGTCTGGCAATCTATTTCTGACAAATCAGCCACAGAAAACCCTCTGGAACCCATTGTTGCAACCGCTGTGTTAATCCATCTCATTGAGGGTCTTCCTTTTTTTTTGCCGACCCTCTACTTTACCAAGCATGATGTCCTTCCCCACGGACTGATCCGTCCTGATAACATGTTCAAAGTATGTGAGATGAAGTCTCGCCATCCTTGCTTCTAAGGAGCATTCTGGCTGTGCTTCTTCCAAGACAGATTTGTTTGTTCTTCTAGAACTCCATGGTATATTCAATATTCTTTGCCAACACCATCATTCAAAGGCATCAATTCTTCTTAGGTCTTCCTTATTCATTGTCCAGCTTTCACATGCATATGAGATGATTGAAAACACCATGGCTTGGGTCCGGCGCACCTTAGTTCTAAAAGTGACATCTTTGCTTTTTAACACTTTAAAGAGGTCTTTCGCAGCAGATTTGCCCAACGCAATGCATCTTTTGATTTCTTGACTGCTGCTTCCATGGGCGTCGATTGTGGATCCAAGTAAAATGAAATCCTTGATAACTTCAATCTTTTCTCCATTTATCATGGTGTTGTTTATTGGTCTAGTTGTGAGGATTTTTGTTTTCTTTATGATGAGGTGTAATCCATACTGAAGGTTGTGGTCTTTGATCTTCATCAGTATGTGCTTCAAGTCCTCTTCACTTTCAGCAAGCAAGGTTGAGTCATCTGCATATCGCAGGTTGTTAATGAGTCTTCTTCCAATTCTGATGCCATGTTCTTCTTTATATAGTCCAGCTTCTCAGATTATTTGCTCAGCATACAGATTATTAGCCAACGAAAACCCTGTGATTCACAACATTGTCTGACTCTCTGGCTTTGGTCAGGTCATCAGTAGGAATCAATCACTGGATGAGGACATAATGCTTGGTGAAGTAGAGGGCCAGTGAGAGCGAGAAAGACCCTCCGTGAGAAGGATCGGCACAATAACCGCAATGATGAACTTGAACATGCCGGTGATTGTGAGGATGACACAGGACCAAGCAACAGTCTGTTCTGTTGTACATGAGGTTGCCATGAGTCAGAGTCAACTCAACAGCAGCTAGCTATTTATCTATCTTAAAAGCTTCCCAGAACATAGGAAGGTCTCCATCAATTATTATTATTATATTCCCCATCAAGCTCTATGATAGAGGCAGCATAATGTATTCTATAAAGTGCACGGGCTTTGGAGATGGACAGAACTAGGTTAAAGCTCTGCCTCCGCCACTGCCCAGCAGCACAACTTTGGGCAAGCTGCTTAGCTTCTCAGAGGTCCAATTTTCTCGTCAACAAAATAGAGCTACTGGTATTTGCTGTGTTATCCCAAGGCGTAGAAATCATGTATCTTAAGGCCCTGACCCATGACAGTCCTCAGTGAATGGTAGCTGTGACAGCCAGCTCCGCTCGTAGGTGTTTGTAACTGGTCAGCTGTCTGCTGGTAGTGCCTGGAGTCTGAGGGCTGAGGAAGTCTTGTGCTATGGTCCCAGAAGTTCAGTAGTGCCATTGATGTGCATGTCCTGGGAATCTCTAAATCTGAAAGAAGTTGAGCTTTAGGGATACAGAAAGTCAAATAAAAATGAAGACCATGGCATAAAGAACAGATCCTCCTTAGGCTGCTAGGGGATTTGGGGATGGAGGGTTTCCCCTACAGAGCAACTTGGGAGGCAAGCCCAAGCAGCTCAGAGGGTGTCACCAGGAAGGCGAAATCCTTTGCTATTCTCCACAACGGGCTTTGTTATTTTATTTATGTATCACACTGTTTGTTTATTGAGTAGGTATTTGACAGAAGTGTACTCAGCAGAGCACATCAGCGGGATGGTGTTTTACCAGCAAATAAATTAGAATCATGGAGTTAGCTAAGGCATAACTAAATACATGGCATAAATATGTCATTTGGCCATTATGAATTCATTCATGTATAGGGATCCTTAATGCATCTCTCTCAAACCCTTAAATGAAATGCTCTTTTTATATCAGGACTATATTTTAATTACAAGCAGCAATAATATCAGCACATCCTTAAGGAGCTGTCCAAGTCCAGCGTATCCTCTGTGAAAGCCCTTGTTCTGGGGACTTCACATTCACAGTGTGAACAGCAGCCCCAGGAACTGTGCAGTGCTCAGCCTGCACAGCAGGACGTGGCAGTCCCAAGTGCTGGCCCTTAAAAAAAAAGTTCTGGAGACCTGCAGACCTCGGAAGAAATGCTCAGCTGCTCCCAGGCCTGATGCCACCACCATAGTACCCCCGCCCAGCCCAGGCCCGCTGAGGCTTGTCTGACCTCCCCTGTTCTTGCCTCCCTCAGCCCTGCTTCTTTCTCCCCTTTCTAGAGGGGGGGAGATGGAGGGTAGGAAGGCAGCAGGACAGGAGGGGTGGGGAGGCAGGGGAGCAGAGCTGGATAAGGCCTTGGGGCTCGGCCAAGGCACGCGAGGGGAGTGAGGTGCTGAGATCAGCGGAGCCCCCTGGGAGCCCAAGGCAAACATTTCCAAAGTGCTCTTGATGGACACTTTAATTCCCCATCCCCGCTGAGAAAGCTTTCTTTCTGCTTCTTGTAGTGTTGAAAGGACAGTCACCCCCTCCCACTGCCCTTTGCCTATTTTTTTCCCCTTGTGAGGAAGAAAGGAGGAAAAAGACCCTAAGGAAGCAAAGAAAGAGACTGTCACAGGGCTCCATTCCTCGCGATCAATCACTCCTGGGGGTTGAGGAGGTGAGCCAGGGAGCGGCCAGGAGGCGTGGAGGAAGGTCCCAAGCTGCTTGTTGAAGAGCTGCAAAGTTTCCATTTCTATTCAAATATTATTAATGTGATGGGAAAGAGCCATTTCACAAGCTTCCTTATAAATAATTTGTACTCTGAATACAGCTTCACGTGTCCTGGTCTTCTCTTTCTTGCTAACCCTTACCCGTACCACGTGCATCTTTAATTGTGTGTCTTGCTGCTGGCAACCTCACAAGTTTAGGATTTCTCTTGACCAATTTAAAACGACTGTGTGAGAGATTCACAAGATATGCTGGGAATTTCAGAAATCCCTCCACTAAATACCAAATCTTCCATGCAGAAGATTCTACTTTGCTATTTTGGTTGGATGTTCCTGGGATTCATTCTCACCCCTCCCCCCACCCCTTTTTTTTGGTTTTACTTCCAGCTAATTTAAGAGAATTTAAAGCCTCCCAGGAAAAGAAACCAACTCCAATTAATTTCTATTACTCAGCTCCTTTGTTTCGCATGTAAGAAACACAAAGAAAGCCAAATGTTTTTCAGTAATTACCAGGGTTTGCCTGCAACTTGGGGCTTGCAGGTGGAGCATGAGGTGGTGGTTTGGGGGAGCCATGATTCTGGTGACATCAAACCAGCTCATTGTCACACCCTTCCACATCAGGATCTGAGTCCTTTTCTCAGTACAGTAATTGTATCCATTTTGTGTTTAATGTTGGCCCTGGTAAATTTATTCTCTTTCATATCTTATATTTACAGGGACAAATGTTATTTACATGATATTTAAGAAGTCTTTTGGATTATGATGGGGTCCTTGTGTGGCACAAATGGTTTGCCCTCGACCACTAGCCTAAAAGTTGGAGATTCAAACCCAACCAGTGGTGTTGCAGAAGAAAGGCCTGGAGCTCTACTTCCATAAAGACTATGGCCAAGAAAACCCTATGGAGTAGTTCTACTCTGTCACATGGTGTCACCATGCATCAAAATCGACTCGAAAAAGGGTTTATTTTTGTTTTTGTGTTTGGATTATTGAGTGGGAAAATTTTAGAATGGAATTTGGCCTTAGACATCGTCTTGTTCGCCTCTTTACTTTTTGGAAGAGGAAACTGAATATGGAAAGAAGTGTCTTATCGAAGATCGCACACTGAGTTAGTGGTGGACAAGGGATTGATCTCAAGCACAGACAAATGCCCAGTAGACTGCTGAAAACATCGGGTAAGTGACAATTCGATTACCCCACCGTCCTCCATAATTGTAATTCAGTTCAACAGTGAATACACTGTTAGGTATCAGGCCTTGGGGATAGGGAGAGCTGTCACTGGTGGGTCTCAGGATGTGTGTGCTCTGAGAAAAAATGACAGGTATGCATGTGTCATTTCCGGAAGAGGAAAAAGTAAAACAAAAATGATGACCATTTTTGTTGCTCCTATTTTGGGGTAGGAGCCTTGGTGGGTATTTTTGGTGGTATCTTTTGGGTGGAAAAATCAAGGGTTGACTTGTCTTTTACAGAGATTGTAAGGGATGGCAGAGGCATAATGAAGGTACTGCAGGTAGGGCACGTGCCCTGGGTGCCGCTCGAGGAGGGGCACTAGTGAACAGCTTCAACTGGCCATCCTGGTTTCGGTCTCCAGCTGTGAGAGCTCATTCAGCAATTTAAAATTGATTGCCATAGGCACTATTTTCCGTAGATAAGCCCCTGCCTGTCAGGACCCAGTGTCTCCAAGTTAGCCTGGTGGGCCAATGCAGAGAGATGTATCAGCAGGGCACTGTGTGTTCCATGTCAGCCTCAGACCTCAGGACGGTTAGAATCCAGTGCTCATCTGCAGGTCTCAGTCGATGGGGTTGGGGAACAGGCAGTCCGGCATGAGGGAGCAGGCCTCACTGAGGAGAGAGGGGAGTGGCAGAGAAGGGAGGAGTACAGGTATAGTCACGGAGTCCTTTGTGCGCTGAATAAAGGTGCCACTTTGAGGGTGGGAATGGGGGACTGCCATCCATTTGTGTTCTGTTTGCCAAGCCATGGTATGGAATTGCAGCTGTCCAGGCAAGGAGGTTGGGACGGGGAGTGCTCTTTTCTAATTTGCATAAAAGCCCTACTTA
Source organism: Trichechus manatus latirostris (assembly GCF_000243295.1). Taxonomy (NCBI): domain Eukaryota; kingdom Metazoa; phylum Chordata; class Mammalia; order Sirenia; family Trichechidae; genus Trichechus; species Trichechus manatus. The sequence goes on from NW_004443980.1 coordinate 15,603,678, forward strand.
GGCTGGAGGTGGTTCTGCCACTGCACCATCCTGGGGAAGGGGAAGGAGGGGTAGACGCCTGGTCTAGGCAGAGATTTCCCAATGAGCTTCAGAGGGAGCAGTTGGTGTGCTCCCAGCTTCTCAGCCTTGGGCCCAGCTGCCCAGACCTGTTCTCTCAACCCTCTCGGGGTACACACTCTGGACCTCAAAGGAGAGGGCTGAGGCACTCAGGACACTTCTACAGGGACTGCTGCATTTTGTGTGTGTGTTTGTGTGTGAGTGTGTGTGCGCATGTGTATGTGTGTATGTGTGCTTTGGAGTCCCTGGGTGGTGCAAATGGTTAGCACACTTGGCTGTTAACCCAAAGACTGGAGGCTCAAGTCCACCCAGAGGTGCCTCCGAAGAAAGGCCTGGTGGCCTGGTGATATACTTCTGAAAAATCAGCCATCGAAAACCCTGTATCACAGTCCTACTCTGACCACATGGAGTTGCCATGGTCAAAGTTGACTCACGGCAACCTCTTTTTTTTTTTTTTAAATGTGTGCTTTGAGTGACAGCTGCTGGCTTGAAGACAGAAGTTCAAATTTCTCCCCAGAGTTATTGGGGGATTTCGTTTTTGGTGGTGGTGGGGGTGGTCTTGCCACCAACGACACTGACAAATTGCTATGGATCCAATTCCAGTGTAAACTCTTGAGCTCTAGGGAGAGGGGCTTTCTCTTTCCTCTAGATTGGTCCAGTGACCTCAGAGAGCTTTGTGAGGACCCAGAGAGCGAGCCGTGAAGGGAGGCCAGCACAAAAGTTGCTGACACTAAGTCCTGCTGCTGGGAGACAGTGTGTGTGCATCTCAGCGGACGCACGCGAGGGGGCCAGCAGAGCTGAGCTGAAACCTTTATGACTTGCAGGCACAAAACCTCTTAAATCGTCATTGAAAAGTCATTGGAAACCTGGCAGAAGAGCAGGGTGCAGATTGCCAGGAGAGGACACAAAACCCCATTTTCTTTCCACAATACCTGTAATGAACTGGAAGGGCTAGGGTAGAGCTGAGAAACAGATTTCCTGCCATAACTAAAGTCTCTTTTCAGCCCAGCTTGCCACAGTTTTACAATGTGTTAAAATTTACATTCACGTGTTTGTTAACCATTCTTCAAGGCAATGAAATGTTTTTATCTCTCTGACCTCAACCTTTGCCATATGGTGCCGCAAACTGTTGAGCTGAAGTCAGACAAATGGGAGGCAGGCTAGGGGTCGGCGGGGGGTGGGGAGTGCCACATTCAATTCGGGCCTCAATGGGACTCGGTGACTGGGGGGCCTGTTCCTGACTCCAGGGAGGCTGTTCCCACAAATTCATTTAAAAGGGAAAAATAACCTTGCATGAAACTGCGCCCTTTGCAATTGCTAAGAACTGTGTCATGATTGCTCCTCGTTTTTCAAATTTTCCTTGGAAAAGTTAAAAGCACGTGTGGCTCATTTGCAGCAGATGTTGAACTTGTAACTTGAGAGTTTTATAGGGCCAGATGTCTTGGTGTGTGAGCTCCCAAGGATGGAGACCACAGCTTGCTTGAGGTGCGATATGGTGCCTTCCACTCTCTGGGGCTTAGGACATATTGACTTTACAGAACAATGAGACCAAGCATTCCAAGTCAGGGGCCAGCTCTGCCTATTTTGAGGTGGTGGGGGTGGGGAGAGGACTCAGGGGATCAAGCTTTCAAAAGTTAACGGAGGCTTCTTGTCCTTTATGCAAGATAAACTCAGATATGGAAAATCAAATATCTCCTTTAGTGTTAACTGCTGATGAGGAAGGAGAGAGATAATTATTTGACTGTTATGGCAGTACTATTCCCAGTAGGCAGAGCGGCGCCCCTCCCGGCCCAGCCCCTCACAGCTCAGCCAAGGCAGAGACCCTTCTCACTGCCTAAGGGCGGGCGCTCTGGCCAACCCGCACCCTAACTGGCAGGTAATGGGAGAGGGGGTGGTGATGAGTTTACCGCACTGGGTGAGGCATGATGCCAACTCTAGTGACACCACTGCCTTGGCGGCCCCTCCTTTGGTGGCACCGGCCTTCCCGCCACCACTGCCAGGGACCCTGGGGTCATTTTGGTGTTACCCCCTCTGACAGTGTCAGGGGGTGCATGGTGCACCCCACCGCCGTCACCCCCGCACTCTTCTAATGACGTCATTGACTGTTTGAGGCCAGGGATGGAATGGCTTTAGATGGACTCTAAGTCTTATTGATGCATTATTATGAAGTCACAGGGACAGCTGGGAGAGAAACTTTGGTAAATGCCAGTGTGGATGTCCTATGCAAGACCCACTCTCGGTAACATACAACAGAGCCTTAAAGTCACAGACCATTGTCTACATTCCGCTCACTCTGCCTGCCCCACCTAGAAAGGGGTACACTGGCCTGTCCGAGACAGATTTTACCTCATTTCCAACGATCTCCCATGAGAGACAGATATACAGATCCGTCACAAACCTTTTCATCTCAATTTTCTTTCTCTGGTATTTTTTGTCTTGACCGTGCTTATCTGCAGGTCAGTGTTACCACCCCGTTTATTGGTGGGTGGGGATTTAGGATAACCAACTTTGGAAGCTGCTCCCAGTCTTATGCTTGTATGTCTCTTTGGCCTTTCATTCATTCATTCAACAAGTACATATTAAGTGCTTTCTATGTGCTAGGCACTGTCAACAGCAATGATTAAAATAGACAAGAAGCCCTGACTTTTCATTCAGGGTACATACCCTGGCTTCCTGTGATTTGATTAAAGTATGAACCATCCGTTTTTCTAAGGCACAGAGTATTTTGTGGTATAATGCGTGAATGTGTGCATTCTTCCCTATATCTTCAAAGAACTTCATTCGTCATCCAAAAACCAAGTATCTGTTGTGTATCTACTGTGTTTAGTAGCATCTAGCTCTCTGTTGTAGTATGTGGGGCCTGTAAAGATCAGAGTGTTCTTAGCTGCTGTTGAGTTGGCTCCTGACTCATGGAGACCCCATGCACAGTGGAGTGAGGTCTGTTGTGATCCACAGGGTTTTTTCTGGCTGATTTTTGGAAGAAGATCTCCAGGACTTTCTTCCTAGCCCACCTTAGTCTGGAAACTCCGCTGGAACCTATGCAGCGTTATAGCAACATGAAGCCTCCCCAGACAGACTGGAGATGGCCGTGCATGAAGTGCACTGGCCGGGAATCAAACCCGAGTCCCCCTCATGGAAGTCAAGAACTCGACCACTGAGCCATCACCACTGTCCCCCGAAGATCAGATAGAACACCATCCTCTCCTACCTTCTGATGACTGACAGTTTTAGAAAGAAGCACCCTACATGAACATTGAAGCTCAAGGCCCACTAAGAGCCCGTTTATCAATTTTACAAATGAGTTAAAAAAAAAAAAAACAACTCTTAGTGTTCCATCTTTTCTGACGTGCTCCTGCACCCTGCCTTCACTGAAGTGAACACGGTTCTCATGGTCTCCAATTTGGAATCTAACTTCTTCTGTGGAACTTTCATTAGCTCCAAGCAGGAACACCGCCTGCAGCTTTTTTTTGGCAGTGCTTGGCTCTGCAAACCTACTTTTCCCTTAATTGATCAATTATCCTGTTCAGAAATAGACATAATCAGATATATTGCTTGGTAGCCTCTCTGAGAAAGCATTAGCTCCGTCTGCTTAGACAGGCATTAGGTTCTATATACCCGAGAGTTGCTTTCCTTTCTCAAGAAAAATTAAATGACTAAGTAAGAGGGTGTTAAAACAAAGTTGTATTCCCGCCAGGCATTTAATTGAGAAACTTGCTAATGTGTCCTTTGAACTCTCGGTTTCCCCTTTCCCTGAGGAATTGCTGATACTTTGCTTGAATGGCAGCATAAAAATCTCAGTTTGACTCCCGGTGGCATTATTTGGGCTTTAAGAATGCAAATTGTTTTTCCTGCATTCATTGGTCTAGTGATTCTGACAGCCACCACAGCCAGGTAACTGACTGTTCAAAGTGAGTTTCTAATTTGGAGGACTTCTTAGCTCTTGGGATCTCAAAGAATTCTACTTGTGGTTGGAACTGACAGCCCCTACTATTTCATGAGGCTGATATGGTAATAGAAATCGATCCTTCCGGGATATGTGGGGAACGTACTGGAGTAATGAAAACTGCTCTTGCTAAATAATCATGGTGGGGTAAAAACATCTGGGCAAGATAGACCTGGGTCTCCATCGACTCCTCCTCTTACTCAGCTTTGTGGCAAGACACAGCAATGCCCCAGCCTCGGTTTTTGCATTTACAAAATGTAAGCAGTAGATATGAATCTCAGGTCATAACGCAAGGGTACAGAAAATGTAACTTTAAAAACTTTCCAAACACTGAACTTAATATCTATTATAAGACCCATTCGGTTGAGATGGCAGTAACTTGTTGTCATTGTCAGTTGCCTTCGAGTTGGCTCTGACTCATGGTGGCCCCAAGTACAACGGAACAAAATGTTGCCTGCTCCTGCGCCATTGTCACGATCCTTGGTATGGTCGAGTTCATTGCTGTGACCGCTATATATTTCGAGTGCCTTCCAACCTAGGGGGCTCCTCTCCCAGAACTGTATTGGATAATATTCTGTTGTGATTCATAAGGTTTTCATTGACTAATTTCTGGAAGTAGATTGCCAGGCCTTTCTTCCTAGTCTGTCTTTGTCTGGAAGCTCTGCTGAAATCTATCCACTGTGGGTGACCTTGCTGGTATTTGAAATACCAGTGGCATAGCTTTCAGTATCACAGTAACACTCAAGTCACCACAGTATGAGAAACTGACAGACGGGTGGTGGGGCAGAAGCTTCACCACAGCCAATTAAGGGCGCTCCCCACTTTTTCCTGGAGTTGTTTCTTCTAGTGTCCGAGAATTGGGAGAGCCCATCTTGCCTTGCTATTGTCTGTCCACCAAATGTCTGACACAGTGTCCTTTGTCCCATCTGGATCCTGGTCATCCATCACCTCAGGTTGCCTCTGAGGTGCTCCTTGCTGCTGTCCATGTGGGCCTGTGGTTCTCTCTTTTCCTTTCATATTGTGCATGAGACCCCTGCAATAATTATGACGATTCCAGGCAACACCGGGGCATAAAAACCTCCGTCACATTAAGGTACTCTTGCCTCGACTCATTGTGCATTTCTCTCTGGAGGTCTTGCTGTTCCCCAGGGGCTCTGTCGGTTAATAGGTACAGGACTACCTCTCTGGGGTCCAGCAACATCGATTGTGTCACCCCTCCCCCTTCTCTTCCTTCTCTCTAGCCTGAAAGAACCTTTTCTAGTCTCCAGGAAAGCTCTGTTCTTCTTAAACCTCACTCCACTCAAGCATGTTACCTATGCCCAAGGTCCTTTTGAGTCTTACAAGAACAGTGAATTTTTGGAAAGGAATGCCAGAATTTTCTTTCTTTTTTCTGCTTTCTACCCTGCTTCATCTCCTCCTTAAAACAATGAGTATGGAGCAGCCTAGCGGCTTGAATTGGGGAGCAGCGAAGAGGTAAAGAAATGAACAACCTGGAGAAAAACAGAAAATCAATGAATAATTTCAAATATTATCCCACCATATGGAGATAATAGCATCCTCTCTATGGCATTGTCGTCGAGTTCATACGTGAATGTGAATTGCTCTGTACTGAGATGCTGAAAGAATAAATGGGTACCATGTTTATTCCATCTCTATTTCCTCCGTAGTTCTAAGGGGTATGAGGGCGGAAGACTAGGTTTAGTGTCCCTTCTGCTAAACCTTTTGTCCTTTTGTTTTCCTTATCTCAGTGTTCTTTATTGACCCATTTGTTCAGGTCAGAAACCAGGGAATTATCTTGAACATCTCCCTTTTCCTAATCACGTCCCCAAATCCAATCAATTGCCAAGTCTTGATTATTTTGTCGTCAGTTTTTTTTCTCTCTCTCTCTGTGTCCTCTCTCCTCCTCACTACACATTCCCCCACCTCCAAGTCCGGGCTCTGTCACCTCTCTCGTGAACTATCATCTTAGTCTCTCCACTGATAGCCCCACATCCACTCTTGTCCACCTTTAATTCTCTCCCCTCTCAGCTGCGAGAGGAATCTTTTAAAAACACAAAGTCTGTCACTGACTTTGCCTCCTGTAACATGGTAAGAATGAAATGTACACTTGTTAACATAGCCCAGGTCCTGCATGATTTGGTCCTGGTTACCCCTTTCACCTCATTTTATTCCACTCTGTCTGGTCCGAGACAATGACTTCCAAAGCCATCTTGCCCTCAGTGCTTCTTAGCAGTCCTTTTTCTGGTTTGGCTCTATTTTCCATTCTCCACATTCGATGGAAACCCTGGTGGCATAGTGGTTAAGAATTCGGCTGCTAACCAAAAGGTCGGCAGTTCAAAGCCACCAGGCACTCCTTGGAAACCCTACGGGGCAGTTCTACTCTGTCCTGCAGGGCCACTGTGAGTGATGTTCCAAACTTCTCCATTTCTTCTCAGGACCCCTTGCTGACCTCTGACTTGCCCGTTTTCTGCTGACAACCTGAGCTCTATCTTTGAGAAAATTGAGGATGTGGTTTCAGAGCTCCCTAAACGTGCGCCATATCCTCCTCTGAAGTATCTCTCTCTTCAGGATCCTTCTCTCTTCTCCCTCTTCTCAGAGAGGACATGCCCCACCTCCTTTTCCAGGCTTATCCTTCTTCCTAGTTCTCTTCCTTCCTATGGTTGCCTGATAAAACACAAGATTCCCAGTTAAACTAGAATTTCAGATAAACAACAAATTTGTTTGTATACATATATCCCAAATATTGCATGGGGCATGCTTATACTAAAAAATTGTTCATTGTTTATCTGAAATGCAAATTTAACTGGACATTCTGTATTTTTGTTTGCTAAATTTGGCAACTCTACCCCTACTTCCTTAGAACTTTCCTTTCTCTTCTTCCACTGGCTCTTCCCACTCAGGTTTCAAGCTTTCTCAAGCTGCTTCCACATAAAAACTCTTTGACACAATAAAACATCCCCTTGATTCTACACTCTTTCAAGTTAGTGCCCCAATTCACTCTTCCATCCTCTATTTCAACTTCCTTACTTGCCTTTCATTCTTTAGGTCTTTGCAATATGATTACCAATTTCATCACTGAACTTTCTTCTTAAATATCACTAATGCTTTCCAAATTGCCTCTCCAGTAATCCTCAGATCCAATTAGACTTGTCATCTGAGGGTTCTGCAGATATTTCCCCTTATATACTCTGTGCACCCAAACGTCCAACGGTTAACTTTCAATTGCCTTCTTGTAGTTTATCCCTCTTCCTGTTCTAATTTAAAAGCATTTGCATAGGTTGAGTTGCCTAGGCTAGACCCCATGGAGTCATATTCAACTTGTCCCACTTCTTTTTCACCCCAGTCTAGTTGGTTATTGGCTTTCATGGCTTCTGTTGCTTGAATGAACCTTTCTAGGTGTTCTCTTCTTTACCCCACTGCCCCTACTAGATTTGATTTCTACCATTTCTCATCTGCTGGGTTAGAATTTTGTGGGTGATATATATATATATATGCTGTTGTTGGGTGCCATCGACTGGATTCTGACTCATAATGACCCCATGTGACAGAACAGAACTTCCCTATAGGGTTTTCTAGGTTGTAATCTTTACAGGAGCAGATCGCCAGGTCCTTTCTCCCGTGGAGCCACTGGGTAGGTTTGAACCACCAATCTTTTGGTGAGCAGCCAAGCATGTTAACCCTTTGCACCACCTAGGGAGTCTTATGTAATGAGCCCTAGGGGTTGTGTTAAATTTCTTTCCTGTCAGCAAGAGATATATTTTCAGAAATCCTTGCCAAAACTGATTTTTGTCTTATAAAACAACTGTCAATCTGAAACGCAAAAATGCCAGTTAAATATTTTCAATTGCATTACTAATAAAGTTGAATATTTTGTAGTCCCCAGATCTTTTGAAAACTCGAAACTGAATCTAAATCTCTCGCTTAAAATCTTTCATTGCTTCCCACTGAGGATGGGATGAAGTCTAAAATTCTTAGCATGGTATTTAACGCTTTTCACTATCTGGACTCCAAATATTTTCCCAAATTTTATTTTCCATTATCTCCTTTCTCCCCCACACACTCTGTGCTCCAGCTACTTTGGGATGGTCCATCTGTCTTTCCATGATTTTGCTTTACCCAAAATACTTTATCTCTTGCCACTCACTCCACTTTTTTCCTTCTGTCTTCTTAGTGAAATCCTCCTCCACTACCAAGGCACGGTCTGCTCAGTCACATACTCTTCATTGATTTATTCAGCTAATATTTTGGGGTGTCGTAGGTTGATATTACCGATGTCCACCCATATCCAAACCTCTTTTCCACACTCCAGGCTCACTGGTGGCACAACAGTTAAGTGCTTGGCTGCTAACTGAAAGGTTGGCAGTTCGAACCTATCCAGTGGCTCCACGAGAAACCTATGAGGCAGTTCTACTCTGTCACATGGGGTTGCTACGAACTGGAATTGACTCAATAGCACACCACCACCATAACAGCAACAGTCTCCTTGCTGGGCCCCACGACTAGTTCTGGTCAGTGAATGAGAGCATCCATGAAGTGCATCCCATCGGGGCTGAGATAGTGAAAAGCCACTGTGAAGCCCATCTCTATCTTCCCTAGCTGCTGTGAATTTAGAGAGCTCGTGTGGAGATGGCAGAGCCACGAAATCAAAGCAGCCCGGATTACGGAGTCACCCATGGAGGACAACTACCCTGGAGAGCTGCTCAGGCTTGCGACATCGTTAGCGTGAGCATGGCGGGACTTCTTGTGCTGATAGCCAGAGACTGGGGTTGTTTGGACCAGCTGGAGAGCCCACCCTTCCCTGAATAATGTAGTGCCTGCCTCAGCATTAGTGCTGTGCTCCTAGCTTTCCCCTCCAATGGCTCCTTCCCCTCCTTCCTTGTCTTAAAATCACTTTGTGCACACTAACACCATTGCACTTCTTAAATCATATCATGGCGACTTCTTCCACGAAGGGAGCTGGTGCCTTACTCAGGGTACAGTCGTGCCTGCAGCTCAGTCTCAGAGCCACAATGCCGGGATTCCAGTCCCAGCTCCTCCCCTCACTACCCCTGTGACCTTGGGGAAGTTTTTCCCATGTCTCGGCTTCTGCACCTATAAAATGGGGATGATGGTAATAGTTCTTACCTCAGAGGACTAATGTGAGATTTAAGTAGTTAATTCATGCAAAGTGCTTACAACAATGCCTGGCACATAGTAAATGCTAAATAAATGTTAACTGTTATTATTATCATCATCACTCATTTTGCATCCCAAGGGCCTTGCACATTGCTTGATACATTGTAGGTGCTTAATTAATGTTCATCATTGAAACTGGAGTCAAGTTTTATTGAGGAAGTGAGAAGAGAGAAAAGGCCCCCAATAAAGGAGGGTTTATCCACGTTAGACAGAAATGCCTTGGGCCACTGAATTACAATTCTAGCCCTCCTCTATATATGAGGTCAGGAACTGCCCTTTTTTTCTTACCACTATAATCCTAGCTGTAGCACATTTCCAGTTCCAGTTGCCTTTGAGTCAACTTCGATTCATGGCAAGCGCATGTGTGTCAGAGTAGAACTGTGCTCTATAGGATTTTCAATGGCTGATTTTTCCCAGACCTTTCTTCTGAGGCTCCTCTGTGGACTCAAACCTTCAGTTTTTCAGTTAGCAGCCAAGCACGTTAACTGTTTGCACCCCCCAGGGACTAGATATAGCACATAGTGGGTGCTTAATGAGTGGAAGAGTGGTGGATGAGAAGGAGCTAAATGGGAATGAAAGTCTTAGGGAGATAAGGGCAAGGAGGTATTAGGGCCAAGAAACAGCATTAGGGCTGGTAGATGGGTGTGGAGGAGGTATCCTAGGGTTTATGGCCTGTCGTCTATGGACGTCCAGGATTATTCACAAAAATGCACACACAGTTGTAAATGTTGGTGTTATCTTTAATATACCTGGAAAAGTGAAGAAATCATTTTCTTGAGGCCACAACAGCGATCTCTTCACCAGGAATCGTAAACGCTGTTCCCGTTGCCGTCAATTCCGCCTCATCGTGGCCCTGTAGAACTTCCCCGTAGAGTTTCCAAGGAGCGCCTTGTGGATTCGAACTGCCGATTCTTAGATTAGCAGCCGTAACACTTACTCGCTACGCCTCCAAGAGTTTCCCCAGGAATCACAGACAGACCTTTTTAGCTGGCTGGAACTTCTTTCCCTACTTTCAGGGCCTCCAAACCTAGCAGTTCCCTGCAGGGATTTGTTGACTTTTCTCCGTTTTGACTCCCGGCCCACATAGCTCAGCGCAGCCTCAGTTGCTGGGTCTCTCCCCGAGCTGTTCCTCTCCATGCTTTCCCTGGACAGCTCCTTTCCTATCTCAGCACCACCAATAGAGGGCAGCTCCCACCATCATCCCTCCTGTGCCCCCTAGTGGCTACTAAGATGTTGAACAAATGTCAGGGAACCGCTTTCCTGAGTTGAGAACGGAAACAACCCGTGCAATCCTACAGTGTCACAGGGTATCAACTCTGCCCCATTTACTGTTTCCTGGGCCAAGGGAACTCCATATGGCTCGGGTAGGGTCTGAATCCATTATGAAGGGGACTGGTCATAATCTCAAATTTCCCTCCTCTTGTCTTAGGACAAGGAGCCCTGCTGGCACAGAGGTTAAACACTGGGCTGCTAACCAAAATGTCGGTGTTTGGAACCCACCAGCAGCTCCACAGGAGAAAGATGTGGCAGTCTGTTCCTGTAAAGATTTACAGCCTTGGAAACCCCACGGGGCCGTTCTACTCTGTCCTATAGATTCGCTGTGAGTTGGAATTGATAAAATGGCAATGCGTTTGGCTTTTTGGGTTTTGCCTTAGTGCACAGAGACTCATTTGCATACCGAGTCCCAGGAAACTCCTTACGTACCTAACAGTTCCAGAAAGACGTGTGAATTCAACTCCAGTAATGACTCTGAACTCTATGGATGATTTATAATCTAGCTGGTAAAACTAGCAATTGGTATTATGATGTGACATTATTATTATTATTTTTGCATTAATTGCAATATAGGGGAAAACAGCAATTCAAAATGGTAGGATTGCAGCTGTCATCTAGTCAATAACCTCCCTATTATGAGGTGTTCTTATTTTTAGGCTGACTGATTCTCACGGTTTATGTTCATCTTACTTAGGGTTAAAAACAACAACAAAACAGCTCTGTGATACCGAGAGAGGCTTCCCCTAAACTCCCCGCCTCTCAGCAGCACACCCCATGCTCAGACTGTCAGTCTGATGCCCAGGTTGTCATTTTCTTCCTGCTGCCTCTCTCCCCAGAGCCCGATGGAGTCTCCTTGAGGCAGCCGAAGGAGTGACGGATAGACATTTGTATAGTGGGGCCATTTGAGGCAGCCACGTGAGGTGTGGAAAATGTGATTTATAGGTATTTTTCCCCAGGGGAAAATGGATTTCATTATTTTCCACCTCAGGTAAGGGGTAAACCTCTGGGCTTGACCTTGGAAGGTTGTGCGGCTGTAATAGTGCTGGCTGAAATGCTGATATAGAGTAAAGCCTCATTAAATCAATATTGGTTATTCAAAATCATACTTGATTGGAAGCAACTGCTTTCCCTAAGCTGCTTGATGCCGCACTGTTCCTGGAGCAAAAATATGAGATGCTCCAAAGTGGGTTAAGCTGGTGAAGTTTTTCTGGTCCTTGGTGTTTGAAATTAATGACATTTTATTCTTTTTTTCAAATGAGAAACAGTTCTGAAACACCAAGTCCAATATTGATTATAATCTACCACTGTCACATGTAAGTTTATTAACCAAAAATCCTGTCTGTTTCAGTAAAAGAGTCATACAGTCTCTCTCTCCATTTATTCAGGTGCACAGTGTCTGCTTATTGGAATAAATAAGCTCATGGGTCCCTAGGCAAATAGAACCTATGTAAATAAGCAGCCAATGGCTAATTAGCCATGGCAACGGGTAACTGGGGCTGCAGACGATGAACTTGATCATCCATCTAAAAGCCTTCTTCTAGCCAAACTGAGCTCAGGCTGAAGGAATCAGGAGAAGATGTGCGATCCCAGGTGACCTTCAACAATTTGGCCCGCCCTCTCCTTCCCGTCAAACCAAACCAGATGGTAGCAGACTTTATCATGGCCAGTGGGGTTTTCATTAAAGCGTATCAAAGTGCCTCAGAAGGGCCTAGGCAGGAAGGCAGAGGCCTCGTTAGTCCACAAATTAATAGGCAGCAGTGTATGCTTATCTTTTTTCCTAAATTTTATTTATTTTGTTGTTGTTGACAACATACACAGCAAAACATACGCCAGTTCTGAACAGCTTCCACATGTACAGTTTAGTGATATTGATTAGCCACACATCCCATATCCTCCTTCTATTACTCACTCTCCTTCTTGCTCTGTTACTCCAGGCAAATAGAGACCAATTGTTGTTCTTTGGATGGCTGCTTGCAGGCTTTTAAGACCCCAGGCACTACACAATGATCTAGGTGGTAGCACAGAAGCACTAAACACATTAGGCCAATTAACTGGGATGTCCCATGAAACCATGACCCTAAACCTCCAAACCAAGGAACCAAATCCCATGAGCTGTTTGGTTGTACGTAAGCAGCCTCAGCAGCTACTCTTCGTTTTGTTGTTGTTGTAAATATATCTATCACACAACTTTTGCCAATTCGACTTTTTACAGGTGTACAACTTATTGACAGCAATTACAATAACGCTACCCTTAATCGATGTGATTTTTCCATCACTGTTAACCCTGTTTTCCCCCTCCCTCCCTAGCCTGGTAACCACTAGTAAGCTTTGGCCTTTTCGTGTCTTTATATATGAGTGAGGTCATACAATATTTGTCCTTTTGTGTTTGGTTTATTTCACTCAGCATAATGTCTTCAAGTTTGGTCCATACTGTAGCATGTATCAAGGCTTCATTTCTCCTGCTGGCTGAGTAGTATTCCATCGTATGTATGTACCACATTTTGTTTATCCATTCTGCTGTTGATGGGCATTTAGGTTGTTTACACCTTTTGGCTATTGTGGATAGTGCTGCAATGGTCATTGTGGTTCTTTTGTTTTACTGATGTGGTGTATTACATTGACTGATTTTCAAAAGTTGAACTATTCCTGCATTCCTGGAGTAAATCTCACTTGGTCATGGTGTATGACATGCTGCTGGATTTTAATATGCTGTTGAATTCTGTTCACTAGTATTTTGTTGAGGATTTTTGCATCTGTATTCATAAGAGATATTGACCTGTAGTTTTCCTGTGGTGTCTTTGTCTGGTTTGGGTATCAGGGTTATGTTTGCTTCATACAATGAATTAAGGAGTATTCCTTCCTTTTCTGTCTTCTAGAAGAGTTTAAACAGTATTGGTGGCAATTCTTCTCTAAATGTTTGGTAGAATTCCCCAGTGGAGCCCGAAGGACTTTTTTTTGTTGTTGTTGGGAGTTTTTTGATCTCTGATTCAATCTCTTCACTTGTTATGGGTCTGTTGAGACTTTCTATTTCCTCCTGAGTCAGTTTGGGTAGGTTGTGTGCTTCTAAGAATTTATTCATTTCATCTATGTTAACCAGTTTGTTGCCATACAGTTTTTCATAATGTTCTTCATAACTCTCTTTATTTCCATTGGGTCAGTTGCAATGCCTCCTCTTTCTTTCTTTTCTTTCTTTCTTTTTTTGTTTTTTGTTATTTGCAGCTTTTCTCTTCTTTGCCAGTCTAGCTAAAGGTTTGCCAATTTTATGGATCTTTTCAAAGAACTAACTTCTGGTTTTATTGATCCTCTTTATTGTTTTTTCTGTTTTTGATTTTATTTATTTCTGCTCTGATCTTTGTTATTTCCTTTCATCTGGTAGGTTTAGGCTTAGTTTGCTCTTCTCTTCCCAGTTCCTGGGGTTATCTAGTTAAGCTGTTTATTTGAAATCTTTCTTCTTTTTTCAGGTAGGCATTTATTGCTATAGGTTTCCCTCTGACTACTGCCTTCAGTACATCCCAAAGTTTTGATATGTCGTGCTTTCATTTTCATTTGACTCTAAGAAATTTGTGATTTCTCTTTTGATTTCTTCCTTGACCCATTAGTAGTTTAATAGTGTGTTGTTTAATTTCCATATGTTTGTGTATTTTCCAGGTTTTATTATGTTATTGATTTCTAGCTTCACTTCATTCCAGTCAGAGAAAATACTTTGCATGGTTTCGATTTCTTTAAATTTACTAAAACTTGCTTTGTGTCCTAATATGTGGTCTATCCTGGAGAATGATCCATATGCACTGGAGTAGAACGTATATTGTTCTGTTTTTGGGTGAGGTGTTCTATATATGTCTGTTAAGACTAGTTGGTTTATAGTGTCATTAAGGTCCTCTGTTGCCTTGCTGAGCTTTCTAGATGGTCTGTCCAATATTGAAAATGGTGTATTGAAGTCTCCAACCATTACTGTAATACTATCTATTTCTCCCATCAATTCTATCAGTGTTTGTTTTATATATTTAGGTCCCCCAATGTTGGGTACATATATGTTTATGATTGTTAAATCTTTTTGATTAATTGACCTTTTTATCACTATATAAAGTCCATCTTTATGTCTTCTGAGAGATTTTGTCTTAAAGTTTACTTTGTCTAGTATTAAGATTGCCACCCCAGCTGTCTTTTGGTTATTATTTGCGTGGAATATATTTTTCCGTCCTTTCACTTTCAACTTATTTGTGTCCTTGGGTTTAAGGCGTGTCTCTTGTAAATAGAATATAGTTGAATAATTTTTTTTAATCCATTCTGCCTTCTCTGCCTTTTGATTGGAACATTTAGTCTATTTACATTCACTGTAATTACCAATAAGAAGTGACTTCTGCCATTTTGTTATTTGTTTTTGTGTGTCTTAAGCCTTTTTTATCCTTTAGTACTGCTTGCTTTTGTGTTTTGTTGATTTATTGTAGTGAGCCTTTTTGGTTCCCTTCTTCTTTTCTTTTGTGTATTTTTTTATATATTTTCTTAGTGGTTATCATGAAGATTAAATTTAAGAGCTTGTATTAATAACATTCAGGAGTAAGTCGGTACCAACTTAACAGTAACATACAAGAAATTCTATATCTATACCTTTCCTCTCCCCCCTTGTGTTGTTGCTATCATCAATTATGTCTTTATATTTCATGTGCCCTGTAACATAATTTTTTTCCTTGCCTTTTATGTATTTTTTATTAAAAACATGAAGGACAAAACATTTAGAATTAAAAAGCATGACTACCTTATTATTAACCCGTATACTTGTCCATGCATTTTCCTTTATTAGGGATCTTTCTTTTTATAGATAGCTTTTAATTACTTTCTAGTGTCTTTTCCCTCCTGTCTACTATAGAACTCCATTAGTATTTTTTTTTTTTTTTGTATGGTCAGTCTGGTGGATATGAACTCTCTCATCTTCTGTTTGTCTGGGAATATTTTAATTTCACCTTTATTCTTGAAGAATAGTTTCACTAGTTATAGTATTCTTGGTTGACAGTTTTTTTCCTTCAGCACTTTAAATATATCATTCCATTCCTTTTTGGCATTCTTCCAATGTTTCTAGGAAAAATCAGCACTTAATCTTATTAGGGTTCCTTTGCCTATGACTGTTTGCTTGTCTCTTACTGCTTTCAGGATTCTCTATTTTTAATTTTTAAGAACCTAACTATGATGTGTCTTGGTGTAGATCTCTTTGGCTTTATCCTGCTTGGGGTTGTTTGAGTTTCTTGGATTTGTAGATTCATGTCCTTCATTAGATTGGGGAAATTTTCTGTCATTATTTCTTCATATATTCTGTCTCTCTCTCATCTCCTCTGGAATTCCCATGAAGTGTATATTAGGTCTCTTGTTGTCCCATAATTCCATTAAACTGCAGTCAGCCTTCTTGATTGCTCTTGTTGCTCTTCAGCATGTGTAATTTTAACTGTCTTATCCTCTAATTTTGCTTGGTAAAGTAGAGGGTCAGCAAAAAAGAGGAAGACCCTCAATGAGATGGATTAACACAGTGGCTGCAACAATGGGCTTAAGCCTAACAATGATTGTGAAGAAGGTGCAGGACCGGGCAGTGTTTTGTTCTGTTGTACATAGGGTTTCTGTGAGTTGGAACTGACTCGATGGCACCTAACAAAAACAACAATCCTCTAATTCATTGATTCTTTCTTCTGCCTTATTAAATCTGTTGGTAAGTCCTTCTACTGTGTTTCTCATTTCAGTCATTGTCCCTTTCAGTTGCAATATCTCTTTTTTAGTTCCTAATTTTGTTCTTGTGTTGTTTTCCTTATTCATTTTTGCTTTGTTTATGTTTTCCCTTAATTGTCTAATTTATGTTTAATGTTGTATTATATTCTATTTTTTTCATTATTTGGTCATCCCTAGATGCACTTTCACTCCGTTTGTCATGTTCATTTGGATGGGCCATTGTTTTTCTGTTATTTGTGTGTCTTGTGATTTTTTTGTTGGGGTGTTGGAATTTTTGAGGGTGTTAACTTTCTCAGTTTTCCTCAGTATTTAGTGTTTTTTCCGACACTACTTTCTGCAAAAATCTCTTAGGTGGGCAGACCCTTTGGTCTTTGCTTACCATTTCCTCTCCCTCTCTGTGCTGGCTCCTTCTCCTTCCCTGGCTGAATTGCGATTTGAAAGTTTCAGAGCTCATTTTTCAACTTTCAAACTCTCCCAAACACACCAGAGAACATGCTGTGGTCAGTCTGTCCACTAGCAGACACCACAACTTAGGTGAGATATTATGTACTGATCAATCTGTTCCCTCTTTCTATATATTACTCCCTTCCCTTCTCTGTTTCTGCAATCACACTTTTAGTCAGAAAGCTCACATCCAGCAATCCCCTTTGGGGGCTGGGTATTGCCTTACTGTTTAGTGTGAGGTTTCCTTCCTTGTTCTGTGCGGGTTGCTTAGATCTGAGCTGGCATTCAGGGAAAGCACAGGCAGACTTTTCTCCATTACAGGAGGAGGAGAGGCTGGCACTTCCCAGAAAGACCTCCAAGAGATCTGTCTTATTGGTTTCAGAGCCCCAGCATCCCTGTGGTGGTTGGGGGAGTAGTCTCTACTTAGGTGACCCACCTCCTGACTCCACTGTAGTGTACCTTCTGTAGGAGTTCCTATTAGTCCAGTAGCTGACAGTTATCAGTTGGGGTAGAGGTAGTTACACTCTAAACAGACCTGCAGGGAGGACAGCCTTGTTGCTATCAGAGCCCTTCCAGTAGTATGTTGGCTGTGAGTATAACCTCCACTTAAGATGCCTGCTTCTTAGCACACAGTAGCCTCAATCAGTATTCTTCAGCACTGACCAAAAAGGGGAGCAGACAGAACTTAACTGACTCCCTAGGAGATCTGTCCTGTTGGTTTCAGAGTCCTGAGCTATGGGTGCACAGGGAGGCCAGTAGAGTGTTTACTGTAGGAGCAGACTCCACTGCACAGGCTGTCTGTAGCAATTCCCAGTAGGCTTGCAACTGACAGTGTCTGGATGGGGAAGGTGTTGGCACATTCCAAATTGATCCCGGGGGAGTCTGCCTTGTTGATTTTAGGGCAGAAACTTGGGGTCCTTTCTCTTTGTACAGTCAGCAGCTGTAGTGGTTAGGGAAGCAGGCTGTTTTTCTGGGACCACTACCCCAGTTTACAGCAGCCAGTGGACCACGTGGCTGGGGGAGGTGCTGGGGTGGTGGGAGAAGCTATTTTCTTACTGTATGCGACTTTTGTTGACTGGTTGATTCGTGCCTGTCTGCAGTTCCCTGCTGCTTTCCTTTGCTCCCTGATTCAAAGTCATCAAGGCCTAGCATCGTTTCCTTGTTATATTTCTTGTTGTATCTATGGGAGAGAGTCGGAACAATGGTTTGTTTACGCCACTATCTTCCCAGAATTCCTCCTGTATGCTTGTCTTCATGATCACCCCCAGAAAGTTCTAATTGTGCTCACAGTGCACAGATCCCCAGAGTGCTGGGCACTGCTGCACCCACAGAAGTGGTACTGTGTATTTGGATGTTTTGTCACCCATTGACTGAGGAGGTTTTAGGGTTTAAATGCTGCAAGACATTGGATTAAATGTCTGCTTTATGTCATCCCTTCCTTGCTTCCTTTGTACCTTCTGCTAGGTTGAGACCAGGAAATTGTCTTTATTAAAACAAGTAACCATTGCCATTGAGTAGATTCCAACTCATGGTGACCCCATTGTGTCAGAGTAGAACTGTGCTCCATGGGGTTTTCAATGGCTGATTTTTTGGAAGTAGATCACCAGACTTTTCTTCCGAGGTACCTCTGGGTAGACTCAAACCTCCAGCTTTCCAGTTGGTGCCACCCAGGGACTTCATGTCTTTACTATATATCCTTTTCCCAAATCCCTCCAAATTCCCAGATCTCCACTGTGGGCTGGGAATGGGTCCAGGTGGTGTTTGGGCAGAGCCTCTAAGAGGCCAGAAATTAGATCTGGAGTCAGGGAAGGCTGAGAAATGGGCCTCTGGCTTCTCTCGGGTCCTGGGGTGGGGGGCCCTTGTCACCAGCCAGTATGCAGAACAGGGGGCTGGACTCACATCCTAAAGCTCTTCCTGTTAACTCAGGGACAGTTCTGGCATCATGAAAACCAGGATGTAGGGACAAAACTAGGCACTGCCCCCTTGAAATGAAAATGCTTGGTGACTCCCCAGTGCTGAGGGCCTATGACTACTGGCTGTGGCAGGGCCTTTGCTCTCTGGTTTGCGGTCTTCCACGGCTCCTGCTCCTTCATCCCAGCTAGTACTCTGAACAGCCAGGCTCTTCTTGTCTACTTTAGGAAGGCTGCTGTGTTGCCCATGTGGCCTTAGAGGTGACCAGTGCATGAAACCCTGATACTTGAAAAGCAACACCTATTAAACCAGGAAACGAGGATGTGGTTACTCCCTTAAATCTCTGATCTCTACTCCTTTTCCACTTAACCTCTTCCCTCCTCTTCCAGACTCTGATCCCCAGGACAGTTCTCCTCAAACTCTTCCCTAATCCCCCTTTCCTCTTCACCTCTCAGACCAAAGGATTCCTTCAGGATCCCTGTAAACCATGACCTTTCCTAAGGGTATTTTTGTTGTTGTTGTTGGATGTCATTGAGTTGATTCCTACTCATATTGACCTCATGTGACAGAGTAGAACTGTCCCCATAGGGTTTTCTTGGCTATAATATTTACAGAAATAGACCGCCAAGTCTTTCTTTTCCAGAGTCCCTAGGTGGATTCGAACCGCTGACCTTTCGGTTAGCAGTTGAGTACTAATGTTGCACCACATGGGCCACTTACGGGTATTTTTAGTGTTCCTCAGTTTATTCATACCATTTTTTAGGTGCCTCTCAATGGAGTGAACAGGGCAACCTTTAAGGTAGCACAAGAGGGACACTTATAGGGGAAGGGTTTGGGGACATTAGCATGGCTAGGGAGCCCATAGTCCAGGTTGGTTGCATTGGAAGAGCAGCAGAGGACACTTAGCAAATTAAAGACATTTCTCTTTTATCTACCCCTTGCCCTCATTAACTTTCCCCAATGCCTTGTCTTCCCAGGACTGCAATGAAATGAACCTTGTTCATGATTTGTCTAGTCATAATTAGAGTCTTCCTTTCTCTTGTTAGACAGTAATACTAATAATGACTGTAAACATTTCGTCTCCTTTTAGAAAGGCAAAGAGCCAAAATCATTATATCTGTGAGTTGATGTCAGATTTATAATGCAGAGATGCGAGATTCACGCACCATATGTGTGCCAGATTTTCATCAAGCTTTTGGAAGGTTTAAACTGTGCATCAAGAAAAGATCTGTTTTTTTTCCTGATGATTTTTTTCCCCCTATTTATTTGTACTGAAAAGCCAGAGCTTTCTGTTTACCATGACTCATTTTCAGAGGCGGTGAGTGGGAGGAAAGAGAGAGATTTGGGGAGGGGGAGTGATGGTATGAGAAGTGAAGAGGAAGGGGGGGTTAGGGAAGAGTTTGAGGAGGATTTTAAGTGGGGGAAGAGAGAGATTAAGGGGGAAAGGGGTGGATATTAGGGAGCGAAGACAAGAGGTGGTGTGTGTGTTTGTATATGTGTTGTGTAAGTGTGTGTGTGCATGTTTGTATACGTGTATGTATGTGTGTATATGTGTGTGAAGGAGCCCTGGTGGCACAATGGTTAAGCACTTGGCTGTTAACTGCAAGGTTAATGGTTCGAACCCACCAGCGGCTCTGCAGGAGAAAAGACCTGGCTGTCTGCTCCCATAAAGGTTACAGCCTAGGAAACCCTAGGGGGAGTTCTGCTCTGTCCTATAGGAATCGACTTGATGGCACACAACTACATATGTATGTATGTGTGTGTGCATGCATGTGTATGCACATATGTGTATTTGTGTATGTGTGTGTATGTGCGTGTCTCTGTGTGTATGTGTGTGTCTCTCTGTGTGTGTATGAGGACATACAGAGATTGCTTAGAAAGAAGCCGACAAAACAGAGGGGAAAGTTAACTTGACAGGCTTGCTTTGGGTAGTTTTCTTCACCTGGGCTCACACTCAGACGTGCCAGAGAGAATAGTTTAAAAATAGACCGAATTTCTCACATGTGGTTGAGCAGATTGCTCTCGAGGGGCTATTTTCCTGGGCCCAAATGGTAGGATCCCAACCATTTTGCACTGCAGAAGAGGTGATTTACCTCACACAAGTGAGCACTTGGCTCCCCGGGAGAACATTTATTCCTTTCTGGCTCACGACAGAATGAGGTGCGATATCCCCAGCGTTGTTGGCCGGAATCGCATACCCATAAACCAAAAGAGATAATTAATGGATTTTTATATTATTTGGATGAGAGAAAGGGAGGGAATCTTGCTGGGATTCCTGACTTGGGCTACCTAGCCCACCCCTGTGGGGCAACTCAAGAATGTTTTAGTAAATTGCACCTCAAAGATAGAGAACAGGGAAGTGTTTCTTTTCTCAGCATTGGCTATGGTGATTATTTAAGTGTTTAATCTCCCAGTGTTCACCCCAAAGTGCCAATTTCTCAATTCATTCCCCAGGCGCTGGGAAAATAGGTCTGGAGTCTGATGGGCTGCCTGCTGCTGGCTCCTCTGTTTTCTGGCATCAAGGTTTTCTCAACAGTGGACTCAACAGTTGCATTTTTCACCTACAAAAGAATTGCTATCAGAAAACCAGACAGCGGATAATTGTATTTTGTGAATTGACGGTGAACCTACTCGGTTTCAGCCAAGGTCCAAAGGCTGATAATGTTCAACCAGGAGAAATGGTTTGTGTGAGAGAATTCATTTTTTGGGTGCTCATTTATACTGGAGGAAAGAGTTTTGCTTTGATATTATTTTTCTTCTTCAATGTACAGCCAGAAGGTTCTGAATCCTTAACAGCTCTGGCGACCCCTGCTGTATTAGCGTGAATGCGAAATTCCCAGGAAGATTGCAGGGAAAAGGGTCTGGCTTTTACGGGATTATCAACCTTCATCTATCTCTTCAAATATATTAGGGAAGAGAAAAATTGCCTGCCCATAAATACTCTCCTTGATGGACAGCAAATGGGCTGACACTTCGCTGCTTTGCTCTATTGGCCAAGGAAACATGAGGCTGCTGAGTATCACCCTCCAAGTAGGGCTGTCCCTGCCCCTTTTTGGAGCAGAATCAATGTGTTTTTCCAGAAGGGCACCAGCTGCCTGTGTGGACCAGGCTTCTCCATTCAAAGCTGCGGAGATGAATCTTGGCCTCTTCTCCCTCTTCTTGCTCGGCCCACCAGGATGACTCTGCAGTTTTCTGGGGCTCCTATTCTGGTTTTGACCATTTTAAAATGGAATTTGAGGAAGTTCTTTTCAATCACCTCACATGAGAAAGCTGGACAATGAAAAAGAAAGACAGAAGAAGAACTGATGCATTCAAATCATGGAGTTGGCCAAGAATATTGAATATACTGTGAACTGCCAGAAGAACAAAGAAATCAGTCTTAGAAGAAGTACCACCAGAATGGTCTTTCGAAGCTAGGATGGCTAGACTTTGACTCACTTACTTTGGACACATCATCAGGAAAGACCAATTGTTAGAAAAAGCCATCACGCTAGGTAAAGTAGAGGGTCAGCAAATGAGTTGGATTGACACAATAGCTGCAACAATGGACTCAAACATACCAATGATCATGAAGATGGCATAGGACTGAACAATGTTTTGTTCCGTTATCCATAATGTCACCATAAGTCGGGGCTGACTTGATGGCAACTAATAACAACAGAAGGAAAGACATACGTCCCTCCTTGCCTTAGGAAGAATATACAGAGAGAGTGAGACTGAAGGCAAAACCTGTGAATTGGTTCCTTGCTCATGTTGGACTCATTCTGGGCATGCTGTTCAACCCACTTAGAACACCCTTCTCTTTCCCATCAGTACCCACTTACCTAAATTTTATTCATTCTTTAAGACTCATTAAATCCCGTCTGCTTCATGAAAATTTTTCCATCTATGAGTTCTCTCCCTCCCTGGTCTCCTACTGTACCCACAATCTGTACCCAAGTTTAATGTGGATATAGATCATGCCTTGTTTCTCTTCTCTCTTCCTTGTTTCCCTCCTGTGCCCTGCACAGGCCTGGTCATAATAAGCTTTAAGAAATATTTGTTGATTGACACATTGAGGAGATGAGCTGAGCCTCATTCTACCTTCTGCAGGAGGGAACAGGAGCTGAGGAAGTCATAGTTCGTGCTTCACATGTCTCAGTGGACTTGAGTGTAATCTTAAGGACAGGAGAATCATCCCCCACCCCACAATCTCTTTTATTCTCTCCATTATTATTTTGATACAGACCAGGTGAGGATAAAATGACTGTGACATGTGAAAGGCAGCTCCTCAGGCAGGAGGAAGTGTCACCAAACTTGAAGCTTGACCCGAGCCTGTGGGATCCCACCTGTTTCACTTCCTAATGGTGGGGAGTGTGTGAATGTTTCTTGGGATCAGTCTTCTCAGAGGTCACTCTTCATCCTCCTTGGAGATCCTTTAAAAAAAACAGTGTGATTAAAATGAGAACTTGAATTGGATGCCAGGAGTAACCATCTCTGCTGTTAGAGTGGTGATGGTGGGCTGATCATGGAAGGATTCACAAGGGCGGGAGTCCTTGGATCTTGACACTCTGTTCAGAGTCATGGCTCTAAAGGGTTTCCAAAAACCCTCCTCCCCCCAAGGAATGACCCCAATTTTGGTGCCCTAGATAGTGGTATGAGGTCAGTGGTGGTTCAGTGGTATAATTCTCACCTTCCATGTAGGAGACCTCCATTCGATTCCAGGCCAATGCACCTCATGCGGCAGCCACCACCCATCTGTCAGTGGAGGCTTGTGTGTTGCTATGATGCTGAACAGGTTTCAGAGGCCCT
Source organism: Trichechus manatus latirostris (assembly GCF_000243295.1). Taxonomy (NCBI): domain Eukaryota; kingdom Metazoa; phylum Chordata; class Mammalia; order Sirenia; family Trichechidae; genus Trichechus; species Trichechus manatus. Next base: position 15,626,986 of record NW_004443980.1, read on the forward strand.
TCCAGACTAAGATGGACTAGAAAGAAAGACCTGGACATCTACGTCTTAAAAATCAACCCGTGAAAACCTGTGGATCACAATGGTACAATCCTGTTGTGCATGGGGTTGCCATGAGTCAGGGGGCTGACTTGACCACAGCTAAAACAACAGAAAGTGGCGCACATGGGCGCCCTCACTGGCTGCAGCGTACCTGCAGCACAAGGGCTGTCTCCTGGGCTGTCACAGACCCAGCAGCTCAGAGCGAGGCGTTGGAGTGTCTGGTGATTCTGTCATCCCATTCCCCAGACACACAGAGCTGTCTTGAGAAGAGTCTTCTAGGTGCTGGACAGCTGGAAGCCCAGGGGCAGTGACGGCCATACAACTTTCCAAGGCTGGCTGGCAGTGACACTGTGAGTCTCATGGGATTCTCTGAGGAAGCGGGAAGAGGAAATCTGTTTTTATGAACCCAAACTGCAAGTGGTAGGGACGGAAGGCTCAATCCCAGTTCGCTTGCTGTCAGGGATGTCTGTCAGAGTGAAGCTCCAAGTAGGCCACCACTCTGTGGGAGTCATCAGCTCACAGCACAACAAGCCCACGAGGGGGGACGGTGTGGTGGTGGAACAGTGACAGTGGCAGCTTGATAAGCATGGTACGCCTCGCCATTAATTCTAAAAACTAGAACATGGCTCCCGTTTTGGATGCATGTCAGCTCTGGTGATTTTAACACCACCTCCGGGATTTGCTGAGAACCTGTTCACACTGGCAGCAGCGAGTAGTGGTTTGGCCCCAGAAAGGTTTGTTTAAAATGACATGGTCTGAAGTGAAACCAAAGGAGAGGTGATTTGATGTGGTGGGATCACAGGCTGCCTTTTATCTTTGGACACTGTTCGGTGAAAAGGGATGAGAAGAGGAATACTCAGAGCCCTAAACTCTGGAGTCACAAGGCGTTATCTGTGGGCACCGTGGAGGAGGCTTCATGAGGCATTGGGCAAGTGTGAAAAGAATCATTGTAGGTGTTCTCAGTGTGGAAAGTTGTTCTGGCCATTTTACCCATAAGCCCGTTGCCATGGAGTCGATTCCAACTTATGGCAACCCCGTGAGTAACAGAGTAGAACTGTTCCATAGTGTTTTTTTCGGCTGTAATCTTTACAGAAGCCGATTGCCAGGACTTTCTTCCACAGTGCCACTGGGTGAGTTCAAACCACAACCTTTAGGTTAGTAGTCAAGAGAAAACCATTTACCCCACCCAGGAGCCTTCTGGCCAGTTTGGAGGTTGATTACTATTTATCTATCCATCCATTCATTTAAAAATATTTACTGAACAATTTCTATGTGCAAGGAAGGCATTGAGCTCAGCGTAGGGTAGGACATAGGCTATGCACAGGACAGAGGTAGTCTGTGCCTCTTGGGCTCACAGCCCAGTCATAACAATCAATCGATGAGCAATGGATTTGGCTACTAGCGTTGACCTGAATTGGTGCAAGAGAATGACCAAAATAGTTATTTTATTTGGTAATTCATTTAATCATTCTTTCATTGTTTGATTTAACCTCCATTCATTAAGGTGATTTCTAGTTGCCAGGAATTGTGCTCTCTTTTCCTTGAGGAGCTGAGCACTTTGTGGCGGTGGTGGGTGGACCCCTAAGCTAATGGCACCATTACAATGAAAATGTGGACTGATGTCGGGAGGGCACCGAACAACCAATTCTGCTGTTAGGATTTGTGGGGGGCCGGGTCATGGAAGGTTTCTCAAAGTCAGGAGATATTTAAATTGGCTTGAGAGAGGAAAAGCAGAGGACGGGGAATGAACCTCGAGGAAAGGTGGTCTAGGCAGAGGCGTCTGCGTGAACAATGACATGGAGGTGTGAGGGAGCTGGGCATGCTGTGTGGCCAGCCTAGACGTGGGCAGGTGGAGGACAGAGTCCAGCCTTGTCTGCTCAGGGCTCTGTCTGTAAATGGTGACTTCATGTGCTGCTGAGATGAGATCTTAGAAGTCAAAATTCTGCAAGTTGACTTTGAACTGGAGCAGTAAAAATGTGAACACGACACACTGAAACCATCAAAAGACAAACCCGCCTTCACACATCAAGCTAACCATCACCAGTTGCCTTCAGGTTGATTCTGACTTATGGCAACCCCATGTGTGTCGGAGTAGAATTGTGCTCCATAAGGTTTTCAATGGCTGATTTTTCAGAAGTAGAAGCCAAGCCTTTCTTCCCACTTGCCTCTGGGTGGGCTTGAACCTCCGACCTTTCAGTTAGGAGCTGAGGCCTAAATTAATTTTCTTGTGTGCTTTTCTAAATCCTCTACTTATTATTGAGAAAAGTGTGCAAATTTCCTGGAGAGGTGATGATAGTAAGGATGCCACAGATACACTTCAGACCATCTATCACCCTTTATTTAGTTTTGAAGGTAAAAGAGGTTTGCCTATAGGTCAGGGCTGAGGGACAAAGGCAGCGCTGGTTGTGACTGGGTCATTAGGGCTGCTAATTCCCTCTCTGGAAAGAGGAATTTTTATGACAGCTATTGCTGCTCTGGATTTTTAGAAAATAAAATTTCAGGGGCAATCTGTATGTTTAAACAAATTAGGCTATTATGGACAAAGCTGGAATTACTTTTAATTATTTCACAAGGGACATTTTAAACCTTGCAGACTATTTTGCTATTTTGTCAGTGTGGGATAGGCCCCTTTAAACTTTCTGGCTTTATTAATTTTTAATTTAAATTTAATGAAATTAATTCAATTAAGAAGGTGACCATTATCAATTTCCTTTCCTTTTAGTTCCTTAATGCATTGGCAAATTGCATTCTAAACTTCTCCTTCAACGAGCTGGATACATATTCATGGGTTTCTTAAGAAAAGCTGAATTTGATCTTGATATGCTAATCCCAAGCTGTGGCAGCAATCAAGGCACAGCTAGGGAGAGAAGTGCATTCTGGTATTAATTATGAATCAGGCATTAAGAACTGGTAAATAATTAAAGCTTCATGTGTCACAATACAAGTTAAGGATCAGTGTGTTTTTCCATTACCAAATGCATTTTTTGTGGGGCTTATTTTTAGTCCTATTTTGACACTGCCTGAGTGCAAACGGGGATGTACTCAGGTAACTCTCATTCATAGTCAACTGAGAGTCCAAGATTTTGAGCTTATTGAATTGCTGGTGTAGGCATACATTCAATTTTAGAGCTGAGGCCCTGCGTTTCCAGGTGCTTCTGGGTCATCAGCCTCCTCCCCCTCCCGAGGTTTCCCTGCTCTTTGGGGATTCTGGACAGGAGTGTGAACTAGATGTCCTCAAGGATCTTGCTCCCCCAGGTGTGGTCCACCAACCAGCAGCATCTGCATCACCTGGGAGCTAGTAAAAAATGCAGAGTCTCAGGCCCATCCCAGATGTACTGAATCAGAATCTGCATTTTAATGAGGTCGCCAGGTAATTCATTTGTATAATGAAGTCTGAGAAGCTTGAGGAATTTTGATTTTCCACTTCTCTTCTCTTCCTCCTCTGCAGCAGAAAGGAGACCAGGTTCCACTTTGTTTCTCCCAGTATTCTAGATTGCCAACCTTTCCCAACTCCCTCTTCCCCATCAGGTTCTGAGGGTTGGATACCCCTGAGGTCCATCTGAATGCCTTCAGGGTGCTAGAAGCACTGGTCTGAAGTTGGAATCTTGGCTCTCTTTCTGGTTAAAACCAGCTGCTGTCAAGTGGACCTGGACTCATGGAGACCTCATGTGTGTCAGAATAGATCTGTGCTCCACAGGGTTTTCAATGGCCGATTTTTCAGAAGCAGATCATCAGGCCTTTCTTCCAAGGAGCCTCTGGGTGGACTTGAACTTCCAACCTTTTGGTTAGCAGCTGAGCACATTAAACATTTGTACTACCTAGGGACTCCATGCTCCTGGTTAGCTGTGTGATTTTAAGCATGTTACTAACTTCTCGGAGGCTCAGCTCCAATGGGCTAGCACTGCCTGTCTCACAGAACTGCTGTGAGGAGGAAATGTAGCAACGTCTGTAGGAAATAGTGCCTGTTAGCACAGCACTCAGCAAATGGTAGCACGATAATGGTGGTGGTTATGATAATGACAACATTAAGGAAAAAGTCACTTTTAGAGGAATGGCCAGGAAGGAGGTGACTAATGCGGTGGACAATGAAAGGATGTTTAGCAGGTTCTTTTAAAAGTAACTATAGACGGTGTGTTACAGTGGTCTCTGCTTGGCAACCTAGAATGGAAGTTTAAAGAAGAGTTTTTTTTTTTTTTTTTTTTTTGGCATAACCTTTGGGAGAACAAGAGTAGCATGCTCAGAGAGTGAAACTTCCCAGAGAAAGAGAAGAGAGGAGAGTATTTAAAGTGAAATTCCAGTGCTGTCTCCATTTTGGGAGTCCCTGGGTGGTGCAAATGGTTAATATGCTCAGCTGCTAACCAGAAGATTGGAAGTTTGAGTCCACCCAGAGATGTCTCGGAAGAAAGGTCTGGTGATCTACTTCTGAAAAAATCAGCCTGAGGAGCACAGTTCTACTCTGACACACACGCGATCACCATGAGTTGACTCGACTCAGTGGCAACTGGTTATCTCCATTTTGACCTCCTCACACCATGGTTTTCACCACATCAAAATGCTGTAGAGATTCTACCAAGTAAACAGATGTCCCTTCATGAGTATGTCACCTTTTCTCTGGAGGTGAGAATAAGCACTGTTCTTGTCATTTCTGAAGTTTAAATTAATGAAGAAGGAAAAGCAAATCAAGTACTGAAGTCGAAAAACATCAGGTTAAAAATTTCTATTTTGTAGAAGTGCTTGTGTTTTCACAGAATCTATTATGCACCCTAAAAACAGTGACTGCCCATAGTGGAATTCAGCCTCTCTTTTATTCTTCACCCTATAGAATCCCCTTTCTCTAGTTTTCCTCAGCCACTCCTGCTCCCGAGATGTATGAAAATGATGTTCATTACAATAATAAATATGTTACAATAATAAATCTCAACCTTTTCAAAGATAGAATGAGCTATTCATAGGATGGCGTTAAGGAGACCAGATGCCCAGGAATGTTTTCATTGTCCTTCCACAATGCTGCGGGGGAGCTCACTGAGGGAGAATGGGTTGTCTTTTCCCATTAGCAGCCGCAGGTCACAAGGTCACTGACTCTGGCCCAGTAGGAACATATGAATACCAAATATGAAGAGCTCCATCTTCCTTTTTCTCTAGAAGGCATGGGGTGGAATTACCCATTATGGCCATGAATTGCCACTTTATTTTCAAAGCTATGAAAGGCAAGAAGAGCCAAACATTAAAAACAAAACAATCTCTTCTTAAACCTTTTCAATGTTAGCCCATAAATATAGAGGTCAAGACCAAGGCCTTCTTTAGAAAAATGTTTTGTATCAGTTGTGCTGCATATCATATTTAGCAAGCTTATTTTTCCCTCATTTGGGAGGCAAAGGATTTTTACCAGCTCTACTCACAAAGAAATTTATGGCCAAATGCTAAAAAATATTAAAATTAGGGCCTCAACTTCCCACTTAAATTTGGGGCACTGAATTTTTTGATTGGATGTCAACTGATTCTGAAGCTTTGAACTTGATTCCAAACTTCGTTGCTTGCAGAATCTACAGGGGAGGGGAAGAAGGGATCTGCTAAGGTCTGACATCAAAGATTTTAGCTGGGACTGGTTTCTTCCTCCTGTCTCTCATAGCATGGTGTACCTTGCTTTAGGCACAATGCACCTTGTACAGTGTATTGTCTTTATCTGGGGACCTGAAAGGCAGCACGGCAAAGAGGCAAAGTGGTTAAGGGCTTGTACGCGAGAGCCAACTGCCTGGGCTTGTATTCCACCTTTGCCACCTACTAGCTATGGGAACTTAGGCAAGATACTCTGTGCCTCATTTTCCTTATTTGTAAACTGTGGATAATGGTAGTACCTACCTTGCAGGGCTGGTTGTGTTGTTGTTATTAGCTGCCATTGAGTCAGCCCCCAACTCATGGCAACCTCATGTGTTACAGAGTACAACGGCTCCATAGGGCTTTCTTGGCTGCAATCTTTATGGAATGAGCCCTGGTGGCTCAGTGGTTAAGTACTTGGCTGGTAACCGAAAGGTCGGCAGTTCGAACCCACCAGCTGCTCCTCAGGAGAAAGATGTGGCAATCTGCTTCTGTAAAGATTACAGCCTTGGAAACCCTATGGGGCAATTCGACTCCATCCTATAGTATTACTGTGAGTCAGAATCCACCTCAACTAATCTTTATGAAAGTAAATAGTCGGGCCTTTGTTTCACGGAACCACCGGGTGAATTCGAACTGCCAACTTTTTGGTTAGCAGCTGATTGCAAACCACTTGCACCATAATTAAATGAGTTAATATAAGCAATGCAATTAAGATTATGCCTGGCATATAGGATTTGGTACGTACTTTGCTTGTTATTTCTCATCCCGACTTCCTGACCCTGAGCTCAGGGAAAGAACTTATCTAGTACTATTCACCAGTACACATTCATTCATTCCATAAGTATTTATTATGTGCCTACAATGGGCCAGACCCTGACTGAGAGACATGGTCACTATCCTTCTGGAGTATATGGTCTCACTGGAGAGTTAAAGTTACATGTATTATTGCAATACACTTAATAGGAAAAGGAGTCCCTGGGTGGTGCAAACGGTTAATGTTCTCAGCTGCTAACTGAAATGTTGGAGGTTCAAGTTCACCCAGAGGTGCCTCAGAAGAAAAGCCTGGCCTTTCTTCTGAAGAATCAGCCACTGAAAATCTTGTGGAGCACGGTTCTACTCTGGCACACATTGGGTCGCCATGAGTTGGAGTTTACTTGAAGGCAGCTCGTTTATAATTGGGGAAGTATGGGATGCTATGTAGCATGTATCAAGGTTGCTTATCTCTAATCTATGGGGAGCAGGCCACGGTTTCTGGAGGGAATGCCTTGGCAGATTCTGCAGGAGAAACAGGCGAAGAGCAGAGAGGAGAGGGTTCTAGGTGGAGAGAAAGCCTGTGAGAAGGCATTCTATGAACAACTGTTGAATAAGTGACAGATGAAGATAAATTTTGCTTAGCTTTTGAGGTGAAGGGACCTCAACATCTTAAATTGTTTGGGTTGAAACAGGACCACCCAGGCACCCCTGGTGGTCATGTTTTAATTCCCCAAATAAGCACAAACGATGGAAGAGAGTGATCTGAAAATCCCCTCTTGATCAGAAGTCCTCACAGCACAAAAGGATAGTAACCATGACTTGATTTCACGAAACCAGATCCAGATTCATGTGCTTCATGAGGCATTTTGCTCCCTCATTACTTTCCTTCGTTTTTTTATGCCCTCTCCCTCTAAATCCTGCGATGTCTCCAGCAACTTACTCATAAAGCACTGGTAGGCATTTTGACTGTAGAAGAACGAACAGCTCATTGCAAAGAAAACATAGTCAAGCTTCCTTCCTTGCCCTGCCCAGAACCGGGCATTTTACAGCTCTGCCATCTTTGAAGGGAAGTTCGTTCCCATCTGGACTGCTTATGGCCACCACCCCTCCACTCCCAAAGAGCCTCACGTTTATCTTCTTTTGTTTTCCTTGCCACATCTTCATAAGGCAAAGTGGACTCTTATCCTGGAAGGCAGTGAGGTGACACAAACCAAAATTGATTTGCTAGTCATTTAAAAGCTACTGAGAGCAAGAGGCAAAAGTTTTCAAACTCTTATTAGGCCTTCTTATTGGGAAGATTTGGTGTTGGGCAGGGGTGAGCCAGTCGCTCCATTCTTTCCTTTGAGAGGAATGGACGCAGCTCTTGTCAATATACAGCACATTTCTCTGAAGATAAATCCTTGATTGAGTTGGAAGCCTGGCTGCTTTTCCTGCCCCTTGATAGCAGGGTCCCCTTGACTCTCAGTAACCTTTTCAACATTTCACTCAACATAATCAATAGCTTTCCATTAATACTGATGGGCCTGAAGGAAGCAGAATAGATGAGAAAAGGTGAGTAGGGTGATAGATACTTCAGAATCATCCAAAGGTAAATAGTTATTTCACACATAGAATCCAAGAGAGAGATTCTCTCTAAACGCACACATTTCCCAGAGACAAGTGAGTGACTGCTTCGCTCTCTGGAGGGGGCTCTTTCGGCTGACAGCGTTTTGAGGATTAGCCTATCTTTGCCTTCCTTTTCATGACGAAGAAAATGTCTTTAGGACTAATCTCTCCCCTGAGAAACTTCTAGAACAACTGAACATGTGTGGTGACTTTCCTGAAAGAGCCAACATTTTTCTTTTTATGGTGAGTTTACCATTCTTTAAAATTTGGGAGTTAGAACTGGAATATATAGTGATTTCTCATGAGAAGACGTGCAGCAAGATTGAATAAGTGGCAGATTTTACATGCCATCCTATCTGCCATGCCTGCTTGTGTGTTTCACAAGGTTTAGAAAAATGTCCTTAGGGTTGTTTAGGTGCCATTTAGAGCAGACACACAATTATGGCAATGCAGCAGAAGGGCGGTGTAACATGACTCTTAGTGAAAATGGAAATAATTCCATCGCATTTCTCTAGCTATTGATCCAGTTGGGTTGGGCTCTGGAGCAGAGTTTTCTAGCTGTGCTTTATGAACCCGGATCCCTGGTGGTGTAGTGGTTAAGAGCTTGGCTGCTAACCAAAAGGTCAGTAGTTCGTATCCACCAGCTGCTCCTTAGAAACCTTATGGGGCAGTTCTACTCTGTCCTGTAGGGTTGGTATGAGTTGGAATCGACTCAATGGCAATGGGTTTAGTGTTTTTTATGGACCCAAACTTAGTCCCCATTGTATCTCTCTAATAAAGCCATGACCACCTTGTATTGTATTGTTTGTTTGCTCATTTATTTATATACCGCTGCATATAAGATTATATAGACTTTGAATTGTAATAGCATGTCTTAAAAACAGCATTTGTTTAAAAATTGTCAAACTAATATTTGGACATGATTTAAAAAAGCCAAAGAATGCTGAACAAATGAAGTAGGCTTTTTAGATATTTGAGTAAAATTACTTTCAGATGTTGGGTGTGATAATATCATTTCATTTATTTATTTATATTTATCGTGCTTTAGGTGAAGGTTTACAGAGCAAAGTAGTTTCCCATTCAATAGTTTGTGCACAAATTGTTCTGTGGCATTGGTTGCAATCCCAGCAATGTGTCAGCACTGTCTCTGTTATACTCTGAATTCCTCATTTCTGTTGTTCTGATTTTCCTGCCCCTTCCTGCCTTCTCATCTTTGCTTTTGGGCCAATGTTGCCCTTTTGGTCTCGTATAATTGATTGTTGTAAGAAGCACTTTCCTCATGGGTGTTTTTGCTTATTTTACAGGCCTGCCTATTATTTGGTTGGAAGGTGATCTCTGGGAATGGCTTCAGTTCCAATTTAGAAGGGTGTCTAAGGGCCATAGTCTCGGGAGATCTGCAGTCTCTCGCAGACCACTAAGTCTAGTCTTTTTTATGAATTTGAATATTGTTCTACATTTTTTCCCCACTCTAACTGGGACTTTCTTTGTAATCCTGGTCAGAGTGGTTGGTAGTGGTAGCCAGGCACCATCTAATTCTTCTCATCTCAGGCTAGTGGAGATTGTCATTCCTGTGGTCCATTAGTACTTTGGATTATTAATTGTTTCCTTGAGTCTTTGATTTTCTTCACTTTCATTTGCTCCTGATGAAAAGAGACCAATAGTTGTATCTTAGATGGCTGCTAACTAGCTTTTAAGACCCCAGACACTACTTACCAAAGTAGGATGTAGAACATTGTCTTTATGAATTGGATTATGCCAGTTGACTTAGATGTCCCCTGAGACAATGGTCTTTAGCCTTCAAGTCCAATAACTCAGTCCTGTGAGGTGTTTGGTTGTGTCTAGGATGTTTCCATGACTGTGTCTCCCTGTGTGCTGTATTATGTATGTGACTATATATGCAGCACATACAAATATGTATGTAGAAATATTCACAGCCAAACCTATATATGCAGGTGGGTGTACTATCATATGTCCTCCCACACATATTCAGCATACCTATCTACCTATGTATCCACTCATAATTGCTTGTTGCAGGATTGCAACAACAGTAATAACAAACTATTATAACAAACAATAACAAAATATTATAATAAACAAGTAATAACAAACTGCTATAACAAACAAGCAATAACAAAATGTTATAGTATTTACCATTGTTGCCTTTTATTCTTGCATACCTCTTAGTGTCTTTCTTTGCCTTGGTCATGTTGTGCTGACTTCCCCCATACTGTATACTGCCTCTCCCTTCACCAAAGTTAACACGTGTCTACTCTCTAGTTAGTGATTTTCCCTCCCTCCCCCTCCCATCCCTGATAACCATCAAGAAGTGTTTTTTTCTTGACTATTTATAATAGTGGTCTCATATAGTATTTGTCCTTTTGTGATTGACTTATTTTACTCAGCATAATGTCCTCCGGATTCATCCATGTTGTGAGATGTTTCATGGATTAATCATTATTCTTTTATTGTTGTGTAGTATTCCTTTGTGTGTATATACAAGTTTGTTTATCCGTTCATCTGTTGATGAGCACTTAAGCTGTTTCCATCTTTTTGGTATGGTGAATAATGCTGCAATGAACATGGGTGAGCTGATGTCTATTCTTGTCACAGCTCTTATTTCTCTAGGATATATACCTAGGAGTGGGATTGCTGGATCATATGGTGTTTCTGTTTCTAGCTTTTTAACATATCATTTTCCACATTGGTCGTACCACTTTACAACCACAGCGGTATATAAGAGTCCTAATATCCCCACAACCTCGCCAGCATTTGTTTTCTGTTTTTTTTGATCAGTGCCATTACTGCTGGGGTGAGATGGTATCTCATTGTAGTTTTGAGTTGCATCTCTCTAATGGCTAATGATTGTGAGCATCTCTTCATGTGCTTTTAAGCTGCCCGAATGTCTTCCTTGGTGAAATGTGTGTTCATGTCCTTTGCCCATTTTTTAATTGGGTTGTTTGTCTTTTTGTTAGTCAGGTGTTGATGATATCATTTCATTATCCACCTATTTCCTTTCTCATTGTCTTTACATTTACTCATGAATTCATTGTGCAAATATTCTTGTGTTCCCAAGTACAAGCTGAATTGAAACCAGAAAGTGAGTAGTACAAAGATTGTCAATCACATAACAAAATAAGTTTTGATTTGCTGAAGTCTAGAGGGCAGTGGTCGAGAGATTGGCTGCTAACCAAAAGTTCGGTAGTTTGAACCCACCAGTCACTGCTTGGAAACCCTGTGGGGCAGTTCTACTGTGTCCTATAGGGTCACTATGAGTCAGAATCGACTTGACAGCAGCCGGTTTGGTTTGGTTTTGGTTTTAGATAAGAAATGTTGTCATTTAGTCAATAATTTATTGAGTGTTTCCTGTATAAGCACTGTTTACTTATCTGAGCAAACTATTGTTTACTTATTTATCATTTACTACCTTACATGTCTCCTTGGTATGATTATTGGATATAAACCATATGCAAATTCTGCTGTAGTGCTTTGCATTGTCTAGTCTCTCTGTCTGGAATATTCTTTCCATCATCTCTCAGGCCCCTTCCCTCCCTATGCCTAGTTCACACCTACGTTTCCTTCATATCTTAGCTCATTTGTCACTCATCAGGACATTTCCATCTATTTTACACTCTCACAACATCTTGTAGCACTTATCTCCATTGAAATTAGACTTTTACCTGAGTGATCTTTTGATTAATGACTGTCTCCTCCACTAGACTATAAGCTTCCTCGGTGTGGGACCATGTCTGGTTTTGTCTTCCATTTCATCCCCAGCATTCTGCATGCAGCTAGGCACACAGCAGGTCCTCAATTATATTAAGTTTTTTTTTTTTTTTTTGAAGAAAGGGTCCCATGATTTTAAACTCATGGAAATTTCCTTTCTAAAAATAATTGTAAAAAGTTGACTCTGGGCTGGGTGAAGGACTGGGAGGAGACAGTAGGATTGGGAAATCCTGGTAGTGAGTTTTCAAGAGACCCAGGTGATTGCATTTCACTTTTTTAAGAGCAGTGCTCTTCAAAGTGGGGGTGCCTTCCACTGGGTATGGAAAGAAAATAGGAGAACTTCTAGTCATAATTATTTTATTTCATTTTAAATATGGTCTACTATTACACTCCATTCATTCATCTGTCATGACAAGTATTTGAGTCTTTCCACAAAAATGAATTTTCTAAATAACTAATGCTTATCCCATTTAGCAGCAAAACATTTTTATGTGTTGTATTTTTAACAAAATATATTCGGTATGCATACAGACTTTTCTGCCTTCTTTGAATGAGTATGCTGGCCTTAAGCCTTTTCTTGGTGACTCAGTCACAGTCAGGGACATTAGAGGTTGATTGATTTTCACCGGGGTTGTACAACACATTAGCAGAGAAACTGGTTAGATGTGAAGGCCTTGATCTTTTCTAATGTAAGAAATTAAATACGGAGTAAATGCAAAAAGAACATTTAAAAATATGCATAGAACAAAAGGAATAACAATACTAGGAACATACATGTAGCTACAACCCTGTTTTAAAAATAGAACACTATTGAATTACGTCTGAAACCTGGAGGTACTGTTTCCTAATCCTTCTGTTTCCCTCTACCCTTAGAGGCAGCCACTATTCTGAATTTTGTGTTTATTATTATTTTGCTTTCTTATGATTTCAAAATGTGTATTTTCAGCCTAATACATTATTTAATTATTTGTGCTTTTGAATTATGTATAAATGGAATTATACTGTAATTCTTCTATAATTTGTTTTTTTGCTCAATATATTTATGAGATCATTCTTGTTAGTAAGTGTAGCTGTAATTCATTCATTTTCATTGATGTATAATGTTCCCTTGTGAGACGACCCTGCACTTTATTTATTCCTTCTAGGAGATTGCTTCTAGGTTTTGTTATTACAAATAGTGCTGTTACCAGCATGCTTTGTACAGGTCCCCTGTGCACATGTGCAAGACACAAAAGGACAAACATTGTATGATTTCACTTATATGAAATATCTAGAATAGGCAAATGCATAGAAACTGAAGTAAGTTAGTGGTTACCGGGCTTGCGGGGAGGGGTGAGTGGAGAGTTATTGCTTAATGGTTACTGAATTTCTGTTTAGGGTGTTGAAAAAGTTTTGTAGGTAGAAATAGAAATAGATACTGTTGAGTACCTAGGGTTGGAATTGCTGAGTCATAGGGTATATGCATCTTCGACTAGATAAAGCCAAAATGTTCTCCAAAGTGACTGTACAGATTTACACTCTCAGTGGCAGAGTTTAATCATTATAGCTGCTGCACATTCTCTCTAGCACTTGATATTGTCAAACTTTTAATTTTTGCCAAGCTGGAAGTGTGAAGTGGTATCTCATGGTTTTAATTTGCATTTTCCTGATTGCTAATGAGGCTGAGCATTATTTTCCACAAATTTACAGGCTATTCAAGTTTTCTCTTCCATGAAGTGCCTGTTCAAATATTCTGCCCACTTTTAAATTGAATTTTTTGCATCTCTAGATTAATTTGAGGTTTTGTGTGCTGACCTGTAGTTCTTTAGAGCATATTTCATCAAATCTAAGACAACACTGATTTGAAGAGGTCCTTTTATTTTATTTACTACTAAGAAATAAAAATACACTAATAATTAAATTGTGACACACATTTGTAAGATGCATTCTGATTTCAGAGATTAAAAAGGTGAAAGAAATGTGCATTTCAGGATGATGAAATACTGTATATTCTGCATACCACCCTTTGCCAATTAAGTACATTTAAAAATACATTCTTTCAATTTGTGTTTTGTCTCTTTACCTTATTTACACTGTCTTTAAAAAAAGTTTTAAGTTTTTTTTTTTTTATTTTGGTAAAATGCATATAACATGAAATTTTCTATTTTAACCATTTTTCAGTGTACAATTCAGTGACATTAATTACATTCACCATATTGTGCAACCATCACCACTGTCTATTTCCAAAGGATTTTCATCATCCCAAACAGAAACTCAGTAACCGCTGAGCAATAACCCTCCACTCCCTCTTCCCCTCCAACCCCTGCTAACCACTAATCTACTTTGGTCTTTCTGCATTTACCTACTCTAGATAGTTCACATAAGTGAGGTCATACAATCTTTGTTCCTTCGTGTCTGACTTATTTCACCCAGCATGTTTTCAAGGTTTGTCCATGTCATAGCATGTATGAGAGCTTCATTTCTCTTTATGGCTCTATAGTATTCCATTGTATGGAGAGACCACCTTTGTCATCTCTTTTCGGACACCTGGGTTGTTTCTACCTTTTGGCTATTGCTAATAATGCTACAATGAACACTTATGTACAAGAATCTGTTAACTCTTACATTTAGGTCAATAATCCATTTTGAGTTAACCTTTATGTATGGGGAAGAAGTCTAATCTCATTCTTTGCATGTGGATATCCAGTTGTCACCGCACCATTTGTTGTAAAGATTATTCTTTTCCCATTGAATTACCTTGGCCCCCATTGAAGGCACTTCGTCATTTACCTGATCTTATAAGGCATGCTTTTGAAGCCAGACCAATGGGTCCGTGCCCAGCGTGCAAGGAGCCAATCTCTCAGACGCTGGTTTTGAGAGGAAGAGTTTATTTCGCAGGCTAGCACGTGGGAACTCCGACCTATCAACCTCAGATTGAGTTCCTCGATTTAAGGAAGTATTTACATTTTATAGGTTTGGGGAACTATACATATTCATATCGGGGCAGAGAAAGGCAGGTGGGCAGGATCAGGAAGTTCTACATACATAGTTTCTACCGATTACGGGGCGGGGCTAAGACTTGGCACGAAACCGCCTATGGGCTCCGCCTACGGACTCTTCCCTTTTGAAATAGACTCAGCTACTGCAGAAGACGATGATTTAAATTCCTTGACGTGAGTCTTTTGGTTCCTTGACCTGAGTTTTCCCATGCTATTGAGCATTCGTGGGGGGGGTCCGGAGTCGTCTGTCACCCTTGTCTGCTCTGCGCATGTCTGGCCTCCTTAAGCCAGTTAGATCCAGATCCGTGAGGAATTCTCCAGAGAGTCTGCAAAAACAAAGGAAGTGAGTGACGTGGTGGGGAGGTGACTGGGAGTGGTGAAATAAAAATTAGTTTTGTTTTTTTAAGGGCCCCTAACGCTTTCAATGTTTTGACGTAAAGTGTAATGTATCGTTAAGGCTTTTCTGTAAATATCGTTTATCAGGTTAAGGAACTTTCCTTCTACCTGTCAGAGAAGGAGAACTCAAATGAAAGTGATAGGAGAGTGGTTTAAGACTGCACCCTGTCAAAGGCAGAAGACTTTGGAGTCTCTGAACAACAAGGCAGTCCTGTCGAGTTCTAGCTTGCGCAGGTTTCGCTATTTTTTATTTTCCATTAAAATCCAATCTAAAGGTCTTTATTAGCTAATTGTAAGTTTAACATACTGATGTTTATTTTAGAACTTAATTCTGCCAAATTATTTTATGTTTTCCATGGCTGGTACTCTCTTTTTGTTTTTTTTCTCCTTTCCATTGTATGGCTTGAGTTTTCTTCTATTGGTTTAAATATTATACAGTCTATTTTTTTTCTATATGGTGCTTTCCCTTAACTTATGACCCATACTCATATTCATTTAACCCTGAATTCTTAAGCTTGTCAATACCTGTATCTTCTCCTTAACACTATAAGTACTTAGCATACTCTCATATGTCTTTTGTGTTCATCCTCCTCCCGGCTTGTTGGGGTTGCCAAAAATTTTGGTGCTAGATATTGTGATTAGACTTTTCTTTTTATTAAGACAACAATAAATTTTACCAAAATATTTAATCACTTCTTAGTTGTCTTATCTGATGCAGCATCTCCTAGAAACTTTTCTTTAACTGTTTTCCCCAAATGTATGCCTTTGTGTGGGAAAACTTCTGAGGCCTTGTATGTGTGATAATTTTTTTTAAACCTCTTTATAGTTAAATAATGAGTTAGCCTTATAGTTTAAATTCTAGCTTCAAAGTTCTTTTACTTCAGTACTTTAAAATATTATTCCATTATGCATCTCGTACTATGGTTGAGAAGTCTGATATCAGTTTGATACTTGTTTCTTTAGAGGTGATCTCTTCCTTCTCTCTGGAACTTGTGGTATTTTCCATTTATCTTTAGTATTCTTAAGTTTATCTAAAACATGTGGGTGGAGCCCTGGTGGTGTAGTGGTTAAGAGCTCAGCTGCTAAACAAAAGATTGGCAGTTCAAATCCACCAGCTGCTGCAGCGGTTCTACTCTGTCCTACAGGGTAGCTATGACTCAGAACCGACTCCACGAAACCTAACAACAACAACAACTCATTCTATGAGTCCTTTCAGTCTAAGTTAATTTTGGGAAATTTGTCTTCATTATTTCTTCAAATATTTTCTCTTTCTCATTTGGGTTTTTTTCTATTGTAATTCCTGTTACTTTTATATTGGCTGTCTACTTCTATCCTCCACATCTCTTAGTTTTCCTTTTATATGTTTTTATCTCTGAATTCAAATATGAACTTCTAGTTGACATGTTCACAATTATTTCTTTAGCTCTACTAATTCTTTTGTTGATTTCATTATTATGGTACTCAATTTATATATTTTTTTGCATATGGTATTTCCTCTTAATTTTTAGGAGTTCTGTGGTATAATGAATTGCTTTTGTGTGGCCTTTCTCACCAGAGTCTTGTAACTCCCACCCAGGTGATTGGGCAGGACTGTGCAGATAGGGTAATTGTGGTCCACCAAAGGGATTGGTCAGTTTTGCCATCCCACTGGGCTTGAAATGAGCCACGCCAGAGGTGGGAAAGGGAAGATACCACCACTACCTAGGAAGAACAGCCAGGAGCCAGCCTGTCCTTTGGATCCGGGATCCCTGTGCTGAGAAGCTCCTGGACCCAGGAGACAGACAGCGAGCTGTAACCCTGAGGATGGCGAGAAGGGGTGGTAGAGAAGCGGTAGCAGAGACCAGGCGGGAGAGACCTGGTAGCAGGAGACAGCGTGATGGGCTTCCCGGCCCACAAAGTGAGAAAGCTGAGTGTCTTTGGGTAGAGGCCTAGAGCCAGGGAGAGGCGTGCCTGCTAGTATGGCTGGGAATAGGCTGTCCTGATGGAAGAACTGTATCCTTGAGTGTTCTTGAGCCTGAATTGTGACCTGTTACTTCCTTAATAAACCCCATAATCATGAGTATTCTCTGTGAGTTCTGTGTGACCATTGCAATGAATTATCCATCCAGCAGAGAAGTAGAGTGCGATGGGAGGGACGGTTAGTATCAGAATTGGTAAAGATGGCAGAGAGGAGGCTTGTCTGATCCTTCCCTCACAGGAATCAGCCTTGGGCTGTTGATCTTAATTCTCCTTTGCCCTTGTGAAGTTAGAGGAGGTCAGATGCTGCCCCCGTGCTGTTTTTACAAGTTCTTACTCTTGTTTCAAATGGCTAACATCTTTATTTCCTTAGTATATTCGTTGAGCTTAGTTAAAATTCTTAATCTATTAGATCTAATAATTCTGCTTCAGCCTGTATATATTGTCCAGTTTGTTGAGGTTCTTTTGATGTTCTTGTACTCCTTGAGAATCCAGCAGTGTGTCTAGTGTAGGGGCTGAAGGCCATGCTCCAGTAGGTCAGTCTGTTGAATTTAAAAAGAGGAGAGGGGATGAGCTTGTGAGGGAGCCCAGACCTTCCTAGCCACGAGTGGTCCCTCTGGTTTGCCATCACTGCACCAGGCAACAATTCTGGTCCTTTTTTCACTTTAAACCTTTAGGGAGAAGCAGGACTATCTCCTAGCTCTGGGGTTTTAGAGGATGAGTTGTGGAGGAGTTAAGGCATATGGTGGCCAGTCAGTTAGCCCCTGTTTTTCTCAACTCCTCACCCTAGCAGGACATATGCATTACCCTAATTTTACCCCTTGGACAACTGAACTTGCAGTATGAGCTGTTTCCATGGATTTCTGCAGTGAATAGAAAGGCAAAGATTATCCCAGGGGGGTGGTGGGGAGGAGACAAGAACAGAATTATTAAAAATCTTTTTTGACAGGACACAAAACATACTGATTTTGACTTCATCAAAATTAAAAATGTCTATTCATCAGACTGCCTATATCTGACAACGGAGGCATTTTCAGAATATAGAAAGAACTTCTACTAATCAACAATAAAAAGATAAACAACCCAATAAAAATGGACAAAATATTTAAACAGACATTTCACAAAAGGAGTTGTATGAATGGCTAATAAGCACATGAAAACCTCTATATCTTTAGTAATCAGGGAAATGCAAATGAAAACAACCCATTAGAATAGCTAGAATAAAAAAGGATGACGGGGGAAATATATAGCTTTAAATATCTACATTAAAAAAGAAGAAAGAGCTTAAATCAATCACCTAACTTTACACCTTGAGGAACTGGAAAAAGAAGAGTAAATGAAGCCCAAAACTATGAGAAGAAGGGAAATAATAAAGAAATAAATAGTGAATATAAAACCAATAGAGAAAATTAATGAAACAAAAAATTGGTTCTTTGAAAAGAGCAACAAAATTGGCAAATCTCTAGCTAGACTGACAAAAAAAGAGAGAAGATGCAAATAAGTAAATTCAGAAATAAAAGTGGGAATATTACTATCAACTTTACGGAAATAAAAAGGATTATAAAAGAATACTATGAACCTGTACTATGAGTACCAGTAAATTACATAACCTAGATGAAATGGACAAATACCTGGAAACATGCAAATTACCTAAATTGATTCAAGAAGAAATACAGAACCTCAACAGACCTATTACAAGTGAAGAGATTGAATCTGAAATAAAAAACCTCCCAACAAAGAGAAGCCCAGGACCAGATGACTTCATTGGGGAATTTTGCTAAATATTTAATGAAAAATTAACACCAATTCTTTTCAAACTATTCTGAAAAATTTAACTCATTCTTTGAGGTCAGCATTACCCTGATACCCAAACTGGATAAAGACACCACAAGAAAAGAAAACTATAGACCAATATCCCTTATGAGTATAGATACAAAGATTCTCAACAAAATGCTAGCAAACCAATTCCAGCGGCGTATTAAGAAGATTATATGCCATGGCCAAGTGGAATTTATCCCAGGAATGCAGTTCCACGTTAGAAAATCAACCAGTGTAATACACCACATTAATAGAACAAAGGAAAAGAACCACATGATCGTCTCAATTGTTACAGAAAAAGCATTTGACAAAATCCAATACCCTTTCATGATAAAAACTCTCCATAAACTAGAAACAGAAAGGAACTTCCTCAGCATGATAAAGGGCATTTATGAAAAACTCATAGCCAACATCATAATCCACAGTGAAAAAGCTTTCCACTTAAGATCAGGAAAAATACAAGAATTCACTCTTTCACCTTTGCCGTTCAGCATTGGACTGAAGTTATAGCCATAGCAATTTGGCGAGAAAGAGAAATGACATCTAAATTGGAAAGGAAGAAGTAAAACTATCTCTATTCATAAATGACATGATCCTATATATAGAAAATTCCAAAGAATCTACAAGAAAGCTACTAGAGCTAATAAATAAATTCAGTAAAGTTGCAGGGTATAAGATCAACCCACAAAAATCAGTTGAGTTTCTATACACCAGCAATGAACAATCTGAGAAGGAAATTAAGAAAACAATTTCATTTACAAAAACATTTGAAAGAATAAAATACGGAGAAACATTTAACTGGGGAAGTGAAATACTTATACACTGAAGACTATAAAATATGACAGAAAGAAATTAAAGGAGACCTGAATAAATGGAAAGACATCCTGTATTCATGGATTGGAAGACTTAGCATTGTTAAGATGTCAGTACAACCAAAAATAATCTACAGATTCAACACAATTGCAATCCCTGTCAAAATTCTGACCACCTTTTTTTGACAGAAATGGAAAAGCTTATACTCAAATTCATATGGAATTACAAAGGTTCTCAAAAGACCAAAACAATCTTGAAGAAGAACAAAGTAAGGGAACTCACATGTCCTGATTTAAAAATATACTACAAAAGTACAATAATTAAAGCAGTGTGACACTGGTATAAGGGCATACATATAGACCAATAGGATAGAGTTGAGAGTCCAGAAATAAACCTGTACATAAATGGTCAACTGATTTTTGACAAAGGTGCCAAATCCATTCAATGGGGGAAAGAATAGTCTCTTCAACAAATGGTGCTGGAATAACTTTATATGTAAAAGAATGACGCTGTATTTTATTGTATACAAATTAT